>NW_027271764.1:0-330000 GCF_040938485.1 Diadema antillarum
TGCGCTGGCGTCCTCTGCATCTCCTGCCTTCTATAATCCCTTCCAGTACACTTTTTGATGTTCTGATGTCTTTTAACATGGCCAAAATATTTCAGTTTTATCAAGGTTTTTGTGACCTTCAGATGATCTAGAACATACTGATTTGTTTTCCTGTCCGTCCATGATATGCGATCCAGGCGTCTCAATATCCACATCTCGAATGCAGCCATGCAGCCTTTTCATATCATTCCAGTACAATGTCCATGTTTCACAACAGTAAAGGAGAGTTGAATGCACGTAACATTTTACTAGTCTGAGCTTGGTTGCAGTAGATATCTTCCTTGATGTTAGCACTTTACTCATTTGGGTAAACTTAGTTTTAGCCATTCCAATTCTTCTCCTAATTTCTCCACCATTCTTCCCAACTTCATAAACATTTTGTCCTAAATATGTGAATTCACTGACTTGTTCCAGGAGAGTGTTGCTGATAGAGATGTTTACCCTTGGTGTTTCCACCTTTCGAGATATCACCATCGTTTTGGTCTTTTCACATTCATGTCCAAGCCAAATGCCTTACTTTGGCGGTATATGGCATCAACAATAAGGTTTGCAGGTCTTGTTCATTATAAGCTAGCAACATAGTATCATCCGCATATCTCAGATTATTCATCATTACCGGTACTCCACTAACGTTAATGCCAGGCATGCCTTCAGTGCTTTTAAAAATGCATTCTGTGTATAGATTAAACAAACTAGGTGACATGATGCATCCCTGACGAACACCTCGTTTGATTTCTGCATAAACGGAAAATTCATTGTCAATCCTGACGCATACTCTTTGGTTCCAGTACAGACTTCATATTGGGTATCTAAGTCGAAAAATTATGCGATACCGCATTCACATTGCTAAATCATTAACTGAAACCCCAAATATTTTAACCCATAATTGTCTGAATTGGTTTTTGTGCTCTTTCTTCGTAAGCGTGCAAACAAACACATTGGGAAACTCGTAGAGCGCAGACCGCTGCCAAGCAGCGCATTTCCACCCACTGTATTGTGATTTCCACCAGTATCGTAGTCCTACATTCATAATCATCTGACTATCCTAAATACAGTACAATGTATTCTTTTGAATAATAATAATAATTATAATAATAATAATAATAATAATAATAATAATAATAATAATAGTGGCTAATTGTATAGCGCACATGTCCACCTTTCAGCACTCATGGCGCTTCAAAAATAAAAAGATAGATATACACATGCATTATGTTCAAGCATGACAACAAAGAAGAAAATGGCAAACAACAAAAAACATATATTTATATCAAATAAAGAATACAATTGTTCCGAACATTAATGACAGCAATTACAGACCTCAGTGTGAGAGGAACAGATACGTTTTAAGTTCGGTTTTATACCCCATGCAAAGAGCTTTTAAAATTATGAGTGGTGAGAAACCTACCCTCTTGACTTTGATGTGTCGCTTTCTCCGCAAGCGCGCCATCTAGCGTTCATGATAAAGACCCTGCCAATGGTAAAGAATAAATTCTTCCAAAAAAAAAAAAAATGCAAAGAAAACAAAACAAAATGAAACGCACAAACAACAACAACAACAACACAACAACAACAAAAGTCAACACTAAAAGCCAACGACAACCACCTGGATCCAGACGATGATCCGGATTAGTACAAACAATTAAAGGCCACCGCACACTACACGATCAGACTGGTCTTAAAGTCTTAAGCCAAGCTGGGTAGTCGTACGACCGGACACCGCACACTATACGACCCGACTGTAAAAGCGCGCGCAGTGCGCACTGCGTGCGCTTACATTTTACTGCATTGTGAATGGCTGAAAGCCTACGACCAGTCGTAGAAATTCAACATGTCAAATCTCTACGACTGGCGCTAAGACCCAGTCGTACGACCAGAAACTGGCAAGACTGTGACGTCACACTTCTAGTCTTAAGGTCATAAGACCTGTGAATCGGGGCAAAATCGTGTAGTGTGCGGCGGGCTTTAGTCATTTATAAACAATTTCTCCTGAAAATGTCATCCGAATCATTATTTTCCTAGTTATCCTTGCAAACAGATAAACAGACAGACAAACAAACAAATAAACAAACCAACGCCAGCAAAACATGGAACCTCCCTGTCTGAGGTAAATACCTGTAAAACTCAAGCAATTTTCTCCTTTTAGTGTTCAAACACGCAGGTATAGTTGCATTCACTACAAATTTAGTGTGAATATAGTCCATAAGTATTAATGATACTATATACTAAGCGAGCTCCTTTTGGGTTGTAGGACAGGTGCCCCAGCACGTCAGCGGGCTACGGGTCGTATGCCGACGATACTTTGGAGGGCAGATCGACCAATCGCATGGTGCAAGATCGCAGCAAGCTGACGAACATCTACTGCTCCAACCGACTGACAACGTTGAGCTCGCGGTCAATCAACCAGGCCGAGGAAATGCTGGACGAACTTCTCGGCGACGTGAACGCCATGATGGATTCAGCCAAGAGTATCGTGGAGGCCGCCCAGAAGGTGAGGAAGACTCATCTCATTCAGTCGAAGGGAATGGGATGTGAAAGTGATCTTTGGAACGGACAGGGTTAGGTTTGCTTCTTCCTAATTCTTTTGCTTAAGTCTGCCTTCTTCGTTTAGGACCTGAAGATTTTGGCAGACTGTAAGCTTTTCAAAGCGAGCAAGAAAATGACAGAACCCTACTAATGGTACTATTTGTGATATGTTGTACAATGATGTACTACATAATTATTTACCATTATTACTTAGCGAAATAGCTAGCGAAGTGACGGTGACGAAACAATAAATGGAGCTAGAATGATCTGGTACACTCAGTAGTCTCTGTTTATATAATGAATTATTCACCGTGTTTTTATTCACGGTGTGAAAAAAAAAATGTACCGTAGGTCTATCCTTTATTCATTTCACTATCTGCATTTCCTTTATTGATATCATTATCATTTTTGGTGCAGTAGACTCGTCAACCTTCATGTGATATTACAAGGTGCAGTTTTCGTTTATAGACTCAATGTGTCCGCGGTGTTCGAAGAGAAGTAGGTGTATCTTTACTTCTTCTTTTTTTCCAGTAGATTAACGTAACGTGAAGGTAACCCCCTCCATTACAAGAGCTTATCGGTGTTACTGACTGTATTTCTTCCTTTTGCCTCCTCTATCTTTCGGTAAAGATACGCAACCTTGTACACCAATCACTGGAGAGTGTTGACCTTCGCTGTTCGAATGTCAGCAAGCTGGGCCTCGTCGCGACGATCAAAGACTTGCGACAGGAGACTGTACGAGCCGTGATCGATGCCGACAGAGCCAACCTCCGGTTCGAGAAAGTGGCGAGCGAATTCACTCAGCTACGTCGCTGCCTCAGGCGACTTGGGGTGATACCGGCTGGACCCACGAGTTACGGGGTGCAATACACAAGTGGTCGTCACGGCTCTGGCGCCCTCTAGCGATGAAGAAATCAGACCAAAACTTTTGCCCGAGCTTGCAGGAGAATAACTCTGTCCAACCGTCATCAGAGGGAAATGAATTGAAAGCATAAAGTACATCAGAATAGTGCTTCATATTCTCCTCTTCCTCACGCAGATCGTTTTGTTTTATACTTTTGCTTCCTGAGAAGTCATCAATATCATGAGTTCACTCCAGTGTTCGGCACAATAATGACACGATGTAAAACTAATGGTTTCATGCATACGTTCTCAGCGTAATATCATTTAACCTAATGTTGTGCAAGTACCAACTGCTGCAATCCCAAAATGTTATAATCCAGCGACGACTATTTTCCTGAAAGCTACAGGATATAAATCTACGAAATATTCATATAGAAATATCCGATCATCTTGACTGAGTATATGGCTCGTTAATCGTCAAGATGAAATGCCCCTAGATATTATGAACAGTGTTTGTTGATTTATTTTATTTTTATCAGAGGAGAAGAAAATCAATATTCGTATAGGCCGCAGGCTGTCATGTTCTTGATGTCGTTGACAGTTTGCTACTTTGCACACTTGCGGTGAAAGTTATAGAAGAACAATTTGCAATGTGATAGATATTGACTCCCCCCCCCCCCCCCCCCCCCAGCTGTCGCTAGTTTTGTTCAAAAGGACGTACAAAGATAATTCGGACGCGTAGAATCTCATTCAAATGAGTGTTTGCCCCTAGCAATAATTCTTTAGACATCAAAAATATCTATGACTTTCATCTCATTGAGATTACGTAAGTAGGAAGGTAAATAACAGAAACCTGTGGACCTTATTATACCGTAGTTGATAATATGCAGCCACGGTTTGGCATGGATGCTGTCATTCATTTTGTTTGTGTCTATCAAACACTGGTCCGTCACTTTAACCCTTTCTGTGCCAGGAATCTTGGAAAGTGATTACAACGATGTGATGTAGTTTCTTTGCCAATCGGCGACACTCATACTTGAAGCACACAAAGAGTTAACCGGCCTTTCTATGATCTGTGCCTGCGACTTTAGACCGTGTGTACAACGCTACGTAATCATGCATATTGAAAGCAATGCAGGTGAAATTCCATATATTGTCGCCAAAAACCTGTGCCGTCGTACACTTGCAAACATTATGTAATCATGATAGACTTCGCTGCAAGCTGAAAGTTTAGCTGCACTGGTCATGCTGGTTGCTGGTCTGCTGTATCGAGTGTAGGTCCCTATGTATTGATGTTTTCACAAATCAATCTTACCGATGCCCTCTACGCTGAGTCTTCTTCAGCTGCATAATCAGTACTGCACCCCAAGAACAACTTGCCTCTGTACGACCCTGAACAATCGATTTCATGATGTTTGTTTAGCTGAATCATGTTATGAACCCTTTTGGTGAATAAATGATAACAATAAGCAGAATTGCATGATTTCCATTGCCTCTTATTTGCCATACAAGTCGGAGAAATAATCATAATGTGTACGGATGCGACTATCGATCGTTCATGACTTTGAATGATTCGTATTGATTCTTCAATAAGTGCGTGATTAGCCCAGGGAGGTGGTCCCTGATTAGCCCAACTGCAGATTTCTGTATGCAAGGCCGAAGACCGAGAGTAAGATAGTGTGTGTACGGAGCCTGATGAAGAATATAAGGTCTAACGCAGTGTACGTTCTTAGGGCAAAATGAATGCAGCCTTCCAGTCTCCCGCACCCCTCCTCCCGCGGTTTTGAATGTACGTGTAGTGCTATGGCTATACTGCCCTACTTTGGCAAAAGGAAGCAAGTGACATTTTCTTGAATACAATGTATTGACTTTTTTCTTGATTTGGCATATTTGAGGCATGCTCTATTTAACTGAAAATCAAAAGTTACAATTTTGGCCCATTTCTGAGATATTCGGGTGGCAAAAGGAAGCAAGTGCACAAAATTGCATGAAAAAAAATTGGCAAAAGGAAGCAAGTTACAATCTCATGATATGATTGTCACTTGCTTCCCTTTGCCAAATCATTTATATTTGCACACAATCTAAAATACTTTGGCAAAAGGGAGCAAGTAACATTCTTATGATATGATTATCACTTGCTTCCTTTTGCCAATTTTTTTATGTTTGTTACATATCTATAATATATGTTCTTTGGCAAAAGGAAGCAAGTATAACATTTTCATAATATGATTGTCACTTGCTTCCTTTTGCCATATTGTTCATGTTTGCTAAAAATCTGAAATACTATAGGCAAAAGGAAGCAAGCACAACCTCATGATATGATTGCCACTTGCTTCCTTTTGCCAAATTATTTATATTTGCACACAATCTAAAGTACTTCGGCAAAAGGAAGGAAGAGACATCCTTATGATATGATTGTCACTTGCTTCTTTTTTGCCAATTTTTTATATTTGCTACAAATCTATAATACTTTGGCAAAAGGAAGCAAGTAACATGCTCATGATATGATTGTCACATGCTTCCTTTTGCCAGATTTTTCATGTTTGCTACAAATCTATAATACTTTGGCAGAAGGAAGCAAGTTACATAATAATGAGTTTCTATGGGAATATCAAAATCCTTCGAATTGTCATAAATGCATAATTACCATAATACCATGAGTTGCACGAATACCGACATTTTTTCTCATCACAAATTTCCATGTTGAAGGGCCTATATATCCAAAAGCATATTTTCTTCATTTGTAGCATTTTGTACTTGATGTCACTTGCTTCCTTTTGCCAAAGTAGGGCAGTATAATTCCAGAGTTGTACATTCAATCCATCCAAGCTTGTTAGCTACTGGTTACTTCTACGATGAAAATTTATGGAGGCCTGTTTTGCGCTGGGAACTCTGGGACACTGTCTTGGGAGTTCGAATGACGCCCTCTATGTCATGTAGTCGCTCAATGTTTGCACACGAGCTCATCTCATCGCCTGGCATGGCCCTCGTAAAGTCGTCACAAAACTCGGTGCAGCCATCATTATTAAAGATCGCTTCTTGCTCGTCGTCCGCTCGGAGAGCCAGCCCGGCAGATTATTTTGAGTGAAATCCTTGATTGTTTTAAGACCTATTTGTCAGAGTCTTCTCGCTGAATTTCGACGTTCCTCCAGGATGGGAAAATCAACCGAAGAGAAGCTCTTGGAGTATATCAGAGAAGGGGAGGTGTTGAAGGTGAAATCCTACCTCAGAAAGCACGCCCTGCTCGACCTCAACACGATTCGACATCGGGATCAGATGCAGCGAACCCCGCTGCACATCGCCTGCGCCGCCGGGCACGAGAAGATCGTGCGCCTACTGATCAGACTCGGCGCCGACTCGGCCGTCCAAGACACCATGGGCGACACCCCGCTTCATCTAGCGCTACGGAGAGTGCTACATGGCGATGAATATGGTAAGCCTTGAGTCCATCATAAACATCAATAGGAGTGAGATACAAACGTTTTTATTCTCCATTAGCCCCTTCTTCGTTTCTTTCCTTGAATCAAAATAGCGTTATAACTATAGTAGAGCCTAGCTATCACGGGCAAGATTGTTTGTTATGTTATGAAACTTGAGGCATAATCACAGAAAGAGTTAGCGTTTATTAGGCAAACTATATTTTGCCCATAGAATTGTTTTGTTTGCTTGAGAATCAAATTCTTGTAGTAACATGTTAACAAGGGATGTCATCTATTGGAAGAAAGGGAGGAGATAAAACACGTATTGGTGAAGACTTTATAATTTGCTACTGTTTACTTCCGTTCATTTTTTTTTCTTTCAGCATCTTGCTTCATTGAAGATCATCCAACATTAATAAACATTTCATTCAGTTACTACAAATCCATCATTCTTTGCCTCACATCCCCCTATAAGATAAAATCAATTAATAAAACGTGAAAAAAAAAGCAAAAAGTGTCAAGTCGTTAGTTCTGCTACGACACAATGATTCCCGCAATAAGCTCGGCAATCAAACAATTCGATTAATCGCAATGCAGACATTATGCAGTATAACTTTTATCATGTCCAGTTATTGGCTGCAGTTTTTAGTTTGTTTTGTTATAACAAAATACTGAACCGTTCATGGGCCCCCTTTTCAATTCACAACAGAACAGCTGCAAGTGGCTGGAATACAGGCCAAGTGATATTGTTTAGGGGCCGCCGAGTCCAATGTCAAGGATCAATAGATAGCCAACTGTATTAATTAATCTATGAAGTGAAGGACACTGCATCATAATGATAGTAAATAAAATACAGCCGGTTGTTATGTGGACGAATACTATCATTTCTATGTTGAATTATGAATTACCTTTTCTTAAGACTGTGTTTTAACGAGATAATTCAGAATGGCTGGTCAAGGTTGAGGGGGTGCATGAAGAACATTGAAAACCCATCAGCCTTTACATAATTACACAATCGAAAATGGTATGACGATACACATACAACTCCCCCAACAAAGCGATAACACAAGCTATACAGTGTGTCTCTAAAAAAAGTAAACCCAACTTCAACAGCAAATTTTCAGAAAATTATAAAATATTTGCACATTATTTTTTCGTGGTTAGATAGTCCAATAAGTGCTCTATCCAATGATACCACGTAGGTTATGTAATTCTCATGCATGACTGAGCACGATTCAACTTAGTGAATGGGTGTGAAATCATCACTGTGGCAAGTTATTTCTTGCTATTGTCATGCATTCAGGGCATATTTGAAGTTAAATTTTTGTCACATGGGCCTATGATTACATAACAACTTCAGCAAAGGTTGTTCCTGACACATTCACACTTCACATGCTTTCCAAACATGGTACAGTTGACAATTGAGCAGAGAGTATTCCTGGTAACTCGATACCAGGAAACAAGAAGTTTCGTGGAAGTTCAAGAGGCTTTTCGGGTGCAGTTCCCCGACAGGCAGCCTCCAACAAAGAGAGCCATCTGGTACAATGTGAGAAAGTATGCTGATCACGGAACTTGCCACAGTGATGACTTCACATCCATTCACTAAGTTGAATCATGCTCAGTCATGCATGAGAGTTACATAACATACGTGGTATCATTGGACAGAGGACTTATTGGACTATCTAACCATGAAAAAATAATGTGTAAATATTTTATAGTTTTCTGAAAATTTCCCGTTGAAGTTTGGTTTACTTTTTTAGAGACACACTGTACATCGAATGCGAAGAAGGGTTTATTCAAACGTTGAACCCTCCACCCTCTTCTTATGGGGTAAATTTAGGGTTATTCCCAGGGCTTTCCCGTTAGTATAATGCCCTTGTGCACTTGCAGTCACGGGGAAAACTCCACGGCAAGATGCAATTTGCCACGAATTACCCTACTTATTATCTGACGCATATAGAACAACATGTTACTCACAACTTGGGCACAAAACGATGACATAAAACAGGCACAGAGGCATATTCTGATTCCCTTCCCTTCCCTCAGAGCAGGTAAAAGTGTCCAATGAGGTTATCAAGTGAAGAGAAATGAGAGTCTGAGAGTAAGAGAGGGAGAAAACAAAAACACATTTTCTATAAATATTATAACACCCATGATTTTAAATGATTTTATGAAACCGCCGTTTTACACTTAGTGTCGAAGGGGACAGCCGAATTTAAATCGATTGAAATCAGCGAATAATAATAAGGATACGTCCTGATTACATACAACTGTAAAGAAAAAAAAATGGTGACAAAAACAAAACACTGAAATGCTCTGTTTGGCCTGAGAATGACATTGTGAAATCCCTCAATGGGCTTCCAGAAAATTCTGTCACAGTATCTGAAATCCGCAAAGAGTGTGTTCTGCTCACGATCTCTCTCCCTCTCTCTCTCTCTCTCTCTCTCTTTATTTCTCCCTCTTATTTTTTTTCTCTCTGTATCTTTCTGCATGTTCATATAGTATGTTTTATCTGTATTGATGTAGATACAATGTGTGGAACACAATGCACGTATTTATGATATACAAATAGTCGGACTCTACACTTACTACCAGCATATTTGTGATTATGTCTTGATTATTCAGATTTTAGTTTGTTTTCAAGGCTCTCTATCATATATAGATATATCTTATATAATATAAGTGTGTGTGTGTGTCTGTGTGTATGTGCGTGTATGTGTGTATACCATTATATATAGCATCTATATACAACATACTATTTTTATCCAAGATTATACAATATGGAGTTCAAGCGCAGTTAATGGATTGTATGCTTCACATTTTGTCTCGCAGTAACAACAACAAGAGAACCAATATACCTACCTGCTATAATAAAGTCAGTAAAGTCCCTGTCTTTAATTTTAATTGGGCAAATCCGACATGTAGTGTCGGGATATCCTCAACAAAACTTCACCGCCAGGGAAGCATTTCACTGTTACAAATTAATGGACTTCCCTCGAATGAAGTTCGCATTGCAACGAAAGCTCGGCTCCTTTTACTGAGGGAAAACGAAAATCTTGTCATGGATCTCAAACGAATACCACATCTGCGTTTTCCTGTTTTGGTTCGTGCGCAATATTTAAAAAATTTTGTAATCATGTTTGCCAACAGAGGCAAAATTATGCAAAGGTTTCCCCATCGTGCGATAAGGTTACATTATCAACTTTCTATAAGAGCCTGTTTTAGCGGAGATAGTACAGCATTCAGCAAACCATGGTTCATGAGCGTCTTGATGGAAGAAGAGAATAGCATTTTATCACTATCGTCTTTGTTTGTTGTCGTTTTACTATTATTTGTCCATCCTTTCTGCCAATTGGTCATGTAAACACTGCCAAAGTAAGTAACGTACATCGTCGATTGTCACACGATGTCATTGTAAAGAAATTATTATTCGCTTAGCTAACTAAAAATTTAAAATAATGACATTGAAGGAGAAAAAAGGGGGTTGCTTGGACAAGCTACGAAAGACGGTGGCAAGAGAAATATGACAGCAACACCAACTACAACAAAGAGCTGAAATTCTGCAAAGTGTTTTTTTTTTCAAAATATCCCACGTAATCTCTAATTATTCCAACAGCGTGAGGGACATCGTGGCAACCGCTGTTCAATACATAGGTCTTAGCCAAGGTCTTCGTTAATCTTTGTTAATCCTGCTACCGATGGGGCCGTGGAGCTATCCCTTTGTCGCTCAATCCAGCGATATCAATTAGATTAATAGATAGATATTATATAGAACGAGAGAGTTTGCAAGAGAGAGAGAGAGAGAGATACGTCACAATGTCATGAACTTTCACTCGTAAGTGACTATTCTAAACACTGTATCAAAACTAGCATTGTTGGCCTTATACAGAGGATTCTTTTTTTTTCCTTTTGAAGTGCATTACACTTTACATGTTTTAGTCATCAATTTCCTCGTCATTCAACGAAGTGAAATCAGCAGCAACAACAACATCAGAATCATGTATACAACAAACTGGCAATGACATTTTTAAACCCTCTGTATTTCTTGTTTACTGCGCTTTGGGGAAGGGGAAGGTATAACATACCAACCTGTTCAAACCAAAAAAAAAAATCACAAAATCTCTTCTACTTTATATATATTACTGCGAGTTTTACCTTTTTCCATAATACCGGAATATATGTTTATATAATAATTATATATATATATATATATATATATATATATTATATATATATATTTGCTGCTGATGACCTAATTATTTTTTCTTCTTTGAATTACGTAGCATACTATGGGTCAAACTCATAACGTTGTCACAAAAGTTATGTATAATGGTGTAATAGCAGTCAGCATGTTTAATTGTTATTTTCTTATACAGTCAAATTATTTTCTTTATTAGTCCCGGCGTTATACATATTAGTCAGAATTTCTGGTTTTCATTGTGCAGGGGAGAAACCTTATAGCCATGCACGTGATATTCCTTTTATCTGGCTCTGCGATATTGCAGTATGATATTCATGTCAGTGCTGTTGTGACGAATCACGTGCTTTCCCCGTGATTTAAAACTCTCACGTGAAAGATTTACAATGAGACACGAAGTATTTAAAGCTGTATAGATTGTATCTGTAATTGCGCACAGCAGAGAGAGAGAGAGAGATAAAAAGAAAACATCAGATTGGTTAAGTTTGACCCGCACATAGTACGGATTAAGTTATGGATGCCGCCGGGGTTTCGCGACTCACTCATCCACCAGAGATGGGGGCTAGTCCGGGGAAACAAAGATGAGACATATCTCACATTCTATTTTAGGTTTATGTATACCTTAGTGTGTATGTGTTTGTGTGTGTGTGTGTGAATTTGTGTGTTGAGATCTTAGACAGAAAATGTCTTAAATGTACAATCCATTACAAAAAAAAAGAACAAACAAACAAACCTTTATCTTTGTCTGACTCGACTTCATTTTCAGCCTTCGCCGAAATTGTCATCCCGATCCTGGAGCGCAGTCCCCGCACGGTGATCGACGTCAGCAACAACACCGGCTTCACGCCACGACAGATGATGAACGAAACCAACAGCAAATGGCAGTTCGTGACACTCACGGTAAGTAAATTTGGCACCACGGAAAACAGTCATGCGACCAGGAAAGTGGGCGTGTTCGCTTCGCGACATAAAAATGTCTCTGCTATTCTCACATTTGTTCTACCTATCCCTGTCGGCTGCTCCCTGGCCCACTGTAACTTGCCGTTCTCCATCTCAATCTCTCTTGCTCATTCTCTTTTGACACTCTAGTCGCCATCATGTCTTCTCTCGTATTCATAAACCTCCTCTCTAAAGCATTCCTCTCTTTCTGTTAGATACCGTCATCCTTCATCCTTCAATAAAGCATTAAGACTGTATTGCGTAGTACCTCTGTAAAATTATAAAAGGGGAGTAGATACAACTCACACACTTTTACATCGTCACAATAACAATCTATTTTCATCTAAATTTAACAATGCTCTGATACGTGGCTGCAGTACCACACTGTCTTATCTGTTTAAAACCACGTAAAACACATCTTGCTCTTAACGCAATAATGGGTAAGCTATAATATAACAGAGATTCTATGGAAATTGACAAGATATTAACTTCTGTAAGCCATGTATGTAGCGTGGGAGACTTCCTTCTACCCGTTTCCTTAGTCGATTACATATGTATGTAACTTTTGGACCATTTGAAACTGGATGGGAGTGAAATGAAATAGTGGCGCCATGGTAATTGTTGGTGATTATTGAATGGCAACTTAAATCTTTGCCCCGTATTTTATTGAGACCTTGTTTGCATGGTCATTGCGCTTTCGTTCCAAATATATTCTGCTGGAAAGTCTAGTAGAAGCCATGAAAAATCGTCACGTAGTCAATCAATTCTGGCAAGAAGACGAGGTTAGGTTCTTAAAAATTCGGACAAACACTAGTCCGCAGCCAACTACAGATGTCGGAGGGTGCGAACGACATTTCTGTCACTTAGTTCATGCAAAAGTTAAACGAGTATCTTAAATTACAAATACTATCCTTCGCACAAATTTTCTAGCGAGCAGGACGCAAACGTAATTCATCCTTTTTTTTCCCCCAAACAGAAAGAGAAGTAAAGGCAGTTAGAAAACAGAAATTATTCCTCGGAGGTCTCACATCGGCATCGTAATGATTATCCCATTTACTCAAGAGACATCCATCTCTCCTTGAAGTTTGGCCGTGAATTAGTAGATTAGGTGACAGCACAGCTGAAGATGGGGTAGGCGTGTCACGTAAAGCAGATCTTATCGTTTCCATGGAAACTAATCACTTTGGAGAGTTCTGCCTCGTTTGCATAGTATCGTCTGAGAGGTCAGAAATCGGAACAAACATGAAATGAGCGGAAATATCCCGCACTTGCTTTGCGGTGCAAGCAGTATACCCTGCTCGTATCCTCGTACGTAGGCCCGTATCATCGTGCTTACAAATGCCGTGGTATATGCGTCCCTCTGCAAAGCTCACATCATATTTTACTCCTAAGGGTGGGATTTCACGGAGCACGCGAACGATTTGCGAAGGACGCGAATGACAAAATCCAACATTCGGAAAAGTTTTTCTCCGAATGTGTTCCGACAATGAAGCCGAAAACTATTCTTGCGCAATTTGTGCGAAGTTCCCACGACGTTTGTGCGATTGTCGTGTGTATCATTGCTAAAGTACAGCATGTTACGTACACGAAGAACACGCGACGGAAATGCGAACAACGAAAAATTTTCATGGGAGAAAATGTAGCAAGGAGAGGTGGAAGCAATAAAAAAAAAAGATCAACTCAAATCAGCTTTCTTGAGTTGATTTTTTTTTTCTTTCCTCTATTTCTCTTTTCGTTTTCTCTCATTTCTCTATCGTGTGTTTGCCTACATTTTTTCCCCTAGGACGTATCTCCACTAGTAAAGCATTTGATCTTTTTTTTTTGGCAGTTCCTCCAACACATAATCTCTATAGTTCAAATGAAATTTACATACTTAAGATTACATACTTATATTCTGCGAATTTTTTTTTTGTATATCAAATATTCTTTCTCTTTGCTAGTCTATAATTTCTTTTGTTACTATAGTTGTTAATAATTGTTTGATGTTTAGATGTATGCTACGATTTCTATTTGCAGAAAACGTACAGGGCATACATCCCCCAAACGTGCGCTAAACGTTCGCGAGAATGTCTCAAAAGGTACGCGAACAGTTTGCGATTACGTCGTAAAATGATCGGAAAAACTTCGCAGATTTCGCGTAACATACGCGAGACATTCTCAGAAGCTTCGGAGTCTGTTTGGGGTTTCACGAACATTTTGCGAACATCGCGCGTGTCTTGCGAAGGTCTTGCGCATATGACGAAGCTTTAAAGACACTTTCGAGAACAATTCACGAGCAAATCCCGACTAAGTGTGCGGAAAAGGTTCGCGAAAAATTTCAAACTTTTTTGAAATTCTCGCCGAAGTAAAAACGACATTCGCGAACAATTGACGACGCTTCCGAACCCTCACATTTGTTTGGCGATCTTTTGCAGACTAAAATGCGAATGCTGGATTTTGCCATTCGCGTCATTCGCAAATCGTTCGCGTGCTCCGTGAAATCCCACCCTTAACAATTATTACAGTAACAATGTTTGTGCCTTGAAGCACTTTTCTGTACTTCAAAGGTTTGCCGCTACTAAAGGCAGGATCTGCAAAGTAATTTGAAATAACATCAGACGTTAAAATTCCTAAGTGTTGTCGCATTTGCTGCAATTATCATAATTTGCAATCATAGCATATAATGTCCAGTGATGTTGATGAGGCGAAATTTCGCTAAGAAAACTGAGAAAAGATTGATTCCTGAAATCTAAAAAGAAACAAAAACTCCCGTTCATAAGTGCGCTTTAGTGAAAGGAGTTTGACAGATAAGCTTGTGGAGCGACGAAAGCATCGCCTCAAACATTACTTTGCGTATTGTGATTGCTAACGATAACAATGCTATATCATGTATATGGAAACATGTTTAACTTACCTGCTAAACATGATCCTTCAGAATGCCCCTTGATTCAACAAGCTTTTCAACCTATAGCTTTTGTCCAATATGACGTGAAGAATATATTCAAGTAAACAGAATTGAACAACTTTGATTATCATTGGACCAAATAAAATGAACAATTATACTCTAATATTCTTGAAGCTTAACCCTATTCTAACTGGGGGGGGGGGGTGGAATTGACCCCACCCCCTCGACATTTCGCGCCACGATTCCGCAACGCGCAAAGATTTTGCCGCGTCGTTTCATGACTTTTTTCATTGAAGTATCTTGCATATTTTGAGACCAAATTTGCGACGTCCAGGTACACCGTTCTGAAGTGACGCAATGTTTTGCATATGCATGTCAACCCGAAAACAGCTCAAATTCATGATTTCGTGTGCGAATCCAATGCAAATTGTGTGTGGTTTTTTTTTTAATTGATATAAATTAGATTATTTTAACTTTTGAACATTGCAATTAATCAATTCTAATGTAGATAAGCTTGAAAAAGTGCCTGCAACAAATTTTGGCAAAAAAAATAGAAAACAAAAGGTCGAAAAAACAATAAAATACATAAAAAATTAACAAAACAATAAAAAAACTAAAGAAATTGATTTTGATTGCGCTATTGTTTTACAAGAAAATTGTTTGATGTGTCTTGAGGAACTCTGACACAAAAATTTAGCAATCCTTCATTCTTTTTGATGGAGTTATAGGTGAAAATATGATTTCATGCGTAAATTCGCATAATTAATTTATTAAAAAAATATAAAATCAACATTTTTCTATTGTATGACCATGTAATCTTTTAGTTGACATCCGGCTCTATGTTCAGGCAAAATTTTGCGGCGATCGCGCGATCGGCGGCCGAGATCTGAAGGGGGGGGGGGTCAAATTGACCCCCCGCCCCCGTAAAAACTTGGTCTCAAATAGCCCAGTTAGAATAGGGTTAACATGATGCGAGTTAAACTCCACTCCAGAAATCATCATGGATACGGTTCCATACGACGGTTATGATGAGTCGAAAATGACGTCTGGAAACACCGTTATGCGAGCAAATCTAAGGCATGGGAGGCGTGCGAGGCCATAGATTTAATCTTTCGAACTCATTTACAGAAATTACGTGTCTGCATGCGATCAATATTAGTGTTTTGGGAAAACACATAAACTTTTGAATTTCCCAAGTTTCTTTCACTCTTGACAGGATTTTTAGGAAACTTACATTCAAACTTTGTGTGTTTGACTTTACCCATTTGTGTATGTTACAATCAATATGAACGTGTATATGGGCAGCATTTTAACTTCTATCAGCCAAGATCTTATCTTATTCCAGTATATCGAAAAGATAGACTATAAACTACAGCTTTCGACGCTTCCAAGTCAAAATTATTGTAGATAAACTGTCCTGTCTTCTTCACGAGTCTTCGGACCTTTAGCACAAATTAGAGGTTTAATTATAGCTGTGGAACTACATCAGTTTCCGATGATGGTATAACGCCTGAAATGCTTGCAGGTGTTTTTAACAGTTGCGCCCTTGCTGTCGATATCGTGAAAATGTTTGTTGCAGGTTGCAGTTGTTGCAAATCACTCTACGAAACGGGCATTTGTCCATGGCCCACTGGCATTTTGCCCGTTTTCGATATTTTCCGGATGGTCGCTCGTGGAATATTACAGAGTATTTTGACCGTTCTAATTTTTGGTCTTTGCTTTTTGATGTCCACGTCGCCTTCGCCAAGCCAAATCACGAGTTTTCCCTCTGGTGTGTATGCCCAGCTGGTAATATTTTAAAGCATATCCCGTGTCCATGATCCGTATCGCAATTCCTTGACAACGCCAAATAGCCAGCACCCATTCACCCCGCCAACACAGGCACATTTTATTTTTGGCGCGCATTTCCGCTGTGAATGCACGTGTCTGCATTTCAAATTTTAAACAAAAACGAATCAAATGTCTTGCAAGAAAGTATAATTGGATAAGCCTTAGAACAGTCATGACAGTACAGATCAAAAGAACGGGACACACAGATGACAACGGTGTTTATTTAGAACAAAATTAGTGTGTACTTTGAACGGATAGTTTGTTGGATATAAAACCATTTTTTTTTTTTGCAATATAGGTATAGCAGTCCAATCAATATAACTTTTGGCAAATTCATATATACATCTACAGACTGCTATATAAGATCTTTCGCCGATCTTTAAAAAGTCAAATAAGGAGTCGATTTTAGAGTTACAGCCACTATAGTATGCAGACCTAGACACTCTACTGTTACACACACAGAGCTACTTGTTTGTTGTATATCGAAATATTGCACAGTCTTACTATTCTTTAAAAAAAATCTTTAAATGAAAGATCTTTGTAAATCAGGGGCCCGTTGCATAAAACTTACCGTTGAATTTCAATGGTAACTACCATCAAAATTAGGCGTCACAGCCAATCAGCATCAAGGATTATAAAATTTACCGCTAATTTGAAGACTTACCGCTAGAAAGGAGCGGTAAGTCCAGCGGTAAAGGTTTTATGCAACAGGGCCCTGATCACATTGCATGTCGATCCGTGTGCAGTACACTTACACATAATATAGCAAGCTAGCAAGTCTTACTTACTGCCGTTGTATTCTGTGAGAAACACACAAAAATTTCTCAGTTAGTTTGGAAAGATGGTGGTGGGGATGAGAATATTATTTGTTTTACTTTGTTCAGACTTTCAGGAAAACATCTCTCGATCTAAACATGGTGATATTTCAAACATTTAATATCGTGCCATCCGCTGTGTGTTTAAAGAATATCAAACTATGAAAGAAAAACAAATTATTGTCAGTTTATTCGTACAACCTCAATAAGCAGATGGCAAAATACGTCTACGAAACTAACATGATTTCAAAGTCAGACAAAATTCAAATGATTTCCTTTGTTTCAAACAGTGTAAAATCCTGCCGTCTGCCCAGGATATTGCCACTAGTTTTCCCGATTTCTATCATCATGTCACAATCTTCATCCCATTCTAACCCAGAGTTTTGATGTGTCATAATTATGTCTGTCGCTTGACTGGAAAAGAGGCGAGTCTTGTAGATTGTCTTTTCACTGTTATGCAACGATGCGCGCGCAGGCGCCTGATGACGTCATGGAATGTTCGTCATTCAAGTCTAGACACAATTCTCCCCTAGGGTCTGTCGAGTTTCTCTGAAGACAAAGTCGACAGAATGTCAACACAAGAAATGTTACTGTTCCAGATCTGTCATGGCAGATGTATTTATACATCTTCACTTGCACATTCACGGACAAATCGAACCAAAATAGAAAAGTTAATGGACTTTGAGTGTTTCATATGTTTGTCTAGGTCAGTGACATCGGTGATGATGTCATGAAAAATGATTATCTATACAAAACGATGATGCCATCCCCTCACAATTCTTCCTATAGTTTGTCCATAAACTTATTACAAAGTGTCTTTTTTACCTACAATATCATTGCTATCTTGTCACTATTCTACACAATTATTTGATTTAATGATGTATAATAGCTTTCTCCTGAACTTTATGTCGAAAAAAAAAACGCCTTGTGAAATTGGTGAACAAGTCAGTGGCATACTTCTAAGGCCGTGACATGCGTTTTATGGACTATAAACAACATCTCTGCTCTAGGAGGAAATATATGAAAGTTCAAGATTCCTGAACTTTTCTCTATTAAACTTGTCCGATTTTCGTGAAATTTTCACTCTACTGTTGTTTATTTCATCCACTCTGTGTGCTGAACTGAACTTGATCGTGGCATGAATATTGACTTTAATATCCCTATATAGTAACGCTCGATACGTCGCCGGTGCGCCGAGATCGGATCATCACAGTACTTCCGTCAAAGTATACAGACTCTTCGCATCATCCCACCATCGCGCAAACCAATAAACAGTGTCTGTTAGCAGCCCTCAAGTACGCATGAACGTAGTTCAAGAACATGCACAGACATACGAGGATTGCTTTGGCATTATTCACTGGTGCAAGGTTATAATGGTTGTCTGTCCAAACACATGCCAAGTATTTCCTCTTCTTCTTCTTCTTCTTCTTCTTCTTCTTCTTCTTCTTCTTTCTCTTCTCCTCCTCCTCCTCCTTCTCCTCCTTCTCCTCCTCCTCCTTCTTCTTCTTTTTCTCCTTCTTCTTCTTTTTCTTCATCATCTTTAAAACTTCATGCTGTTCTTAGTCATATTCATTTTAACTACGTAACAGTGAAGAACATTTTGATGGGCCATCTTTTGCTGTTTTGCAAGTGAATAATGCATTCTGGAAAGCCAGTGTTACTACGCTAAACTGGCGATGTCAACGGAAATATAATGACATGTATAACTATATAGGCCTATATCTATTTTCAGCAGAGGTGTTATTAATGCAAAATAGCAACAACAACAACAACAACAACAACAAAAGAGTGCATAATCTTCAATACAGAGCAAACTGACTGCACCCCTGTCCTTAAGGGACGGCTATGCACTGCCCTCAAACTTCGTTTCACGCATCGGCATGTGCTAAAGACTGTAGGAGTGGCGTACATCCTTGCTGGTTTATGGGTTAATCAGGCCCAAATCCTGTCCCCTCAATGCGAGCACCCTGCTGCTATTGTCGTAACACAACATCCAGCACTAATCCTCCGTACTCATTTCAGGTCACGAATGAAGTATGAAAAATATTTGAAACACCTATAGAATTCAGTTGATCACAAGATGTCTTGCTTTTTTTGTTTGTTTGTTTTCCTGCTTGTTTCTTTGTTTCTTTGTTTGCTTCTATGTTTTCTCCTAGGTCGTGGCTATGGCTACTCTTAAAATTGTTATCTTTTATGTCCCTTTGTTCTGGGTTTTTATTTTTGATATTTGTTTGGCCTTGCCATGAAATGCACAGGGACCCTTTGGAGTATGGAGTGCCAACTGGCATGTGATGACGCAGGCAATAGCTATTAGGTATCGTGCTAAAACATGAGTAAGACTTCCATTATCCAACACCAAGGCTGGGTTATTTATGGTCAAAACTCTCCCCCGTATTTCCAAAAGTTTTTAAAGAATCGCCAAGCTTTATAATTATTCACAATAGAACAGGATGAATAACCTAATTACTAGTTCCAGATAGACCGATACCAGACCCCGTAAACACGCCAGCTCACAACACGTACAGGTATATACACAGACGGGAATAATTTTCTCACGTCTTTATAGATCTCTGTTTAAGCCGAGGTGGATAGTTACTATCTCCTTCCATGTGTAATCCCACTGTTCCCCCAAATGTAATATGAAAGTCTCATTGCAATGGTTAGTGGGGTTGTTGCGCGTTTCTATGTACGATATATGAGCCATCAGTCGGCACCGAAGCCGTCAAGTTACGAGAAGGGGAACAGCCTCGCTTAGGGCCGTGCCTCGCTGAGTAGCGCCAGAGCGTAGTTACCATGACAACGGTGCTTAAGACGTCTACACCA
Source organism: Diadema antillarum (assembly GCF_040938485.1). NCBI lineage: Eukaryota > Metazoa > Echinodermata > Echinoidea > Diadematoida > Diadematidae > Diadema > Diadema antillarum. The sequence goes on from NW_027271764.1 coordinate 20,317, forward strand.
TTATCCGTCGCTATACTGATGATTTGGGGAATTACACTCTAATTCTGCATTTCCTTTAAAAAGGCTTTACCTGCCTTTGTGCTGCTCAATCTTAATCGCCTGAGATTTAGGAATACGGATGCATTTCATTCTTATTTGTATTCTAAAGTTTTTGTTTCATCATGCTCCCGTCGTATATCATCACTTTCCTTTCTCCATTTCTCCCTTACTGCAATCCAGTCTTTTATTTTCTTTTGTTTTACTTCCGTACGCATGTTGTTGTTGTTGTTGGACTGTGTGAATGGTACACACGAAGTTACACAAACCTGTATGTTTTTGCACACACGCACAAACATGGGATATGGTTACAGACAGAGAAATATAAATAATACATCACGTTCGATTCGCAATGTATCTTGATATGGAGGTAGGTCGGTAGTTCAGATCACAGCTTACATTTAAGTTAACCAACGGCGTGCACCACATAGAATTACCTCCTCCCCCCCCCCGCCACCATCACTCTTTTTTTTCCCAATACAAATATCCTAATGTCCAATGTGGCTGCCAATAGGTTTTCCAAATCTCGAAGAATAATTTAGTACCTAAACATAGCAAAGGTAGTTTAATTCCAGTTGATAATCGGCAGTCATTCAGTAGGTATAAAGCGTTTTGAAAATGACTTGCCATTCATTCATCACATTTCACCATGTTCCTCTTCTTTTTTATCTTTTTGTTGCTGTAAAATTACGCCCTTCTCTTATTTCAAATTTAGCTCTATTGGTCCTTTGCATTGCCAATTTATGTTCTTCTTTAGTTGTTACATTTCTAATGTGTTTGTTCCATGCAGTAAATTGACATACCGACTCACTGCAAAACAGCTCTGAGACTGATAGTGATTTTCAAAACCGTATTTTATACAACAGACAAACAACAACTTATCATTTTAGTCATTTCATCAAAACAATTTTCTTGAAAGTTATATTAGCCAGTCTTCGGAGCATGTTGTTATAATATACTATTTTCTTAGATATCGGCAGTTAAATGCCCGTTTTTGCCTCCATAAAGTATATAAATATACTATCATAGTCGCCTTGTAAATGATTTGCTCTCTTCATTTCTGTCAGCTGACGAAAATATTCACGTCCATCTGTTTCATGTATATAAGGCAGTAAGGTCTGTGAAGTCGGCACAATATTTTGGAGTGCAGAACTGCGGATATTTCACAAAATGCAGCGCATCAATCAACAGACGCAATCAATGCGGATTTGTGGCAGATCTGATATTAGCCTCTTGCGCGCATGCGCAGACCGCAGTCTCATTAATTCGGCAATCCCGCAACATTAATGTGCGTCGATGAGGGATGAAGATTAGCGGATCCTTGATACTTCGTACGTGATGTTTATCAATGACATTGCGTGTACGCGAGAGATAGTGCGTGTCGGAAAGTAATACGAGGGGCACGTAATCAATGTAAGATTAACAGGGATTGTCAAGTTATCCTTTTGTAGGAAGTATGAAAGTCACATTATTCCGAAAACTCTGCAAAACAGCGGAAAAGAATCAATTCCGTTCTCTTTTAATCTCTCTTTTACAGAGCAAAACTTAAAGGCGCCTATAAGAAATTGTAAACAGCATTGTATTGTGTGTGTGTGTGTGTGTGCGTAGAGAGGGGGGAGAGAGAAAGAGAGAGATACATGATAATTATGATCTTGTATAATACATACATGATATACATGTGCACATGTATGTATGACTTGTGTGTTCCTGCTTGTACGTTAATTTTAATGTATACTAGTATGAATTTAGAACACAATTATCACACGCTATATTTATGAAGTTTTTCAGTTGTTCTATAACTCGCTGTATATATTATGCAGGAAGTTCAGAACGTAAGTATATAGTTGCTGCCAGACCATGATAATCCATGCACTCCTTTTGTCTATTATTTCTCTTTTTAGGACTTAGAAAGTCACCTGACACGTCGGCATGAGGAGAGGAAGAGTGAGAAGGAGCCGCAGTGGAAAATGGTGGACGATGACCCGGAAGATAAGGTCATGTGGGAGCATGACTGCTGGGAAGGTGAAATTTTGTCATTTCTTTTATAATCTATAGAATAATTGTGTGTTTATAGGTCAGGAATGATGTTTTGCACGCTTACAATTTGAGATCACATTATATTGAACTGTTTTCATATCTAAACCTATATTTTGTTACTCGTACCGCTAATTAATTTTGTAATTACTAAGTGCTCATGTTGCAAGTGTGAAATATTTGGTATGCTACATAGTGAAGTGAAAATTTTCTCTCTGAATACGCTAGACTTTGACCGACAAGATAGCGCGAGACCATAGGCCTATTATGGGGTCTATAGACCACTTCTGTCGGAGTCACAGTGCCGAATCCTAGGACTCCGGTCCTGGTCTAAACGCTAGCCACCCGTCTGTATATTGCTTAGCCTTGGTCATGACCAAATCTGGTCTAGCCCTGCTGATAAATGCTTTAACCTAAGCTATCCGTGATCATGGCGATACACAGACTGGAGCCTAGAGCCAGGAGCCAGAGCAATAAGAACGGGGCTCTATTTTTGTTCTGAATTGGGATAAGCTCACTCTGCTTTGCTCCTGTAATGTGTACGGTCTACACGCGGAACGTTTGGCACTGTTTGCGGTGAAAGAACGCCGGAAGGTCCAAAAGTAAATGACGGACAATTCAAGTTCTGTCCTAAAAATCGCAACAGCTGATCTGATCATCCCGAGGCGACAACCTCTATAAATGTTTACTTGTTTATCTGAACGAAAATGTCATCCGCGGGTTTCTCGTAATTATAGCCCTTGTCTTTTTTTAATGTGGCACTTTGGCACGACTTATGAGTATTAAATTGAAAGTTTGGAAGGCTTTCCGACTCAAATCCGTATTTCGGGTAAAAAATCATGTTGACCTGTCAATCATCGAGTGGACTCTTTCGCATTTTTTTAAAAGATATATGCTGTTATATTATTCTTCTCTTTAACACGGCTCCGAATGCAATACATGTAGCAGAGGTTTACATTCCTTTAAAAAAAAAATCTTGTTTGCTTCTTTTAGTGGGACGGTTATACAGTTTTGTTCAGTTTAAGAAACAAGAAATCTATCGGCAATTCAGTGTGTGTTTTCCTGACTGTACCCAGGGTACGTCTCTCTTTTGGCTTTGAATTTATTCTTGTAGGCTGGTCGAATAATGTCTAACAATCAGTGACAATCAGTGACAATGCTCGTATGATCCAGAGAATGTGGATCAAAAATCATCTTCGCACATGAAATTGTACGACGCGTTCATTAATGGAAGTATATGCGAATTAATATTGCTATTAAAAAGTGCAGCGTATTAGCAAGTTTAGTGTTCTACGTCAAGCAAAAAGCCGATTCGGGAAATCTCTTTTATGATGTTTTGAAGACATCACAACTAAATCAAACTTGTTGATTCTCTGAAAAAGAAAAGTATGATGCTATGGTATATCACGTTTGGACACCGTCATTAATTGGCACCAACCATATTGTTATATTTTGTGGGTTGTTGTCTTATTCTTTAAAATTAATAAACGGAAGAGATGACGATGAACTTTGTTATGCCAGTCGCTATATTGCCTTAGCACCCTTACAATCCGCTTGCCTGTCATGCCTGCGGCAATAGAAAGCCATGATACTGTATAGGATGGAAGGGCCCCTTTCAAATTCCCCTTCGTCTCTACTACCCATCCTCGTCGGACTCTCTAAATACAAGAAGAGACCTGCCACAGTTGCGCCCTATTCCCTCTAATCAACTGCTTCCGCTTGTCACATTTCCGCCAATCCTCCTCCTGCCCCCCCCCCCCATATCTCTCCCCCCCCCCCACCCCTTCCCTGAAGTACTGTACTGGCAAGCAAGTGAAACAGGTTCGAATGTGCGTCATGTGGTTCAGAAGACAAACATCTCTGGAGTCGACTCATACCCACTGTCTGTGAAGGAAAAACACTAAAACAAACAAACGTAAAAGAAGGCCTATTTATATTCATATATACAGCTTTTAACTAGACCCAGCAGTGTCAGCTCTAGTGGAGGGAAAGTGGAAAGAAGCGCAATCAAACGACTTTTACTTTAACATATCGAAACCACATAAAAGATAATGACGCAGGTATAATTATCACGCGCTGTTTAAGTAAGAAGACAAATTTACAGGGTGAAGGCACCAAGTCCTTTGCGTCCGATGTTACCATGGGAACGTAAGCACATACTCCATGTCCTCCGTGCATTTGCGCAGGTGTGTCTGAATTTCACTGTATACCCCAATGCCACTCCTTGGCGTGTGCTGACATGCGATAAGAACACCCTGTGTAAATTGACCGTTTAATAAAGCTTAAGCCTATCGTGTAGTAAGTGAACTAATATTTCTTATGGAACACTTGAGCATCTGTCAGCAAACACCGACGTATATCAAAGGGACTGCATGCCAAAGTGACTCCCTTCTATTAAGAATGTGTACATGTTCGATTAAAGTTTGATCATTTACCTGGAATCGGTCAGTACTTTAAGAAACAATAGTATTTGGTATACATTTGTATTTTTTCATTTATCAAAGCATGCAATTTCGTATGCAATTTCGTGATTTTTGTGATAGTCACATCCTGAAAAAAAGATAATAAGGTTTGCCTCAGTGTCCTATCGAGCGCTAGGTCGATCCTTCGACATTGACAAGCTATAGTTGATCCGGTTAGTATGGTTAGTGGATGGAGGGACGTGCGAAACTCCTTTGATTATCATGCAATTCCGAAAGTCGACAAACTTACTCTCAGCTGCATACAAAGTATACCTCGAGCGGTGTTTTGCAATGAATTGATTGCAAACCATGAAGAAAATAGGAAGTGATGTCTTTGATGATTGGTTAGAGAGCTCTGGCGGTCTTAGTCTGTCGCCATGGCAACGCTGGTTATAGACGGGGCTCAATCAGTGACGAGAAGAATAATCTTTTTCTCTATCTATCTATCTATTCTTTGTTTTACCCCACTCGTAATCCTAAATCTTCTTTGTTCCAATGTGCCACTTTCAGGTATAGAGCTACCTTGGTCCTATAATCTATATGTAAACCTTTTCAAGAGCCGTAATCATGGATCTTAGGCCTTTACCTCATCCACTTGGTACGATCTCATGCGCTACCACCACTTTTTTACCTCGGTCCTCTTTTCTGCACCTGTTTCGTTTACTACTGCCTCTGCAAGTATATGTGTATCCTCTATACCAGCTCTTCATTTTTTTCTCAGTTACCCCCATCTCATACTGCATCTTTCCGGTGAGACTTTGTACCTGCTTTTATCTATCCTACTTTTCGAAGGGTGTAATTTGCCAATGTTTAGGCCTCATCCTGTTAGGCTGGCAGGATCCAGAGTGTGAAGTGTGAAGATGCAGATTCCCGATGGCACAAGGATCGACTTCTTCTTTACACACTCGTCAATGTATTTGTTAATTAGTGCCGGATTTGATGAGCTTATAGCCACTGCCGTATCGAATCTAACTCTGAATAAAGGCAGAAGGCGAGAACAAGCAGCATCTGCCACACACATGAGGATAGACACACACACGTATACTTGTACTGTAGCTTATAACGTTGATACATCCACTCTGAACTTGGAAATCGTTGTTCTCTACCCATACTCACTCAGGGTTAAAGGGATGGTATAGTTGTGGTTGAGATGGGGCTTCAGGTTTCCAACTTTTTTGTGAGAAATCTCTTTAGAAATATGAAAATACCGACAATTCTAAGGGGAATTCAAAGTTTATTTGACGAAAATTGGTTTTGAAATGGCTGAGATGTTGAAATACAGAGAAGTCCTGATAAAAGGTGGGGCCCACATTTTATTAGGACCACTTTGTTTTAGGAGCATACAATTCTAAAAGGAAATCAAAGTTTATTTGACGTAAATTGGTTTCGAAATGGCTGAGATATCGAAAAAAAAAACAGTCCTAACAAAAGGTGGAACTCGCATTTTATTAGGAGCAGCTTGTTTTACTGTGTTTCTGGATATCTCAGCCATTTCAAACCCGATTTTCATGAAATCACCTTTGAATTCCTCCTAGAGTTGTATGCTCTTTGGCATTTCATAAATGGTTGCTAATTATCTCGCAAAAACCCCCGTAAAATCTGGATCCCCCATCTAAACCAAAACTGCATCATCCCTTTAAAGGAATACTGCTTGTCTATCAGTCCTGTCAGTCTGTGGTATACCTGGTGATGTTGGGTATTCCCAAGACTTCATCACACGAGACTTGCCTTGCGTCGTCAACGCACCTGCTGACGTGCGAGTCAAAGAGGGGCGCGGGGTGATCACTTCCGGGTGACGTTAAGCATATAGCATTTCTCGTCAGAAGAAAGAGATAAAAAGCATCAGATTAAAGGGATTTTGCACAGACTGCCCTGACAGTCGAGGTGATTCGATGATTCATGGTTTACCTGGGTAGTCTTCACGTGAACAGTGAGAGCGTATGATAATGATATATCAAAATTTACACATGTATCAGGATTGCACCACACCACTTGACCACAGGGAGGTGTGAAAAGAATATTTCTTTCCTTCCCCTGCTCGCACACAGCACATGGTCAGTCTTGTTTCTCTAGGTCAGTGTCGTAGCAGACTAATTTTGCGTTAATACTGCAACCGTCCTTGCACAACAGTATCATAAGCCTTTGGCAACATCTCTGTAGATGATGATAATACTTTATGTACATAATAACTTTATGAAAAGTTTAAGTGAAGAAATTAAGACTGCTGCATTGGCAACTAACTATAATAGTCTAAATAGTCCAATCTGATTAGCTGATTTTCATGTAAATGAGGGTTCAGGAAGTCAAATTCGTTATACGCTGAGTCATACGTCATAAGATTATGCTCAATGGGTAACGTCTTTTCACCAGACGTTCAAACTGTACCGCATGAGAGCAACATGTGTTGATTATAAACATACAATCTTTATCCAGAAAGGACTAAAGACAAGGTGTGCTCATACAAGTGCAAAATAATCGTGTTGCCACCGTGTACGTGCAGGTTTAAGGAGCACTCCCTGTGGGTTTGGCTTTCTGACGTCACGCCCTGACTTTGACAGGTACCTACTTAATTTCCAGGGTTGGGGGAACCACGGGAGAGTTGAGGACATGGTGATGATTGTTATGGCTGGGGCGATTAGTCATACGACAATGCCTATAGTTCTCCTTCTTTCGCAGCAACACGATATACCGGCACTTTATACATGACCTTAATTCAAACAAAACATTTCTTCTTCTTTTTTCTTTCAAGACTGGCTGCCGTACCAGCCAGGTTGGGGCACTGCAGGGATTGGTGGATAGACTCTTGACTGCCGATTGGAGGTCCCGAGTTCGAATCCCGCCCAGTGCCTAACGCTTATGTCCTTGGACAATCTGTTTTTACCCATTAGGCCTATGTCCCTCTCCACCCAGTTGTAATTGGGTACCTATAGAAACGCTTTAAGGGTGATGATAATGCTACGGCCCTCTGTTAGAGCAGTGGCAACATGTACCGAAGAGGTTAACCTAGACGAAGGGCTGTATTTTCGGATGATGTTTGTTTTTCCGAAGGTTCCTTATCCCGAAGGTTCCTTACTCAGAAGATGAAGGTTCGCTAATCTTGAAGGGGAAGGATGCTTTCTATTAACGAACCTTTGGAATTGCGAACTTTATTTCGTTTTCGGATTTACGAACGTTCTGAATAACGAACCTTCAAATAAAGGAACTGTAACCATATTTTTAAAAGTGGCCCTTGATACATGCGGGCTAGTGTCATTGTTTGATCACGACTAGTATTTCATATGCTATAACCCTATCTGAACTATGGCATTCTCGCCTGGGGCAACACTTACTCCTCATATCTAGAAAGAATATTATTATTGCAGAAAAAAGCTCTTCGTATTATTTGTAGAGAGTCGTGGAGATGTCATACAAACGATTTGTTTTATCAAAATAATATTTTAAAAATTAAGGATTTGTATTGTTTGAATTTAGGTCAGTTTATGTACAAATTGATAAATAATTCCCTTCCTTTTGCGTTTGATTCCATGTTTATTCAAAATAAAACTGTACATTCATACCCCACGAGACAAATCAATGAATTCCATTTACCACTCTCTAGGACGGTTTTGGCAAAGTCTATATTCTCCTTCGCTGGACCTAAATTTTGAAACTCCCTTGACAGCAGCATAAAAGAATCTCTAAGTTTTAACACTTTTACTTTGAAATTAAAGAAAATGTTTATCAATTCTTATATCACTGGGGATTTGCATTTCGAAAGTTGCTAACTGACTTCTTTGCTGTTAATGTCTTTACTTTGTTTAATCTATTTCATAACTGTTATATATATTACTTATAGATAGTCCACTTCTTGGTAAGACCAAAGTCTCATGTGCCCTGGCATTGGCCCTTGAACTCTTCCTCCTTTGCCCTTTTCTCTCTCTTCCTCTGTCTTCCTGTCCCCATCTGGCCTTTGACCTCCTATTTATTCTTTCCTCGCGTATGTAAGAGAGCAGCTTTGTTTTTGTCTGTGTGTGCGTTTTGTGTGCGTATACTTGTTTTATTTTCTGTTTCCCGAGGAATATGTCAAATTGTCTTGTTACATTATTACTATAATTTTCACGACTCACGAGGGGACTGCATTCTACAAGCTTGGCTTTTTAGCAGTCCCCTCCATTTCCGACCTTTTCTTTCTTATGATTCAGTCACATTTTGCCCATGTATTTTTTCAACTAGTATGTTTATTGAGTCATGTAAACAAATGACGTGCATCTAAATTTCATTTGGAAATGTAATAGTTACATTGTACTTAATTTGTTTATATGAAATTGTCATATTATATGTTTTGGCCGGAAATTAAATAAAAATGAAATGAATGAAAAATGAAATATGCGACGAGAAGAGCGGAATCAAACAATGCTAGTTTAAAAAGTGGGGTCTTGTTTTTAATGATGCTTTTGCTGGTATTAATTATCTTGATGTACTCCCCCTTGTATACTGTTGTACGTGTTTGCGTTTTTGCTGCAGCAGAAGTTATTACATCTATATAACAAACAAAACGAAAATGAACTGATGTCGAAAAAGTAAGCGATAAAAGTGGTAACACTCTGATTACAAATATTTCGTACATGGTGAAGCATACCTGCCTTAGTTCTGTTCAGATACAATTCCGTAAAAACAAATATTACGTGAAGTTTCTGTGGGTATGACAAGTGTGTCAGTGCCTTTCTTTGATTTCCCGACATTCCTATTACATTTGTTTCAAGTATCTGCAGTGATTCATTTCATAAGTCGTCCACTCGTACAGTGAGTGTAATTTGATATGGCTCTTGTTATGTTTTATATCTGCTGATTTTTAATACGAACCGAGTACTTTGTTTGTCGGATGGCAGTTTCGTTACTTTTTCACACACATGGGTATATCTCTTACTTGGAAATGTTTTGTTAGTTTCAGAGTGAAATCACAAGGGATGTGGAAGAACCTACAACATACATGACATATAGAGTAGATATTATCGTTAGCACATGGCATCTTGTCGAACATGTTTGCGATGTAAAATGTAAGGGACATCTTGATTCAAACACTTTTTTTTTGCACAGCAAGTTGCCATTAATTAGCTCCCAAACCGATCTTTGCATCAGTACCGCAATATGCGTGACACACATTTTAGCCGCGTTTTGGGCAACTCCCACCCTTTGAAAATCTCAGTTGTGTCTACCATATTATTTCAGAGATCTCTAAAATATAATGCCACTTCAGTGGTCGGTCGATAACGTCAGCGCAACTCACTGGAGGGCTCGGTTAGCGCGGTCATTACATATTCAAGTTTATGACGCTCTGTTTAAAGGCTTAAAGGGATGGTATAGTTTTGGTCGAGAAGGGCGATTTCAGATTTTAACCTTTTTTTTGCAAGATGTTTAGGAACTACTTAATATTCAATAGCATACCATTGTAAGATGAATTCAAAGTTTGTTTGATGAAAATCAGTTTTGAAATGGCTAAGATATTTAAAAACAAAGTAAAACAAAGTCACGTGGTCCTAGTAAAAGTTGGGTCACACCTTTTATTAGGACCTGTTAGTGTTTTCGATATCTAAGCCATATCAAAACCGATTTAATCAAATAAACTTTCAATTGCTCTTACAATTGTATGCTCTTTCATATTTCATGAAAATGGTTTCTAATTAGTTCACAAAAAGTTAAAACCTGAATCCCCATCTCAAGCAAAACTATACCATCCCTCTAACGTGTTAGATTCTTTGCGAAACAGAAGTCTAGGCGTTGATACAGTTGCCTTATTACTTCGAGATGACTATACATTCAGGTGAATGTCTGGAAGTTGTCACCACATCAAGCGCTTGACGCATATTCACTCCCGCGGTTCCAACTCTTGACCTGTTAGCTTAATGCAACGTGGCATGCCACTTTAGCCACAGATGTCAATCTTCCCCCTGGATGGGACTAACAGACTTACTGGAATGCCAAGTTTGTCGCTCAACAAAATGCACCCTATACGTCAATGACGCTCCCTCTAGTGCCGTATTAACCATTACAGACCCGAAGGTATAACAATATTCGTTTCATGCTTCAGCAACGGTATAATTCTGAAACAGTTAATCTTGAGAAGGAGAAGTCAGAGAGTGTGCGATATTGCCGGCGATTATCAAAGGGATCGTATAGTTCTGGTCGAGATCTAACTTCAGGTTTCTAATATTCATTGGTGAGATAATGAGAAGCCTCTTATGAAATGTGAAAGAATGTGTAATTTCAAGAGGAATTCAATGTTTATTTGATGAAAAATGGTTTTGAAATGGCTGAGTTATCCTAAACAAAGAGATATGTAATAAAAGGTGGGATCCACCTTTTATTACGATAACTTTGTTTTACTTTGTTTTTGGATGTCTCAGCCATTCCAAAACCGATTTTCATCTAATAAACTTTGAATTCCTCTTAGAATGGTATCCTCTGTATAAAAATTTCATAAGTGGTTTTCAGTAACTTGCAAAAATTCAAAACTCAATGCTCATCCCCACCAATATTATACCATCCCTTTAAAATCAACTATCATCGGCTCCATATACCTGACCTGTAGTACCTGTAGGACAATAACAGTTCTATAATGTGCTGGATGTTTCATTCAGTGCTTGGATGATTTATCATTAGCCTTGTAACAAATAGTCTCGATCGAACTTCATTCGTTGTGCTACATATTGTTTAGATCGATATTAAGGAGTGTCAGGAACGCACGCAGGCTGAGAAATAGAGCAAACCAGAACGAACTCGAACAAACAAAACCCGTTCAACAGTCAGTTGAAAAGACAACAGACGGTGGAAAATGGGGGAGGGGTAGTGTGTCTGTCTGTCTGTCTGTCTGTCTGTCTGTCTGTCAGTGTTTTGTGGAGAGGTGTGTGTATAATTTGTGTGTAAGAAGAGAGAGAAAGAAAAACAGAAAGAGGAACGATTTTTTTTCCTTTTCGAATCTTCTTCTGAAGAATTTTCTTTGATTGGACGTAATTTAGGAAATTTCATCCAAACGTCCAACTTTGCGAAATTCACTCGGCAATTTTTCTGAACGCGTCAATTTTCATACTTCCTTCGGTTGATTGGCTCCGATAATCAATGACCTATATAATTGTGTCGTAACTAGGGCAAAGTACTAATACAGGACGTGGCAGGTGAACGTAAACGATTGAGTTGTCATTAGTTCAAGCTGGATCCGAATCAAAATCTGAATGCAGAGGGATGAAATTATTTCCTGGCTTCATCTGCTAAATTCTGTCTCATCGCCGCTTTGAAAAATGCCGCAATGTTCGCGAGCGAGAATAGCTTAAAGAGGAAATCCCCCTAAAAATAAATCAAATTCAAAAGAAAGAGAAAAAATATTCTCCACAGAACGAGACAAAAATGGCAAAATTCCGATAAGAAGTAAGGAAGATATGACATTTTGAAATTTCCATTTTTTCGGAAAGCATTTCTTGCCCAGTACTTACGAATATTCAAATCAGCAAGTTGACGATGTCATGCTCTCAAAAATTCTCATCATTTCGTATACAAAAATGACAACTATCCTATATTTCAGCCGTATATATGCATACATATATATACATATCTATATATACAAAACCACCCAAAATAAAGAAACCCCAAATGTTAACTCTGATATACCTTGGTATGGGAGCATGCTTTTACTTGTATTAGCTCGAAATAATTTTTTTCCCCCGAATTTCATATACAACATACATGAAAACTTGTGAGGGTATGACATCAGCAACTAGTTCATTTGCGTATTCATAAGGACTGGTCAAGAAATGTTTTCCGAAAAAAAAAAATGAAATTTCAAAATGCCATGTCTTCCTCATTACTCATCCATATTTTGTCACTTTTGTATCGATCTGAAGGGAATAATTTCCTCTTTCTTTTGAAGTCCATCTATTTCTTAGGTGGATTTCCCCTTTAAAATCTCCCTCGATTAATGTATAAAAACAAAGAGATATCAGGAGAAAAAGATTCAGTTTGTATATCAAAAGATCATCTGATGATCAAAAGAACACCTGATGGTGGCAGCGGGAGAAACGCATCAATATGCTCCATAGTCAGTATGAACTTGCAAAGTACGTGCAATACACAAATACATGACATTATGCGTATATTACGCTGGTGTGTTTGTGTTTGTGTGTGTGGAGGGGAGGGGTTGTTTGAATTTTTGTCACGTGGTTTCTCAATGATCTTGTCACGTGTTAACAGTGACTTCCCAGCCACCATCCACGTACTAATGTAACCAGTTTTAATGTAGAATAAGATTTTGAGCGAGATAATTTCATGCATGGAATCCTGCTAAGAAAATTTAAGTATGCAAAAAATGTTGTGATATCCTCATATAATGAGAGGGACATCATTAGTCTGGTTAACGATGATATGAGAAATGACATAAGCGGATGTGGATTCCACCTGCTAATTACGTTTTGTCGTGGATGTTGTTCTTTTGGGTACCGCAGACTCCCTTTCGGGATACACGCCTCGTCCTGCATGTATGTGAATGTCTCGGTAGATCGAGGAGGTTAACCAGTGAAACGTTTCCCTTGGTTAAAACAGGTGTATTGTGTGTGGGGGTGCATGGGGGGGGGGGTTCTAATGTGATCGAGTGAAATGTTTTTCATTAAAATCGAGTGTAAATGTCAATTTTGTCGGGAAAGGCCCCTTTTAACCAGTATTCTCCTTTTGATATAAGCTCTTTATGATAAATAACAGTCAGCCTACATTCCTGTTTCGAAGGTAACAGGGATCCATTGCGTATATACGCAATTTGTTAACTTTTTGTATGTCCTTTTTTTTAGCGTCGATTGGAACGGAAACCTGAATAGTGATGTGCACCCAGTTCAAAATCCCTGAACCAGAAAGGGTTAAAGTGTATAATATATTTATAAGCATCACCCTGGGCACTGTTTATAGGTATCAATGTTGAGGCAAGTGTAGGCCTTTGGAAACAAGGAGCTTCAAGGTGGAAGATGATAACGCGTTCTCCGACAACTATGTAAGATGAATGATAAAGCCGATGCTTATGTTAGTTTTGCAAGTGATATCCGGGTGTATCCATTTTTGCCTGAAGCAGATTGAGTGACCCCATACGATGACGCCGATATAGAATCTGCTGTATGTTCCTCACTGTGTTTGGCCTTGAGTAGCAGGAAAGGACAGTAATCGACTCATCCTATCTTCGATGGAGGTGACAATTGACCCCTCCCTTCAAGCTCGTTCGGGTGGTTCGACCGTGGGTCAACCGTGCGGTTTGTGTATTATGGGAATGGTCAAGCAAGGAATGCTGAAGCCAGACGGACACACCCATTCAATAATCAGATGGAATAAAGTGTCGCTTCCTGGTGGACGGCGGTTCAATTTCTCTTCTTTAATTTTTAGGAATCAAAATCAGTATATTTTTTTTCTGTGGTCAAGTTTGTAAAGATTTTGTGTTGTACAGCTACAGCACCAAAGTATTGACCATAGTCGAGAAACCTATTGAGTGATAGGGCTAGAAAGGTGTCGGTCTGGACGTAAAGACTAGACCGGATAGTCACTTCAAGCGTGAAGCGTGACAAACGTGATGACTACTATTGTCTCATTCGTTTTGAGAAGTTACACAAAATATCATATATACTGTAGGTCACACTGAGTCAGTTTACGTCAGATGAACGCAAAAAAAAAAAAAAAAAGTCTGCAATCACGCTATATGATCGCACCCCTGTATCATTGGTCATGATTGTGTCTGGTTGCTTGTCGAGGTCGATGTAGAACTTGAACGTTCTGCAAAATATTATGAATGGATTAGATTGGAGACATTTTTTGCGAGTGTCCTTCTCTTCTTTGTTTATGTTGTCCTTGTTTTGCTCATTACCTGCACGCCACAGGTAAATAACTCCTCTAACGTGTCTTCCCTGTGCAGAACGGAGGCGATTATAACGTCATTACGAGAGTGTGCCCATAGAACCTATTAATGCAAAATGGAAACAAATTGTCTTAGTCACGTCCATGCAAAAGCAAAAGATTTGACAGAATAATATAAGAGTAATGAAGTTGTCTTCACACAATTTTTAAGCACACAAGTATCCCGCTCAAAACTCACAGAAAAAAAAAAAAAAAAAATCTGCCGTGGCGATTGACTTGATTTGCTCCATGACCTGGCCCAACGAGCACGTAATTTGACTCAACGTCAATTAAGTCCACCATCTACTCTTCCTCGGGGGCAATTGCGATAACATCTTAATTATGATGTGATCACTTACAGACCCCCCGTCGAACTTTGCCTCGTTCAGTAATTAGTTGTTGTATACTGCCAGAGTTAAAGGGATTTCCCCCTTCTTGAGCCGTAAATGAGGATATTACGTCACTTGCGTCTTGTTGAATCGTGACTGAAAAGAAACATCTTCTCTTGTCTACTATAAGTCTCCTGTTTGGATACCACCTATGAGTCTTCAAATATTTTGGGCATTTGTTGTTGTTGTTGTTGTTGTTGATGATGATGATGATGATAATGCGCAGTGACAATGCAGGAAACATTTGAGAAGGAAACTGCGCTGGTATGAGTTTGTTATTCACCATCACCATCATTTTTTTTTTTTTCGTCAGAGATGTCACAAAAATGCAAAATCGTACAGAGCACAATGAATTTTTTAGCACTTCTGCATGCAAACCCGTGAGTTATCAAATTAAAAGCGCTTAACATCCGTAGTGTTTTCCCCTCATTATCTCCGCTGCTGTATGGCACTCCTGAGAAACTTTATTACCCAACGATTAAAGGCAGTGCAGTTTACCAGTGTGTCCCATTTCAGCATTGTCCTTTGTGTAGATGGGCGTTGTTGCTAATTGCTTCTGACAACATTATTTAATTGTTCAAAAGGTACATGTATTAGCTGATATCTTGTTTAAAATTTAATGTTACTTCATCGCAGGGGCCCTGGAAAAAGAAATTGGAAGTCGGAAAAAGAAATCACATCACCCATTACTTTTCGAAGGTTCCGTCCTTGAATGGTACCCATGTGTGTGTGTGTGTGTGTGGGGGGGGGGGGGGGAGGGAGTGGGGGGGAGAGGGGGATACCATTGACCCTTGACCCGCCTTCCGCCCGCAGTCTAAAAACGAACAAACGAACAAACAAACAAACAACCTTTCGCGGCCCCTGCGTTGTTTTGATTTGTCTCATTTCTTATCTTTCTTTTTTTTTAAGTGATGTTTTATTTGGTACTCATCATATAACACTCTTGTAACAATCAGAGCTGAGAGATACATGACAAAGAATACATTTTGTTCAGTTTCTTAATTATACATGCACATTTTTTTTTTCTCTTGAGGTATGTTGTCTGTGTGGGTTTACAACGGAAAGGAATGTTAAAAGCTGACATAGCCGGAAGGTTGCGAATGACGTGCAGAGTGGCAAGCGCGTATACACAATCTAATTATTTGAAAACTATGTCATATCGACAGAGTGAGAGGAAAAAATGCAACACAGAAGTGCCATGGCGTCTCATTTCGTATTCGTTTCATTTGGTTGCTGCGCCATACTCGTGTATTGATTGCGAAGCCTGTAACAAATGTTTTGCCTAAACAAACACGGAAAGATATCGAAAACGAGTCTGTAGGTTCGATGCATCACCTTCAATCTTTTAATGAAATGTTTGCCAACCTTATTTTCGTTTACCCATGAGATGTCTATTCCACGCATTCCTCAACTTGGAAATGCTTGTATTTCAACACAGATTACGCCGACGAAAACTGCGACTCCTTCGACGCCTGGGCCAGTCGGATCGCCCAAGAGTTCCGCAGGAAGCACCAGGAGGAGGAGAAGAAGTATCAGCCGCAGAGCCCCAAGGTGCATAACATCCGCCTCCAGCGGGAGTACGTCCGTCCGGAGGACAAGCAGGAGTCGCAATGGAGGAAACAGGAGATCCAGATGCAGCGGCAGAAGGTACGGCGTCTGGAGCGGGAAAGACAGAAGACCCTCAAGCAGAAGCACTCCTACATGAAGCAGTGCGAGAAGGTCTTCCACGAAATGGCCAACGACCTACTGCGCTACCGGGACATCCCCTGGCCCTGCAGCTCCGGCAAGGTGGAGAGCATGATCAAGGTGCTCCTCTGCGATGTGGACGTGACCAACAAGCAAGAGCTCCGCCGATTCATCAAAGCCCAGCAGCTCATCTGGCACCCGGACAAGTTCCTCCAGCGGTGCGGGCAGCGACTGGTGCCGAGGGACAGGCAACAGATCATTGACAAGGTCACAGAGCTGGCCCAGACGCTGAACCAACTCTACGACATCGGGACGCTACCCAAGGGGCTCCTGTAAGAACTCCCCAAGGCAAGTCTGTCATTGCATGATATTCTATTGTTGGTGAAGAATACCAGTGCTTGCAGACAAGAGATCTTTAAATTTTTGTCGATCATGATTCTACATTGGGTGAATTTCTTTGTCAGTTACAACTGATCACAGAACCCTGTCCAGGATAGATTACTAAAACATTTCACGTTTTTGAAATACGTATCCACGTTAACAAGAATTTCATGTAATATCATGAACAACAAGCAATAGCTTTCAAAAGGCCATGATTACTTTCTATACTTTTTGTTCTGCATAATGTTGAAAATATGTCATTAAGATTATTCGGCTAGTTTTTATCATAAACCTCGGGGTTAAGGTGGCAACTGGACTAAAATCACTCACGCAATTAGCAGATATCTTGCAAAATTGTTCATCCTTTTAGTACTATGAATTATGAACGATCAAAAAGAATCCTTCAAATGTGTTCATGCAGCAAATGATCTAAGTAGTGTGTTGTCTTTCCTCGAAATAAAGAAAACTGTTACCTCTGCAATAGGAAGGGAGAGAGAGAAAGGAAGGGAATGCTTATTGGAAACACACTTTTATCAACTCTGCATGATATTCATTTACGCCAATACTCACGTTTGACCGAAAGGCACGTGTTCTGTGGGAACGTGACCAAACGTGTCCAGTTGGAGCGGAGCTCTTCTGTTTTTGGCGCGAATACAGTATACTGTTTTAACCTGATGCACCTGCGCGCGGTAACTAAGAGCTTTATACCTTGGTAGCCGAATCTGGCGACAGTTGCACACGTCCAGGGTCCACCCATTCCAGGCCCAAAACACGTGTCCGTTTTTATTCACATTATCACCGGCTGATGATAATTGGTCAAGCCATTAACACATCTTGCCAACTCTTCCCATTGTTAATTGTTCGTAATTAGAGAAGCCAGAATTCAGACAGTATTTCGGCGAGCTTTCTCGTGTCTTCACTTCCGGTGAGACAGCCAAGGCGATAATGGTCGTCTGCAAATTGCCGACCTCTTTGAACCATTGCCACATCAATTAACATCTGATAATAAGGTGTGACGGTTTGTCACCAAGGGAAGCGTTCCCAAATGCGACGCGATGTACCAATTCGATCAAGTTTTCCTAGCTAAGGCTGAAGGTCTGTTTCTTGTTTTACTTTTGCAGCTTCTTTTAGACCGTAACTATTTCAGAATCATTACAAAAATTATTGAGTTGCAACGTTTCATTCTTTCCCTTTCTTATATTTTTCAGATGTGGACCACTGTCTCGATCACAGTCTGTGTAGCTACCTGGACTGGTCAAAAGACGTCAAGTCATCAAGCGTTGTCCGAACTCGGCTATTCTTTTAGGCTCCAGCTCTCTCGTCTTGCCACAAGTTGAGACCCATGGATTAAAAGATTATGACGACGAGAGCGAGATAATGTCTAAAATTTATTTTTTTTTAACTTTAATTTATCCATTCTTCATCTGTGCATACATCGGCTCCAGCCGGAAGGGAATGATGTGCTCTACCTATTTCTTGATTGTCGATTTCTCTGCCAGGTCCTGACGCTCTGACGAAATCAGAGTATCGGAACGAATAATGACAAACATATAAGATTTTGATAATGTATTTGATTTTAAACATTGTCGTTATATTGAAAAGTTGTGTCATCCTTTCTTCTTCTTTTTTTTTTACCTAAGAAGCAATGGAAAGGCACTCGTGGCATTCATTCCATCTGTCCATAGTCAAACTCTTTGACGCAGCAAGTAAAAATAGAGGAAAAACGACACATCTTTAATTTTTGTATTACATCGCCAGTTTGTAAGGTACATGCAATGATCTTTTGTCAGTCCTTTGACTATCACACATGCGCATGATCATGTAACAATCCCTCTGCGGGAAGTTAAAAATTGTTTCACATTAGGAAACCCTGAAGTCAAATAGCAATACATCTCTGAATCCTATATTATAATCCATTGTTTTCTGTCCTAAGGGCGACGTGGAGAAAAAAAAAAGAAATAGAAGGGTGTAGTTTCACAGTTGATTACCCCCCTTCCCCCTCTTCCTTAGATAAGGTTTAATCACGCGATTCCTTAGTTCCATGATCATGACCATGGTCCTCTTTCTACTTACTGGTCATTAATGCTGTGTCGAGGATTTTCTACTGTTAGCAATGACACAACTGGCGTGCCGAGCTCTACTGAGTGCTTATCCAATCACTCCACAAGTGCACCCTTTTAAGACCAGCTCACCTTAAAATGCGTTTGTCACTACACTTTATCTGACCGCGGCCCACTCGCGTCTGAAGTGCCCCTGGCTCAGGGAGCCCACGATGTGTCCCCGTGATTCGGCTCGACGCCCACTCGGATCCCGCCAAGGAATCCTTTGACTACAGCATTGGTGATTCCTCGTACAGATGACCTTTTCTCCCCAAGCCGAAACCAGCGTCCCATATCAAACCCAACATCGTAACTAAAGCTGACCAGGTGACATTTATATACATGGACACGCGGTCTTAGAAGACATGGAAAGAATTGCAAGTTTACAGGCCACCCCATCTCCCAAGCAACCAAGAAGTAAACATCCAATGGCGCAAAAACCGGGAGGTGACAGAAATGCAGAAGAGCAGGAACTGGTATTGTAGTGACGTCTTTGCAAGACCTGAATATTGTACTTTTCTTCTTTTGACACATGTTTGTACGGATGATTGGAAAAATGTTAACCGCCATCGACGACTATAGATCTACTCAGCTATTTCCAGCCAGCAGCGTCTCACAGGTTACTAAGTAGTTTGCATTTCTGTTCATGACAGTATGTGTGCGACCTTCCTAGCCGGAATAAATATAGCCTACTTATACTGACAGCACCCACAGTTCTTTTACTGAACTGAACTCCGGCGGGTCTACAACAGACAACACACTGTTGCATTCTCCCCTTTAATCAATCATGGCTTAGCTTCCACACGTTCATAATCAAAATTTGCAAGATGGACGTAGGAGAACGAAGCAAAATCATTGGATTAAAATTTAACTTCGATTATCATTATAGCAGGTACTACACTGCTTGCAGTCTGCATTTTAATCTTTTACATCATGGTTTTAGAAGCGCGAGGCGTTTTACTTTGTTTCTACTTAAAGTTGCATCAATATAGGATTTAAAGAATATTCTTGAGGTCAATTGCAAGGAACTTCTGTTAAATATTTTCTCATTATTCCTAGGCTGTGGCGCTTAAAGATAAAGCTTAACTGCTAAGCCTTAAGGAACGTTGATGGGTTAATCTGTCAATGCAAAACGTGACACGTGCTCTCCGTGCACGCCCCTCCATTCGGCAGGTAAGATGACATCATATATGACCTTTGCCAAGAAGGGACGCAGCTCAGTTACCTGTTGGATACTCGAGTCGAGAATATTGTCACGTGACGGAAGTCCAGTTAGACAAAATCGATTCGCTTCACCTTTTTGCCTTATCAGTGCTATGGAGGGAGAGGGAGAGCGAAAGGGGAGGAGGGAAAAAGAGAAGGTCTCTATTTATAATCATACCGTTTTGGGACGTGGCTGATAAGTCCGTCTTTTCCCAGGTGATTCTCATATCAATTTTTTTCGGAGAGGCGTTGCATCCGGCACTACGTCAAGTTTAATACCACCTAGCTGTTTATTGAGGTTTCGAGAAAACAGAAAATGCACCCAAGTCAGAGGGCAATATCACACCGGTTCGACTAATTACTTTATGATGATACATGTGAGTGGTTGAGCTCAACTTCCGAACGTTTTGACTAGTGATTTTATGCCAGCGTAATTACCACTCAAATTGTCCCCATAGTCTTTCGTATTTCTTATAGTAGATATTAACCGTTCAAATTCGAATTGCAAATCTCACTAGACTACCCATTTCAGATTAATCAAACTTAATTTGCAATGATTTACCATGGCAATTTTAAAGTTGAAGTGACGATTTCTAAAAATGTTGGAAATGTTCTGTTTCTTTTCATATATTTATAGTGCGAGTATTCTCTTTCTTTGACTTTCCTCTTAACCAAAGTAAACTTTAATTAGTAATTACGCATGCTTGAAGAAAGGAACAAAAAATGTTATTAATTCGTCAGAAAGTGTAAGCTTATACTAGGACCTAATCACAGCGTAAAAAATGTCTCAAGCGAATCTTGGTCATCTGTTGGAGCGAAATTGTTATGAGTGAAGGTAACTTCACTGATAACATGGATAATGACCAATGTAAAGTTTATCACAGTGGCGTAGTTTCTATAGAAGTGTGATAAAAAACGAATGCCCGCGGCAGTTTGACACTATATCAGCAAAAACTTCATTTTTCTTTATCTGATTCAAACGGAATTATGCAAGAACTGGAAATTATGGTGCCAGGAAAGAGCGATTTAACTTGCATGTCATTTTCGGGCGTATATTCATAGTTCGCCAGGTATGATGAAGAACATTCGAGCGTCATACTTATCACAGCAGGTAAATATGGTTCTACAGATTTTTTTTTTCTAGGGGTACTGCCTTTCCTCGTCTTGTGCAACTCGAGCTAGCGAATGTCATCAGTTACCATATTTGACTGAATTTGATGGGAATGTGTAGAATAAAATATTGCCCAGGTTAGTCAAATCAATTCGAACAAAAACGATGGCAACGAAAGGCAGGCCAGGGCCATTACATTTCTGGTATAGTTCAGAAAATATATCTGGACACAGCAAAAAACAGCGACAGTATGTGCATAATAATTCGTGCATTATATTCTCGTGGCAAATGGGACAGAGAAAGAGTGGATGTTACAGTTGAAATTAAATTTTAATGCGCCGATAATATGATCGTAATATCGAAATTGTGAATACGCGGAACTTTAAAATGCCTAAAATGCTGGAAGGCTATCGTAAGCTCTGCTTTAGTTGAGCCTGCTGTTCTCCGTCGTTAATTCTATTTTCCAATCGCATTAGGGTTAGAGAAGACATTCTCTCCTGTATGATAATTTACCAGAATAGAATAGTCGACCCGATGCGACACTCAAATAGAACACTTCCCGCGTGATCGCGGAGATAAGTACGGGAAAATCCTCGGGGATGCAAGCGCTCCGGGAAGAGAGTCGTGCATATAATTCAGAGACGGTTTGGTTCGAATTGAGCTGGCTTTGATGATGGAGCTTTGCAGACAGTTGTGGTAGGAAATCCTTTCGTGGGAGGAGAAGTTGAATAACATGTTTCCGCTTCCATGGCTACATAGGAAAATCTGGCTGGTGGTGGCCAAATAGTATTGACATAGCTATACTTAAACATTTTGCCTTCAAAAGAGAGAGAGAGAGAGAGAAAGAGACAGAGGAAAAAAAAAACAACCTCATCTGCAATGTCTGAAACATGTAGTATTGATAAGTATCGGAAGTGGTATTTACCACTTTAATCAGCACACAATGCACTTGCCGGATTGTTCCTGTTTTGTACGACACTTCATCATTTCACCATAGCTATGACAGCAAGTTAGGTAATACCTCTTTTCATCCTTTTGATCCTTAACGCACTTCCGTGTGAAATCGGATTCAGTTATCACCATCGACTTGTAAAGAAATCGCAAAAATATCAACAATAATTCAGTATCGCTGTGTGCCACTGGTTTCAAGTAATATGCTGTGTACACTTAATGGTAGGTTTCAGTTATACATTGATCTTCTCATCGCCTGCATGTGCAGTCGTGTCCCGACGATGTTAAGTTCTCAGACTTCAAAATACTATTCGGATGTTGATATCCCAAATTAGGCCTGTAAAGTCTGAAAGAGTTTGTGACAGCTCTGATAAAGTGAGAAAGAGTCCATGTATGTGTACAGAACACTGGTGTTTGATGTTTAACTGTCGAAACTGGCAAAAGCTTGCTTACATGGTACCCTGCTGCTAACAATGAAAACAACATGATCTTTTCTCTCTCCCACATCTTTTTATTTGTTTATTTATTTGTTTATTTATTTATTTATTTATTTATTCGTTTATTTGTTCATTTATTTATTTATTCGTTTATCTGTTTACTTATTTATTCATTCATTTACTTAATTATTTGTTTCTTTATTTATCTATCTATGTTCTAGAGAGAGAAGAAGAGAGAGAAAGAGCAGGTGATTTTTTTTTTCAGTGCTTTACCCTAGAAAACCCTTTCCATTTCTGCTCGAACTCCTAAATTAAGAAATTAAATGAGAACATGCATGGGGATACAATTCGTCATGCATTTATAAACGCGTAATATACTTAATCATGCAATGTGACTGCGCGAAATATGAAAATGTTGCGACTGCCCATGCACGAGCCACCACAAGAGTGTCTAACCTTGGCCGCCATCCAAGGCAGATGGCGGAAACCAGCGATTAAGCCCGTCCCAATTTCGGGAAACGACTTTTCTGGGATAATGCTGAGAATAACCTAGCCTATCTTTCCCCTTCAAACACTCCCAAGCAAATGCATTTGATGTGCATTTCAAAGGCTTTTTGCTTTCTTTCTTTCTTTTTCTTTTTAATGTGAAACTCGTATACGAGCAACCATATCTTACAGCCTTTTCGGGGTTAGTGAGGCACTGGTGATGCATCTGCCACAGCGCCATCACAGGCAACTAGGGGTCAGGCGTCAATCTGGGGCCAGAGAACGTTGCACTGCGCATGTGCGGCTTTGATATTATCCGGCGTGAATAAGCCTGTGGCACTGCTCTCAATACACATCAGTTGCCTGTGGTCATGTTATCCAACCGCAAATGAATATGCCTCGGGCTCTATTAATATAGAAATCCGACATAACATTCGTCGCTGAATTCATTGTTGTAATCATTATCATTGTTACTTATTATCGTTATCATTAATAGCTGTGATTGTAGTACTATGAGTAGGACACGATGTTGTCTTTTGCTGTCATTATCACCACTAATGTTTTGTTTTTTTGCCATTTTGTTGTAGAAAAGGGAAGAACAAAAAACGTTTTGCATGCCCCTCGTGATTGTGGAACAGTGCACCGCTGCGTAACGAGTTTTCCGAATCATCTTGCTGATGGTGTAGGCAGTATTACGATCAGTGCATGTTTGTTTTGTTTGTTTTTTTAATTCCGCTCTAGTAGATATTTACGACTGCTGTAATGTGTATACAACTATCGAACTTGATCGACTTCACTGTGATGGTCAAAATCCATGGTCAAGAAATGGAAGTCTTGAATACTGCCGGCAGGGTGACAGGTCGTGAAAGAATTGTTTCGATGTCCGGATCATGACTTTGACGCGTGACTTGACTTGATATGGAATCCGATTCATTAATACCCTATGCAGCTTTTATAGCAGGTAATCGCTGCTTAGTGGAATATAGCGATGATACGTATGTTACGGTCTTAAGGTGATACGTATCTTTGACATCTATAGGGCCTGCTTTCTTCCGATAGGACAGTATGACGTTTATGGCCAAGCAAAGAATGATGCTAATGATTTTTTTTTTGTTTTTTTTTTTGTCAGCTGGGGGAAAATAAATAGTTTGTTTAATTGTTTGTTTGTTTGTTTGTTTGTTTGTTTTTGTTTGTTTGTTGTCAGTCAAAATGTTTGTAAAATATTGTAATGGACGGAGTAGTCTGTGTATTACAGGAATTAGTATGTCATTGAGATACTTATTATACGATTAGTATTGTTTTCGTTTTAATGTAGGACATTGCTTAGGTTTACGTCAGATTATTAATATCATCACTTTAATCATGTATTCAATGAAAACTCTTGTTACACAGGAGTGTATTTCCTTCATTATGTAACCATACGGTATATGATACTAATATTGAGTCTGTTATGAAATTTTCGCTGCACTATCCCATGCTTTTACTCGAAACGCACAAGACTCTTCAGACATCCTAAATGAATCTTCCTTTTTCACTATGTAAAGCTCTGGAAAGAAACGTGCGTTATGATTAAAATATTTCTGGTGTGTTTTGTTTGACTTTTTTTGAATTGGATATGTTTTTTCCACTTGAACTGATGTGTATATTAAGCAATATTTCGACCAGGTTTCTGTGATCAATGTTTGCTTGTTCCTTAATATAACTTAATATGTAAATAATATATTGGTTACAGAATCAACTGTGCCTTCTTTTCCAGTAACATGTAATTATATCTTTTTCGTATGAGTGTATAATTGTCTTACTATGAAATGACGTACATAACAATAGCTTTAATGTAGCAGTGTTGTTTGCAATATTACTGATCTTAAATAACTGGTTGTATCATCCTGCTGTAAATTATACCGTAAAAAAATAAATGATCTCGAAAACCAAACAAAATATGTTGGCATCTTCCAAAGAATGTTGGTCTCTGTGTCTTGTCCAATAATGCTTCCCAATATCATATATCTAATGCAAGCAAAGGGACTCTGACCAGAAAGACACACACACACACACACACACAACACAACACACATCCATATATATATATATATATATATATAATCAAAATAATGAGGAAAGAAAATAACATTCCATGCCGACGGGATCCCACTCTCTTTGCTAATTTTTCATTGTTATGAATATTCATAGTCCATTGACACATTGAGTTCTGTTGGATCACATTGCACACTATAATCTGTTGGAGGTAACAGTTAGCCATATACAAATGAAAATCCGGATACCCTGTGGGACTGCACTGCGCTAAATTATCACGTTGATGTAAATGAAATAAATGAAAAGAAATGAAATGAAGTGAAGTGAAATGTTACGCGGCTTGAAGTAAAAGTGCACTGTACGCTTAAACTTAATTAAGAGTAAAGAATTAAAATCACACACATAAAAAGAAGTTATTCCACATTTTACTTCTTTTAGATAATATCTATAATAATACCCCCTAAAAAAGCTATGAAACTTGGAAATCTCGAATGTTTCTGCGAAATATTGATGACGTTGATCCCATATAATCAAGTTAGACAAAAGAATTCCGTCATCTCCTTTACAGCTCTCCCGTTGATGGGTATACTCTTAAATACAAGTTTAAAAAGCCAACAACAACAAAGTATGATATTTTTCGACAAATATGGTTATGTCCTTTTGCCATTGAACAGTAATCATTTCTAAACCGCTACAGCTCTTGAAAATTTGAAATGAAGGATATGATTTCATTTGAATTTTTAAAGAAAATTTTTTCAGATATTCCATATCTTTCCATGAATATGAAGCTACAGTGAAAAAGCTACAGAAATCACAACTATTCAAAATAGTTCATTGCTATATATACAACATCGTGCATATTGTTCTCTTATTTACAAAAAAAAATGAGCACAGTTGATATTCTTCGGCTCTTTCATATATCAAAGATATAGATACATAGACATTCTATATGATAAGAATCCGTGCGGGTAATAAACTACGTAGTTGAGCTTATAGATACTTTGCTATTGCCGTAAAGTATTTTTTTTTTCACATTTCCAGCAGCTAGCTCAGCTGTAACCAAATAACACACTGTACTTGCATAAATCAAATATCATGGTACATGTACTCGCTTATCGTCAACACTCTTCGTGCATATATAGGTAGCAACTTTAGACTCTGCCTGTAGCGCAGATATGATTATGAACAACAAAAATCGTGAGGATACTTTTGACCTATACAGTCCCTAATTTGTACAGCTGCTATCAGATTAAACGTTAGGAGGTAAAGATAGACTAAATGTAAATTTGATTGAGATTCTTATCATCCATTAAACGTTATTTGATATTACTGAAACGGTCTCTTCCAATTTCTGACGGCAACATTATTCTCAACGCATTTAAGAAAAAAAAAATCCGGCACAATCCGCTACAAAATTTTGAAGCGGTATTGCACAAGCCGAGCTAGGCAACATTTACAGTCATGACATACTCCTGAGATGGTGGTAATGGCTTCATGTAAAACCAGTTATTACTTTGATATACGTGACTCCTAAAGTAGAAAAAAATAGAGGGCGCCTATTTGTTTCGTGAGCTAATTGTCATGCAGACTGCAAGTAAAATAATAATAAATAATGATAAAATAAAGAAAATAAACAACGACCATCATCTTTACTTTTCTTTACAAAGGATAGGTTCGTAAGTAAAGCACGATACTCTCCAAGACAGCGCACTGCCATAGCCCCGCTACAGTCCTGTAGGTACCCTTTCATAATATTACAAGCATGCCATGAGTGACGTAGCAGATAAAGAATCTCGTCTATTAGAAAGATGTAGGCATCAGGTTCCTTTTGAAGTCGGGAATCTTCTGTATAGGGAACTTCAGCTGTACCTTTCTTTCCACATTCTTTTGAAACAAAACTTGGCAGCTTAGTTTCGATAAGCTCCATAATCTTAATCGTCCATGATAATTATAGATAAAAGCATATTCTTGGTGTGAATCGAATATAAAATTCTCAAGTAAAGACTATTACCGGCATCCTTGAGTAGGCCTATACGGTGTTTCATTGAATGAATTAGGGATGGATATTACAGATGTAGTATAACTGTCTTGATGACAATAATTAAGGCCTTTTCTGACGATGTAATGAATAATACTGAAACTATTGATCGCGAAGTACATTGAGGAAACAAAATGATTCCATAATAACAGTTGACATCTATTCCTATAACCTTAATCTAAAATCCGTCATGACATAACTCCAAAGTCAAATTTTCTCGCATCTCTTGAAGTTGGCTTAGGTCATGTGTGAATTGCAAATAAGCAAAAGTGATTCAGGTAGACATATTGCACTATTGCACTCGTCTTTCATTCCAAGCTCCTTGACATGATTCTACGTCAAACAATAATAGCGAGTTCTTCACTGCCCTAAAATATATTTCAAGGTTGAATAAACCCACCATATGGTAAAGTCCAGTCTAGTAATGGAAAATTTGACTTAATAAATTCTCTATTATATCAAAGAATTTGACTTTATACTTCCTGCCCCAGTTAGCATCTTCAGTATTAACACTGGTCTTACAAAGGAACCTACATGTGCCTGCCATTACTATCACCTCATCATTGTCATGTACCCATTTATATATATATATTTATATATATATATATATATATATATATATATATATATATATGTATATATATGTTACATCTGGGTCGAGAAGGACACCGTGGGTAAAAACGTCTCGTCCAATAATTCATCAATGTTCGATTTGAAGTGGAGGATGATTTACACTGGTTAGAGGCAAAACGGCTCCGTACAGATATTTCTAAGATTTTGGTGACTCTAGTAAAATATTGGTTTGGTCAATTTGAAAGAACAGGTGGTCGCCTCGCTGGCTTCAAGTTGGCAGGAATTTCTGGAACGGGTGGTTCAGAGATGGAAGACAGGGCGCCCTCTTGAGCCAGTCGATCATACAGCTCCCTGTAAGCAAACAGAAAAGTGCAATTTATGATAAGTATGAAAAGATATTGAAGAAACCGAAATTAACATGTTTATGTTGTAGTTGAATGCGTCCGCTCAACATTATTGTCCTATCTAAACAAACAAATGGATTGGCCTCAATGTAAAACTCATTGAATACTAAATCTATCACAGCGTCGAAAGAAGATAGCACTGCCAGGTATGATGAAGACAAATCAAGGGTTTAGTTGTGTGTTTTATTTTGCAAATCTATCTGCTTGATACGCTTCACTCACGCTAATTTCATCGCAACGCCTTCGAATGTGTCGGGGACAATAGCGCCAGCTGCGGCGAGGGTCTCGTTCTTGACAGTGGCACTCTCTCGCAGGCTGTCCGTTCCGCCACCGGTGTGCCCGAAGTAAGCCGGCTGCAAAAGGAGATTCAATATATGAGTCCGAATTCTTCGTTTACTCCTTAATTACAGATACAATTTATACATCTTTCAATTTATTCACCTATTTGTCCATTTATTTGTACACTCGTTACATTATCTATGACTCGTTTATTATGTTTCATTCATTATTCATTCATGTTTAGGATTGTGGTTATTTTCGTATCCTTGTATTCACTATAATAGATGAATAAATAAAAAAGTAAATAAATCAGCACACGAATCCCCTTAGTTCGAAAATTAATGACATCACATCGAGACATTGACAATAATGGCGCCTATATCTTTGTCATTCTTGGCGAATAAATACACTTTATAGTCTCATATTCGCTCAACAGTGGTCTATTCGCGAGAGTGCGTATGAAGTGCGAGAGAAGCAAAGTATTCGACATTGGTTTTATGTACTAGTACGCTCAGAGAGAAACTGTTTCTTCAATTTTCTTCTTCCAGCCATAATAAGTATCTAAATTCATTTGCATGCATGACTGATCTAGTTCATACAAGTGTTGGGCAAAACTATATAACGAAAGAGTTGAGGAGGGTCAATCATTGTTAAAATTTTGTCAAAGAGACATGCTTTGAAAATAAAAGTCTTGCACAGGGAGGGAGGGAGGAATGGTCGAACGCACCACAAACATCGGGAAGATCAGAATGAATGACGGACTCACGTGAGTCACCTTGGATTACATGATCAATGAATTGATGTAGAAAATAATGATATATCACCATTTCAGACTCTAATTTTCATCTTGTTCTCTGCAAATGAAACCTATTTCAGCAAACATTAGTTGCTGCTATGTTAGGTTAGTCTTAGCCGAAAAAAACTGATATATAAATGAATAAATGCAAGTCCGAAAAGCTGCGGATTGTTTGCTTATGTTTTAATTCGTATTGTGTCGCATTGGCCTTTATCGTTCTCCTCGGTCTCATTAAAGCGTATAAAGTGTCATTTCAGTCCTGAGATTACACTCGCAGACTCGGTTGGGCTCTCTTCACCATACAGTGAGAGGGCCTTGACACAATGTTACCTGGTAGGTCGCGAATGAAGGTAGATTAAAATTAATCGACCCACCCTTCTCTCCCTGCGCTACAAGGTTACTAACAGCACCCAAAACCAACCAGGTCTATAAATGATTATAGGGGAAGAATGGAGAAAGATGCATGATGTTGAGGAGGAATAGGGAAATCACCGTACCTCTTGTTTGTAGAGGTCGACGCAGGTTCCGATGCAGAAGGCAATTGTGGGCTTTCTCAGGTGCCCGCTCCTGAGGGCGTCACATATCTCGTATTCCTCACAGCCGCCAACCTTTGGAAAGACGAGCACAGGAAGTAGAAGGTGAAAGTGGAAAGGAGTTTGGTAAATAGCCAAATGACAAAACAATGGGTCACAGTGCGTGGCGTGCAGGGCGTCACGGAATAATTCCAACGGAAATATCATACGACCACGTATATACATGAGCAGTAAACTTACTGTGAAGGCGTATTACTTCATCATGTTACATTGCATGATATTGCATGACATTGAACACATTGTAACATGACATGCCATAACATGAAATTTACAGTGTACATTACAGTATACATTACAGTCAATGCTGGCCGCCATTCCTATTACTATTCACAATTTCATGCCATAACATGTCAGTAATTGCAGCAACTGTATTACTATTCAGATACGTTCAAACAAAACAAATGATATAAAATGAGGTATAACTAGGAGATGGCATTACATTACTTGGCCAATTACAAACAAACGGGTGTTTTGCCCGCCGCTGTGGACCTGTCATATAACTAAGCGTGCAGCTGTCATCGGCTGATATAGAAAATGAAACATGTGGCCCAAAAAAAAAAAAAAAAAAAGAACACCTGTTGCGGGGCGCGTGGGTGAGTTGCCCAAGCCAAACGCCTCACTCACAGGGGGGGGGGGGGGGGGCACGCTGTCCCGATGTTATAACAAGATGGCAATACGAATATGGAATTTTCAATTTCATATGATGTTGGCCCCGAACTTATTGGTCAAAAAATGCCAATCGATAATGATAGCCGAACCAAGTATCGATCACGATGCCTACAGAAGATCTCATAATGACATCCGAACCACACACGAAGGCTACACGAAGGTGTGAATTTTCATTACTAATGTCACCCGAAGGACATACATAATGATGGCTACAATTAAGACGTCGTATTGAGATTACGATGCGTATAAAATATGTCATAAATGTGTCACCCTGGACCTAGCTCCGGTTGCTTGAGTGAAAGCATCATTATCAGAACACATCGCTGAAAGTTTAAGGAAAATCGGGCAATTGATTCACGAGTTATTATTTCTAAAGTCTCTGTTTCGTCATCGCTGGATAAGAAGACTACGACAGTTCATGACGTCATTTTGGATAACAATATAAGCTATAAGGAGCATTCCAAAAAAGGAATTCCTTTTTCATGAAAAGTACGCATTCCACCGACTTGTTATTGACAAATATTATTCCCCCTGCTTTCTGCAAGAAGTCAAGGGCTCTTACATTATGCTGTAGAAAAGTGAAAATGCGCTGAATTTTCTATATTTTGATAAAAATAATTGTCTTAATGTTGTTGTCCAAAATGCCATGAAAGGTCGTAGTCTCCTTTATCCAGCGATAACGGCATAGAAACTTTAAGGATTCATAACTTTTGAATTTTCCTTAAAACTCTCACTGATGTGTTCTACTAATATTGCTGATTTCACTCAATCCACATTCACACACTTGGGATTTGGTTTCCTATTTCGTTTCGCGTTCAGTTGTGATCATTGCCATGTCGGGAAGGCATCGTGGTAGGCTCTCGCGCGTTGTTAGGAGCAACCTTTTTTCTTTTTCTTTTTTAATCTGGTATACATAACACTGGGATGTGTAAATTGGTAAACCAGCTCTACATTCAATTCATTTCAATTCAATTCATTTATTTTCATTCTTCTTTTTCCAACAAAACATAACGCATAATAAATCTGGAATTACATCATAAACATGAACATTCGAGTTTGCAAAAGATAAATGATACAGATAAACAAAAGAATGCATACTGGCAAAAAAAAAAATACAAAGTTATGGCATGCTTTAGTTGAGAAAAAAAAAAGAATTTAGAAGTCCACTAAAAAGCAAGCTTGTAGGTTATGAACAACTCAAAAAATGAACAAACTTATGAGTTACTTATTTACAAACACTTATCACAGATATTTTTACGACAGAACGGAACAAGACAGGAAAAATACCAACAAAAAAAAATGACACGACTTGACAGAGTAGAAGGAAAGAATGGAGGGAGAGAAAGGCAGAAAAAAAAAGAGAATGGTTGGTTATCTCCTGCATTGTCTTATCGGAGGCTTGTCTTCTGTTTAGTCACTTTTTCATTATCTATCTGGAAAAGAATCTTCTTTTTTTTTTGGGGGGGGGGGCTGTTGTTCGTTTTGTTTTGTTTTTTCGCAAGATACTTGTGACACAAAGTCATATGTATATTCATCTACTCAACATTACGGATGAGTAAGAATACTGAAATATTTATCTAGTTAACATCATGGCTGTGTGACAATAAAGAAATTACCAATTAAGATTTGATACATACATCTATATAAACACGTATACATTGTAGATAAATGAAAAATATATTTGCTTCGATGTAGTTCATAGCGGTGGTATGATCTCATATTTCGTCAGACACCGTCAATTCCTACAAGCTTTATAGCTTTTCGTATATTGATTTCATGCTTCTGAGGTTTTTTACATCTACAATATCTCGATTATGATCAGTCATATCATTGCATAATTATTTATTTGGTTCGTGTAAAAAGAAAAAAAAAAGAAAAGGGAAAAATACATATTACGTTCCCATAATATTTATTGTTTATTTTGGAGAAATATGAACATACACCAAACTGAAACCGAAGCCGAAAACTAATTATATAATTTGGCTAGCGTTGCACATTAATTTTATCACACATCCGTTACCCGATCCCATGCCAGTTTTAATTCAATGGACAAGATACGATGTTAAAAGCTGGTAGTATTGCTTATACTGCAGATTCATAAACACGAACACACCTACACACACATGCACACACACATAACCCAACAATAGGTACCTGTGGTATATACCGAGTACCCCGTTAATTCTCCCATAGACAAATACTCCCACAATGTCATTTTTACCCCTGCAGTGCCTGACTATATAACGCGAAACATAAGATGGTACCCCCACAATGTATTTTTGCTCATCCACACACACACACACACACACACACGCGCGCGCGAGCACACACACACACACCCAACAAACAAACACACACACAACTTTTTTATATATTTTTTTTGTTTTACTTCATCTACCATGTCTAACTCAAATAATGCAATTATATAAAAAAGTAAATAACACCTTTTTTTAATTTTAATGCTCACAGCAGAAAATAAATAAGATATTCTATGTCCATCATTACACAGATCAGAGAACAGAGGAATTCAGGTATATTGATGAATCATGCAGCATATCAAGGCGAAACTGTGTGAATAAGATGTATTGCAAATACGCAAAAAAAAAAAAAAAAAAAAAAAAAACGAGAACCTCCCACTAGCCCAATTTCTCCCTCGAACCTCCTCCCTTCCACATCCCCATCTCCTACGAACCCTTGTCTCATAAAATATGTAACCCCCCCCCCCCACACACACACACACATACACACATACATACACACATACAAAAACAAACAAAAACATACCTCCCCAATCAGAATGAAGCACTTGACAGCAGGAACATCTTGCAGGAAGTTGATGTGGTCCATGATTCCCGAACCAGTGTATCTGTCACCATAGCAACCATATGACCAAGATGCAGTTAGTGTAATTGTTACGAAACACTTGTATAACTTGTTTATAATATACTCATATCTATACATTGACTCATGTGCGTACGATTTTCCTTCAACGTTTCTCCATCCTCTAGCTGAACACACAAAGTTGTAACATTTATCTAATATCTTTTTGAAAGTGACATGAAAGATTAACTGTTTTCACTCTGAGCTTCTAATATTCCTATCAAAGTCAGTTTGAATTTGGAATGGACTTCCTCCCATGTATAGGGATGGAATGGGATGGGATGGAAAGATCGACTGCCTGGTGACGTCACCACGATGACAAAGGTACAGGCGTTCGATTTGCACGAGTGACCTTAACTGATTTGCAACATAATCATGATGACCACCATAATACTTTCTGCAC
Source organism: Diadema antillarum (assembly GCF_040938485.1). NCBI lineage: Eukaryota > Metazoa > Echinodermata > Echinoidea > Diadematoida > Diadematidae > Diadema > Diadema antillarum. Next base: position 54,155 of record NW_027271764.1, read on the forward strand.
ATGCATCAGATTAAGGCTCCCATGGACGTCCCATGTAGTCCTGCGCTGTTACCAGAAACGGCTAATTCAATCAAATAACCCCATTGTGATCGGGTTAATGTTTTTTTATCATCTTTATTTTTATTGTTGCTGTAAGACGGCTAGTTCATTTTGCGTCGTAGAACATGCAATTCGAAAAAAATTCTTATGGTACCCACCTTCCTCCGCCTAGCGCTAGTCCAAGGTATAGGCCGTCTGAGTTGCGGGCGATGCTTGCGCAGAGCTCTGAGGAGAGACCACCAGATCGCGACAGGTAGACCACGCTGCCCTGGCGGTACAGTTTGAGGTCGATGACGTCCGGCAGGGGTCCACCGATGTCACCAAAAAGGTTGCATCGGAACGCACCGGGCTTGAGGACATTTACTTGCAACCCGTGTTTGACCTAACCATAAGAAAAAGAATAATGATTAATAAAAATTATATTGATGATGGTGACGATAAGAATCATAGAAGATAACTCTTGCAACTGCAGATCGAGTTCTCTGAATTAACAATGTATACTTTTCTTTTATTTCACAGCTAGACGAATCAATACATAACACAGTTAAGATAATATAGAGCAGATTCAGAGTGGTAGAGATGATTTTGGTCGGTCTCTCCAGCGAAATTGTTGTCATGGAAACTTACCGTGCAAGGTCCGATCATCAGGACACGCCTCTCTCTGGCAATCTGGATGAGCTCTCTGGTCTGCCGTTCCGTCACCTGTCCAACCATCATGATAATGCCCCGCACCTGTTCGCCGATGATAACAATAATTCATTCTTTCCAGTCAGAGCAGCTTGAAACTACACAATCAATATTTTAATCATGACGACATATTCACCGAACTTCAATGCATGCATTCCTGTCTCGATTGCATAACGATTTTTTTTCTTACCAGTCAGGTGCCCAGACCAGCTTGAAAGTACAAAATAAATATTTTTTATGATGACATATTCACCAAACTTCAATCTATGTATCCTTTTCTCTGATATATAAAAATGAAAACTACTCCCTAACAGTTTTTTTTTTGTGTGTGTATGTGTGTGTGTTTGTGTGTGTGTGTGTGCGTGTGTGCTTGTTTTCTATCTCCCTCACCATTTTCCAAAACGTTCATGATAAAGAGGGAATGAACAAGTTTAAAGTAATCACAATAGTGATTAGCTTCTCTTTCTCATTTGTACTTAATCATTTCACCACTATGACTTTACGTAATACATGCATGTTTATATCTGACAGTAATAACAAAAATCAATAATTATAATGGAGGACCTACCTGCGTATGATTCACGGCATAGAGGGCGCACTTGTATGCTGCTGGACCAATGGCCTGATTCAGTACGACAGTGACGTCTGAATGCTTGGATAGGGCATCGGCAATACTTCTGTACACTATGAGTCAAAGCGTAAAATGATGACACTGATAAGAACTGCGGTTGAACATTGCAATGACTTAAAGAAGAATGAAACATAAATGCAACCATATCACTAGAACACATCAGTGAAGGTTGAAGCAAAAATCGGACAATTCGTTCAAATGAAAGGAATTTTCAAAGTTTCAGTGCCGTCCATTACTGAATGAGAAGCCTACAACATTTCGTGACGTCATGCACGGACTACAATGTAAAGAAAATATAAAGAGAATTCAACGTATTTTCACTTTTCTAGCATGATAAAAGAACACTTGACCTATCTCTTTCAGAAACAGGATGAATTATATCACCCTTAACATATCATAATGTATCTAGAGGAGGGAATGTGCACTAACTAACATCAACGAGTGATACTAGCTGCATCCACCTCCACATTTTTATAAGAATATTTTTGTTTCAATGTTAATAGCATTGATTGAGAGACTGTTTTTTGCAGACTATACAATATTGTTCATTAACAGGGTAAAACATCTCAAGCAGCGTTGTCGAAAGAAAATATGCCTCTTCTTGCTCTTCTTCGTTCAGATTCTAAGTTCATGTCCAGCATGTCTAGTTCTTCTGCTTCTGTACCACAAGAAGTTTAGAGAACGCAACGAAATATCGATATCATACCTGGTAGTGTGATCGATCCCGTTTTCCAGGCGTACGTCTCTTCTGTGTTTTCGCTGACATGGGAACAAGAAGATCCAACAAGTATAGCAGATGTTAGATGTATTAAAGCTTATTGTCGCGGTTAAAAGCTCCTATTCTTTTTACGTCAAGTGCGTCAATGTGAAATTGGCGTAGAAAGATAAAACCACACAAACAGCAATAAACGGTTCAATCAGGCTGATCAGAGCTAATGGCGCTTAATCTTATTCATTATCACTCTCCTAGGGGAATGTAAAGAGTGCCAAGACAGTCGACAACAATGGGAATTGCACAGAAATGCAAAAAAAAAAAAACACCCAACAACAACAACAAACAAACAAACAAAAACAAAAACAAAAACAGAGAAATAGAGATTGAAAAGTCGGGTTTAAAGGCATACCATTTGCAGATGAAACAAAACCCAGCATTGGAGCTTTAAAATAGTTCTAAAATGTGAGTTAGGGATAGAAACAACCACTGTAAAAATTTGAATCTGTATAATCTATGTTAAGTATTGTTAAATACACAAAATGTGAACAATAGTTATAATAAAAATGTTTCCAGACTAAACCGTCTACAATCATGGTTTATTGAGAAAAATACTGATATCTCCTTACATTTTAGGCTTTATTGCAAACATTTTATATGGTAGGATGTTTTGTGATACAACAGACCTACACTATGCATACTATTAATGTGATATCTTGAAGAAAAAAAGTAAGTCACTGCTCGAAAAGGTAAACAGGACCCCGTTTCATCAAAAGATAAAATCGATGATAAATTTCCTTAACACACAGGCTGGCATAGGCTTATGACAGAAATCAACTGTATAATCAATTATTACTCTTCATAAAACAGGGCCCTGGACCTTTAAACTTCACCAACCTCTTCGGCCTCACAATGGCGGCAATTGACGGTGTGTCACGGTGGCAAATTGAGTCGAAGCCTAAGATGTTTTGGATGGCGACGGGGAACATTCCGATTGCTACGGCCTGAGGTGAGGGGCGAGAGAGTATTCCAAGTGGATGATTCATTTTCGAGACATCTTTGAAATAAAAAAAGGTATCTTATTCGACAGAACAGAAGGAAAACAGAAGGGTAAAGGGAAGTTAAAAGGAGCATAAGAAATCTAATGGTATACAAATACCATTATGCTTGCTAAATTCAGTGGAAAAAATGGAGTCCGTAAAGTGCAACTAAGCGATTTCAGGCTGCATGTACCACCTGCCAATACATATCAAGAAGGGGGAACATTGTGTCGAACGCGGAAAACGCAGGGAAACGTCATTTTAAAAATTGTGCCGGACATGGGAAACGCAGAAAAAACAACAACAACTAAAAGTCAATGTTTTACCGTTGTCCTCGATGTGAAGATTGAGTCTGGCGAGTAATTGTCTGTGTGTCCATTGCAAGAGACACCATTAGTGCTCTCTGTTGAATCCAACCTGGTTTCTACCTCTGATCCATTATAGACCTGCACGGTAAAGGTGACAAATGTAAAGCGTCAGAAAGATTGGTAATAGTCGCACAGTAATGATGATAATAATAATGATAATAATAATAATAATAATAACAATAATAATAATAGTAATAATAATAATGATGATAATAATGATAATAATAATGTTATTATTATTATCATCATTGTATAAATGATAATAGTTATAATGATAATAATAATAATAATAATGTTATTATTATTATCATTATTATCATCATTATCATCATTGTATAAATAATAATAGTCATAATGATAATAATAATAACAATAATAATAACAATAATAGTAATAATAATGATAATGATAATAATAATAATAATAATAATGTTATTATTATTATCATTATTATCATTATCATCATCATTGTATAAATAATAATACTTGTAATGATAATGATAATAATAATAATATTATTATTATTATCATTATTATCATTATCATCATCATTGTATAAATAATAATACTTATAATGATAATGATAATAATAATAATAATGTTATTATTATTATCATTATTATCATCATTGTATGAACAATAATAGTTATAATAATAATAATAATAATGGGGTTCTCTCATCTTTCCAAGACGACATCTCGTGTAACATCTACAGAATTGATGATAGTATACATGTATAACCTTAAGGCTCTCAGACAATGTCAGACGGGCTACTACTTATACCTATCGAGGATACACGTCCGATGGGTCGAGCGGATTGACAGTAATCTCTGGCGCTTCATTGGATCCTCCTCGGCGAATTGAGTCATCGGTTTATCACCATTAAAATTCATTGGCTCATTATTCTGCTCTTAGGCACAACGGTTCTTTATTCATCGGCCTTCCACCTGATGGTATAAGCCAATCATTTTCTCTCTTTTTATAGCTGTTATAACATCTATAATATCATTTCACAGGTCAAACGTTCCCCTCGTGAACTCGCCATATCCACCCAGACTCCCGTTATTCAGACGGATGTTTATGGTTGTGAGTGTAATGCACTTAAATATACCTTTGTGTAAACACGGGGTCGATTCAAATTTGTTGGTATGGCCTTCTTTCCCAGAGCGTAGTTGATGACGTCAGAAATGGGCACCTCTCCGCCAATGACATGTACAGGAAATCCTGGGAATGTGTACATTAATGTTTTCATTAGTCATTAAAAAAGATATTGATGTATAAAGCTGGAAAAGGGAATGAGATACGTCGTATATTGTAGTTTGTCTGTGTACTTTAATGTTAGCGAATATGATATCATGTTTGCACAAGCCTTTACCGACCGCTGGTACTGCATGCCAGTCATTGCTGCTGGAGTCAAATTCATATTTTATTGACACGAATATAATATTGTAGCTAATGATATTGGCGTTTTTATCATGTTTATAGATCAACATAATGAATGTACTATATGCAACAATAGGGCGTGTTTTTGGATCTTAGCGTCAATACCATCGTACACCATTCTACCCATCTTTCTCAGAGTACCATCGCTTTTATCGTTTACCATTTCGATCATCATCTGCGCCATGAACACGATTTTATTAAAACCTTTATTTTCATATAGTAAACATACCTCCAGATCATATTCCCCTTTTTTCCCTTTGCCATTGCCATGACTGATTTCTTCTTAATCGTTAACTGGATTAATAGTCACAAATGTTTCAATTACACATGGACATACATTCTTATCCCACAAGACAATCTGACAAATTTCATTTATGTACTCCCAAAACGGTGATGGCTCTGAAATCTATCAGACACACCGAACCCGATGTTTGGAAATCTCTTCCTTCTGAAATTCGAAGTTTAAAATCCATGTGCTCTTTTAGGAAAGCTGTGAAAACAATGTAACTCTCTGGATATCAGTAATTTCATTGTCATTGTTAGTGTATTATACACGAAATTCTTTCGCAGAAATATCACAGCATTTAATCTATTAGGTAATCATGCAACCGACCTTGAACTGTATTAACTGTTCAAGAGAGCTCTCATGAACATTTAGGACTCACCTAGGTCTTGCAACGAGGATGGAAGTCTTTCGTTGAAGGCACCCACAAGGCCCACGGTTGTTCTGATGTAGAGAGACACTTTGTTTTCAATAAGCCGTTGTCTATTTTCCAACAGCGCCCTCATCAGTCCCTGTATGGGTAAGGAGAAAGCATGGAGACAAATACATGTAATCGACCAAAGATAATGATGATGATGATGATGATGATAACAATAATAGTAATAATAATAATAATAATAACGACAATAATGATGATAATAGTATTGATAATATGATAATAATAATAATAATAACAAGGCAATCGCCAAATTGTGTCTCGCCCATTCGCGTACAAGGAATTAATATTTTTTATAACTCCCAGAAGTTAATTGACCTGCTTATGACCTTTAACCTTGTGGTGACCTTCAACACCCTAAGGGACATTTACCATCCAAGTTTGGTCACAAACGGACAAAGGGATCAAAAGTAATGAGCCATAATCGAAATGCGCCATAAAAACTTAACATTGGGCCCTAAAAATTTGTTGACCCCTTTCTGTGACCTTGACCTTGTGATGACCTTTAACTCCCCAAGGGACAGCTACCGTCCAAGTTTGGTCACAAACGGACATACGGATCAAAAGTTATGAGCTATACAATCAAAACGCGCCCTAAAAGCATAACATTGGGCCCTAAAAGTTCGTTGACCCCTGTCTGTAACCTTTGACCTTGTGGTTACCTTCAATTTCCCAAGAGACATCTACCATCACCCAAGTTTGATTGCCATTGTAGCAACATGTGCTGAGTTACGTGTGATAAGAGAGTCTTGCGAGTAAACTTTAACGTATGACCTCAAATGACCTTTGACCTTATCATGTGACCTCTTACGGCACTATAACATGAAGGTACCCCAAGTGCATCCATCACCCAAGTTTGATTGCCATTGTAGCAACATGTGTCGAGTTACATGTGATAAGAGAGTCTTGCAAGTGAACTTTAACGTATGACCTCAAATAAACTTTGACCTAATCCTGTGACCTCTAACGGCACCATAACATGAAGGTACCCCCGGTGCATCTATGACCCAAGTTAGGTTGTAATCCAAGCAACTTATGTGAAGTTATTTGTCAAAAGAGAGTCTTGCAGGTAAACTTTAACATAGAAAAGAGAGTCTTGCACATACTCTTTAATATATGACCTCAAATGACCTTTGACATCATCACATGACCTCTGACAACACCATAAGATGAAGATGCCCCTAGTGCTTCTATCACCCAAGTGTGGCTGCCATTGCTGTAACAGTTGCCAAGTTATGCATCATAAGAGAGTCTTGCAGGTAAACTTTAACATTTGTGACGGACGACGGACGACGGACGGACGACGGACGGACGCCATTTGGATCCCTTAGTCTCGCCTTCACCTCCGGTGGGCGAGACAATAATAATGATAATAATATTAATAATAATAATAATAATAATAATAATAATAATAATAATAATAATAATAATAATGATAATAATAATAATAGTAGTAGTAATAATTATAATAATATTAATGATATTAATAACAATAATAATGATAATGATAATAATGATAGTAATGATGATGATGATGATGATGATGATAATAATAATTATAATCATCATTATAATAATCAAAATAATAGAAACAACTACGTTTCCTCATTTGAGCGGTATTTTTGCAGTCAGAAGAAATCAACCTTCTAACTTGCATTTTCTGTCACATGCTGTCTGCAGCAGTCCTGGGATTTCATGTCGAAAACACTGTCTACCATCCCGTTTCCCAAATCCTTTGCGATCTACCATTTTCAGTAATGAACTTAAAAGAAAAAAAACCGCTTCCATGGACGTGTTCGAATTTAATAGCGCTCCGTCTATTTTGTGTTGTAAGTATAACTCGGCACTATTATGCATCTAGGTTAATCAGCAGATAATGAACCCACGCATCGTCGACCTTGGCCCAGGATCCCTCAAAATTTCCGCGCTGTGGCATTATGTTACATTGACATCTTATTTCGTTTGTATTTCAAAACAAGTACTGTTAACAGGGCATCATATGACATTAATGATCACATGGTACAATGTTAGGCCTACATAGATCAATTTAGCATAAACATGTTATAATTGGTATACAGTTGTTAGTTGTTTTCTTTTTAATTGGTCCACGTCCTATAAACTTTGCATTTTTGTGGAACAATATTTTCCATCGACATAAACATTTTTTTTCCCCTTTTGGGTTACAATAGCAATGTATTTATTGATTATTTGGGGGGCTCTGATATCTCTCGTAAAATTATGTTTTTGTGTTATATCAATGTTTCGTCCTTTGAAGATTGTTTACATTTTTACTCAAATTAATCACCATGTATCATGTGTTTCCTGTCATTAACGGAAAACAACAGATAATTGCACTGAAGTGATAATGTTCGTTTTCATATCTTTCATCAGCAGCTAACAAAAAAAAATACTTCCTTTTCATGATTTCTGCAGGTATTTGCTTGCACGGAAAGTTTCCCCCTTTTTAAGAATACTCTCATAATAAGAAGTTTTGATTATCAATGTTGCTGTCTTTCCATCATTTCTCTACCCTCTTTCATTAATATTTGCACTACTTTCGTATTCTACCATGCCGTTCGTATTGACATCCATATCTGGGCATATAGCGTTATACGTTGCGTATTCATTTGCATTTTGTATGGCCTTCACTGTGTAGTTGTAATACAGGTGCCACATCTGGACAGAATAGGAGTAAAGGCCAAATTTCTGGGTTTTTTTACGGATTGATGTCCTGATTGGCGGTGATATGGCTCAGTCAATATAGCGCGTCTCTCTCCAGATCTAAAGGCCGTGTCACACCTTTCCGGGCAAGCCTTGCGTGCGACTTGCAAAGAACAATTTTTACTACCCGGAGGTCCCCGTAGATGAGCCGCACATGACAGTACCTATATATGTATAGCACGTATCTCACCCGTAGTCGCCCGGAGGTGCGCACGCAATTCTTTTTACCCGCAACTATGTTTAGGCCCTGTCACACCTTTCCGGGCAAGCTGCGCAGGCTTGTTGCGTGTAGGGATTTTCCAGCATACCGGACAATTTCTGAGGGCGGACAAGGATTTGGGCGAGTCAGTGCATGCATCTTACTTGCTGGACGCGTTCTACTTAAATTCTACTTGCGGGTATACTTTGTGACCTGTGTACCAGTCACGTGGGGGCTGACAACTCAGTGAAGGAATTCCTCTGAAGGAATGGCAAAAGTCCCAAGGAATGTCATTATCTTGGCTGCATACGAGGACTGCGAAGTACCTGCGTGGGAGTTGCCTACGAAGTGCTGCCGCTAAGGGCCTCCTACTGGCGTTCTGCGTGGACCTCTCCGGGCATCCCCGCGACTCACCCGGAAAAAGTTTGGGTCGTGCTCAAAACTTGGCTGCGGTTAGATGGGACTTGCGTGCGCACCTCCAGGCAACTACAGGCGAGATACGCGCTATGTACTGTCAGGTGCGGACCAACTGCGTAGAGCTCCGGGTAGCAAATTTGTTTGCAAGTCAAGCCGCAAAACTTCCCCAGATACTGTATGACTAGGCCTTGAGAATGCTCAAAACTTGTTCCGAGTGAGTCGTGGGGGTTCACTCGCAGAGGTACACGCAGAATACCAGTAGGAGACCCTTACCGGCAGCACCTCGCAGGCAACTCCAGTGCAGGTACTTCTCAGAACCCATAAGTCGCTCGTAACAGAAAACGGATCGGTTTCAAAGCTCTCACTTAGGTCACACGGAATGCACGCAAGTAGAAGCTAAGTAGCACGCGTCTAGTAGGTAAGAAACAAGTGCGAAACTTGCAAACATTCTTGTTCGCCCGCGGAAAATCTCCTGCGGAAAATCTCCTGCGTGCTGGAAAATACCTCCTCGCCCCAAGCCCGCGTAGCTTGCCCGGAAAGGTGTGACACGGCCTTAAAGGACCCGGGTTCGATTCCCTTGTCTAACTTAGTAATGTTTTGTGTTATCATGGCATGCCTTAAGATATAAAATACTCCCTCCGCTAGGTCATAAAATGGGGTCCCGTGTGTGAGAGAGTCACAAATCATGCAAGTAAAAGACCCCGCTTCATTCACTCATCACAAAGAGCAGTGTGCATAACAGGATGAATGCCTCACATCCAACTTGACCCCATGGAAGACTCAGCCAGAGCAGCTGATAATATGGGCTATCCAGCCATCTTCTCTGATGTAGAAGTGAAACAAACAAACAAACAAATTGAACTGCATAGAGATTCATTGATCAGGAGATCCTAACCTCTCCAGGTCCTGTCCGATTGGCTAATAAGGTTGTGACGTCAATGGCCTGGCTGCCACTTATGAGAACCTTGCCATCCGGGTGTGGCTCTTCCAGCATGAGGTCAATCACTGTCTTGGTGAAGCCGTACATTTGGTCAGCGTTCACCGGTCCGGAGAACTGAGCGTAGCAGCCGATTTCCTCCGCACAACCAAGGTGTCGTGCAGTATCACTTTATGAGAAGGTAATATTTTCAGATAGGTCATTTCATCGTTTTATTTTTGTTTATTTTTTTGTTGTTGGTTGTTGTTTTTATTTCTTGTTGATGCCTTTTTTGCAGTACACTATTTTGACTCTTCTTTCATGAGAAAGTGAAAAGGGTTCCTATATAGCCCAAATCGCACACGATCATGTTGTTTGATCTGCCAAAGTGAATGAATAAATCATCAAGTTTTAATTCAAACGTATTGCAAAGACACATATTGAAGCTTAAATTGAAAAAGGGAGAATTACGACAGGCATTCTATCAGCTGCAGAACGAAAGGATAGAGGATTGTTTACATGCAGTAAAATGATGAAAAGTGAAGTACTAAAAACAAAACAGAAATATCTATCAAGCCTATATACATGCCATGATAATCTAGTGCAATTGTCCTGGAGATATGTTTTGAAAGAGCACTGTAATTTGACCCTGCAATGTATTTTTGAGAACATCAACCAGCCTGTACATATTGTCTTGCAATGGCTGGCGTAAAATTTTATTACACAACCAAAATGTATTGGCATGCATAACAGTCATATTGCAGGTAAAGGCATTCCCCATCAAAAGTATAATGTCACCATTTTTGTATTGATGACTAATGTTGACTGATATTGATTTACTTCCATGTACATAGTGTTTACATTACATATATGTTATCGATTATGTTGACATGGAGAAAAAAAAGAATAAATTGAACTTCAACTTGAACAAGTGTTATTAAGGTAGTTTAGGAATTTAGTCTGTACAATGCGAACAAAGAAAAGCTTACCCAAAGAGGAGCGAAATGCCACCCCCACTGATGATAGACCAGATTCTGGCTTTTTTGTTGAGGAGTGTTAATTTGATACTCGCTGGTGTGCCAACCTCTAGCTTTGAGATGTACCGTTCCTGCCAAGAAAGGATGTTGTGATAATGTTTTTCCTTAAAATGTCTTCATCAAAAAAAAAAAAAAACAAACAAACAAATACAGATATACGCCTACACATCCACACGAGCACACATATACTGAGCGAATTCTCATCCAATCCTCAGCATAACAATATTTGCCTACATAAGTGTTCATATCTTGTGAATGCAGGACCATGATTAAGTTTAAAACTGCTTAAAACGATTGGACCTGGCAAGACTAGTATCGGGAGACGTCTTTCATCCTCCTTTTTTTTCTTTCTTTCTTTTTACCCTCTCTTCCACGAGCATCACATTAGACCCCGTTATTTTATTGTATCAATGATATGCATTATCGGTTTACCTACCAAACAGTCAAGCTTTGTGCTTGTTCTAGGCAGTTGTTCTGGATTGAAATTTATGATGTAATGATATGCGATAATATTACGGATTTATATACGTAATGATTTTTTTAAAAGTTGCACAAGATAATCGTACCGTGCAATGCCTTATTTGTATATACGATGTTATGAAATTGTACATACGATGTTACGAAATTGTTGAAAATTTATACAATTGCAATTAATTAATTATCATTTTTTAATTGTACAAGGTAATAATACTTTGTAATGTCATATTTGTATGAACAATGTTATATGAAATTGCTAAAAATTGATGCAATTGTAAAATAATGTCATACAGAGAATAAATCAAGCCAATAGAGCCAATACAAACAAAACCACCGGAATGATGCTAACACCTTTTATCTGTGCGAAAGGCATAACACCAATCATGCCAATGGTATTCCCATCACGCCACTGCGGTAGATTCATGTTGCTCAATTGGCTACTCGTAGTGACTCAATTCCAGCAAATTTGTCAAGCTTTGCTGACTGGGTTCCATCATCATGTTCAAATACATATGTACATGTAAAACACTCCAGTACACAAATATTTTGAGAATAACGCTGTTATTATTACCAAGCTGATAAACTATCTATTAAATGCTACGTACTTGCGTATATAGGAATCTATAGGTGTCTTAAATCCCGTCAACTATATAGTTTGGGTGCACGTTGCGAGCTCGACATCAGCTAAAATAGGCCCACGAGCAATAGGTCCATCAGATAAACGCTAGGCGAATAAGGCCCATGAGTTTGACACCGGGCAAATAAGGCCCACAAGTTGGGCATTACACCATAGAGCTTAATCTACATAGTGTCGAGCTTGTGGGCCTCAATCATTTGCCATGTGTATAAGCTCATAAATGTGCCGTCTTTTTGCCAAGTGTCTGGCTTATAAGTCGTTTTATTTGTTTTGTTTTGTTTTTATTTTGCCAAGTGTCAAGCTTGTGGGCCTGTTTTACTCGGTGTCTAGCTCGTGGGCTGTATGACTCGTGGGTGACGAGCTCGTGGGATGATCCCCAAGCACACACTCATAAACAACACACATAAACACACGCCTGTAACGCACACACACACACGCACATGCCTAATGATGAACTGAACGTGATGTCTACGGTTGGTTGCAGTAAATGAAGAAGTGGATTTCGAAATAATGTCTATTCCAACTTTATATCATCAATATGATAACACTGGCAACAATTGCTCACGGTAACTTGTCTAACAAGAATTTCTGCCCTGCGATTTCCTTCATTATCACCATAAGTATCACTTCAAAGTTTACCGTCACAGTTGCTTTCGGTTTTCACTCAATATTGCAAATAGGACCTTTCTAGTTTTTTCTTTCAAGCTTCCTCCATCCAGTGCGCTCGTTCTTACCTCTTTCGTTGGTAACCGACAGAATGGCAAGGGGAATTCCACCTGCCCCCATCTTTCTCTGCACATGGGCGTGGCCTTGGTATCCAGCATGGCCGCCAAATCCAAAGGATAGATCTGGTCTAGGACAACTGGAAGAGATAGAAACATGGATACCTAATTATAAAAATACAGGGATCGCAAACACATGGCAACGACATTCTGTGTTGTGATAGAGTGGGTATCGTGTGGTTCTCTAATAGCATGTCCAACTGGCAAGTGAACACGAGTTATTCAGTTCCTATACATTTAGCATAAAGCCTGTTAGTTTCAAAGGAATCACGTATTTAGCTAGCACTTCTCAACTAATAATGATAATAATATAGAGACTCTCATAACTGTGTTAATATTTTAAAATAGGAACATTTTGATAAAGTCCTAAATTGCAACCAAGGCGTTTACGTTAAAGTTTTTATGCAAAAAAACAAAAAACAAAAAACAAAATTGTTTTCATAATTGAAGATAAAGGTGACTCATGCATTGGTGTCACGTTTCAGCACAATGCTTTGATTTCACATTCAACTAACATAGTCAACTACTCCTCGCTTTCTATTATGTATTTCCAAAACGTAATGTCAGTTATTTCACTTATCACCAACCAAATCAGGTTTGGCACTGATTTGCATATTTCAGTATTTCTTAACAATGCGAAGTATTCTGATGTTACATTCCATCTCAGTGAACATAGTCGAATGCTAATAATTACATTACATGGCATGACGGCAGCTGTACTATTTTCCGATTGACATTAGGCATCAAACAGTGAAAGCAGGAGAATAGACTGGCAGAGCCTTACCCAGTGGGTTGATTTCCAGAAGAACGAAATGCATTTCTTGATAAAGCTTGACAAGATCCACAATGAAACTCGCCAGTTTACTGAAAGATAAAAGCGTAGCAATTCCATCTTTTTTTTTATTGGTTGCAATACGATTTTTGTGGCAGGCCTTTGCTTGTATTTTCACAAAAGCTCTCCTGAAACCGTACCAAAAAGAATTACATGTTGACACGAGTTGACGTTGCAAAGACATTTATTGGCTACTGATGGCTTAACAACATATTGATTCCTTGCCAACGGGAAAGAATTGAAAGCGATTAAGAAAGTGATCTTATTTCGAACGCAACCGATTCAAATGCATTGCAATAAGCATAATTTATAACATGATAAGGACAGATGGTATTTATGACGTTGATACTTTGTAGATAAAAGGCTGATAACTTCAGACTCAATATGTTTTAACAAGGACCCTATAGTCTGAGTTCTTCATATACGCGACAGTTTGTACGCATTAATGATATTTGAATCGAAAACATTAGACGCTTTAAAAAGAACAGTATACTGGTAGCAATGCCACACACAAAAAGACCAGCAACAACTTGAAATGAAAGTGGGTGGAAGCATTCAACCTATAGTTATCCTTGCGATATCATTGACGTTATTTGATGTGAACAACATACCAGGAAAAATCTAGACGGGTTTGGTAACAACGACAGTGTGAGATTTGGTTAATTGTCCGTGAATTTTGCTGCAAGGAAATTCAAGCGAAATGATGGTAGGTACTCTGTCATATCTATACATTCTGCGTCGATCTCTGCAACCTATACAGAGTACTCTAAATCACAATGATGAGTGAATTTGATTGGTCAATTTTTTGGCCAGTGGTTCATTACCTCTGGACGGTGAGTAACTAATCACATGGCAGTTGGTCGCTCACGGCATACGTACACGTAGTATAGTAAAGAGCTTCAAGCATGCAGGCAATGTACAGTACAGGGGTGACAGCCATTTTCTAAGCATTGAATTATACTGACAAAATACACCGAAATAAAAGAAATTAAAGGCATATACACACTGGTATTCATGCACATTCACATACACACGCGAACACACATACCCTGACACACACACACACACACACACACCACACACACACACACACACACACACACACACAGAAAGTTTTTAAACGGTTTGCCTTTATTTTTTTTTACTCGTTGCCATACCTTCCAATTGAATGTTTAAATATACAAAATGAATATACGAAACGTAAATATCACCTGTCAAGGAGTACACTTGAATCACTCTCCTCGAATGTTCAGATTAACGAATGTACAAAAATAATAATGTTCAAATTGACAAAGTCAATAATCTTATAACAAGCATAATATCTAATGAAATCTTATATACACCAAAATACCACATCGCACACACACACAAAAACACACACACACACACACACACATACACACACACACACTTACACACACTTCGATAAAGAGAATTACAGGTTACACTTTTTTTTTTCTTACCTGCTCTTCTTGGCGGGGACTTTCTGCAGTAAGGCCTTTTGAACCGTAATCTCGTTTATCTCCTCATTCAACCCCACGTCAAGCTTCAGAGCCTGAGTGAGATGTTTTGGTTAAATGTAATATAAGAATGAAAAGTAAAAATCCTATATAGAATTCGGAAATATCATAGCACAATCTAATGACAACGCTATAGCAGTGAGGGAGAAATCTGAGAAGTGATGGTGAATCGGTTCCTGTGCAAGACTCAATACTGCATAGACCACAACATTGTTCTATAGGCCAACTCCGTTTTTCCTACAGAAACCAAGCCAGTATGTCGACAAGATTTTATGATTCAATTTGGGTCTAAACACATCATAGTTGTCGAATTTCTCATCAATCAGACTACCAAAAACCTTCGACTTTAGACATGATTTTATAGATCATCGAGTGCTAGCAAACCAAGATTGGCAAATAATCGGTATCTGCTAGGCAACTTTTATGAAGACCTAGTGTGTGTGTGTGTGTGTGTGTGTGTGTGTGTGTGTGTGTGTGTGTGTGTTTTCACGGGCTGGTTTCTAATCTTGACAACCATTAAAATATTACTAAAGAGTACAGATGACAGGACTGTTTAGATGAAGCATGACAACTTTCAGCCGACTTTATATCTACCATTATGTCCACCATTTGCCTATTCATAGAAAATTTTTTTTTTTTTTTTTTACAACCGTTAACCACTAACAATCGACCAGTGATTCAGATTTCGTAGAACTGTCGGCGATGTATACCGCTCTTCACTTGTATTGTGACCGGGGCCTTTGGCACGAGAAATGGGAACACATGACCATTATTCTTACTTTCTGGGGATAGGAAGATTAGGAACTAACATAACTTGTCATTGGACAGCCATTGCGTTGCGTTGCGAACAAATACCTTCTCGTCCACGTTCCCGACGTCGATGCCGCCATCGTGGTGAAACAGGACGACGTCATGATCCATTTCGGAGTAGATCGAGAGGAAGTACTCATCTACGGCGTCGTGTTTCACGAACGGTTCGATGATGAATTGGCGCAGACGACCACTGACGCCATCAACCTAAACAACGCCCCCACAAGAGGAAATAGTCAAGGCCAGTGGTTAGTTAGTAATTGCTCACATTTTCTAAGAAAACGAAACATTTCATTTCATTCTTATATTAAAATGCTTGTAGCATTCTTTTGTTTAGAAACGATTGAAGTTCGTGATCAACAAAGCAAATTAATGTTGCAGAAACGGTCAGCTTCGTCTGGAATATTACACAGTTGTGGCTGTTATTGTCGTTGTCTGTTATAGCTGTTAATAGGGGGATTCACACGTACACGAATTACAAATTTCGAGATTTGCATCGCGATCGCAAGCTCGAGTTTTTGTTTTTTTTTTTGCACGTGTTGACGGAAAAAAACACAAACTAGGGCGATCAGCAACTCGAGTGTTTTGTTTTGTTTTTGTTTTTGTTTTTGGTTTTTTTTTTGTTTTGGTTTTTTGCACGCGTGGACACAAAAACGCACAAAACCAAGAAATCTTGCGTTTATTCCTGAATCGGCGCTCTAAGTTGCCCCATGGTGACGGTTACGCTCTACCAAATATGCTCGAGATTTTGTATCCCATCATTCACATCACAGCGTACGCACCACGAACACCACTGTGAGGGGCAAGTAGATTTATCGATCGGCAGCTATCGAGCTATTTTTGTTCTTAATTTTTGCTAAAAACTTCGAGAGTTTGAGCGCGATCGCTATCACGCGTGAACGCTTGCAAAAAAGTCTCGAGATTTGGAGCGCGATCGTCATCCCTCTATTTTGTACGTGTGAGTGAGGCTAACATTGTTGGAATGGATGTAGAACCTTGGTTTTTTACCATCAATTAGCCTGCATTCTACGACTAAACATATTAATGTTGTTAAGAGATTCCCACTCTTCAGTGAATTAATTCAAGCCTTGTGGAAGCAGAATTAGCACAATATATTATGAGGTCACTCGAAAGCCGTACGCATGCAAATAATACAGTCATAATAATATGTCCATGTATACTTTGGAAAGATTCAAAAAGGCATCGAAATATATGTATCATGAATTGACTAAGTACTTGTACAGAACCAAGCAGGTGTTTTCTAGTGCATGTAACATTATAATGTGCAACCACCTCAAACTGGGTACCCTGCGCACTATATCGGGTGCTTTAGGATATAGCCTGTATGTGTGTTCTTGGATAAACACGTCAACAGTTTTCCTGACGAGAGAAGAGGGAAAAATAACAGCAGAGAGTCTTGATATTGCACATCCTACCAGTATTTCTTCGTCCATTTTATGGGCCATCCATTTCCGGGCCGAGTCGAGGTGTGTGTTCAGCTTCAGTAGGCCCAGCTTACCCCTCCTTTTCAGTCCCTGGTCGGGTTTGATCACCAGTGCCTGCAAAGAATGCGTTTCATTGTAATGGTGAGACAGTCCTCCAAGGAGATTTTGACATCACACAATGGTCAGAGCACTAACAGAGGTTGTTGTAGTTGTTGTTGTTAATTGCTGTTTTTGTTTTGTTTTGTTTTTTATTTTGTCATTTTGCTTTGTTTTGCTGTTCACCCCTGACCAGGAATCGTTCACATCCCATTCTTTCCATACAAAGAGCAAGAAATACATGGTCCGTCCTTTTGTAATACAATTTTATACGTATAATTATGATATACATATAGATACGCATACCCTATACAATAGTGCACATAATCATACATATGCATGTAGATAAACATAACCTTACACATGTACGTATATAGACATAGACATAGAGGTAAAAATACCATATACATGTAATACTTAGAAAAAAAAATTATCCCCCTTCCCTCCCCCTGAAAGATGGCATAACTTTTTAACGAAATGTTTCGTGCAACATAATTTGACAGGGATGTTTCCACATTATACATGACGAGCTATATTCTTTCAATGGATTCTTTTAGTGTTTAGTCATGCATGAGTGGGAATACCTATAAGACAAAATTACCACTTTTCAAAAGTCTCAAGAGTCTCTTTGAGGTCTGTGTAATATGTTAAAAAAAGTGTTAGGGTCATAGGTGTGAGGGGATCAACGACAGATGATAAAACAAAAACAACTCAGAAACATACACTAGAAACAGAAATTGACATCTTACTTTTTAAGAGTAACCATTTTGTCTTTAATGTGTGCTCATCCATTCATGGCACAATAGATCATCTTTATTTTCTCACAGGAGTTGGTCAACAGTGGGAAGATACATCTGCCAATTTATTGTGCTTACCATGGTTGTGTGTGTGTGTGTGTGCGTGTGTGTGTGTGTGTGTGTGTTTAGATATAAATACAAATATAGATATAAGTACAGATTTATAGACAGAGATTCAAAAAGAACAAAATGCAAATATTTAAAGAACAGTATATTATATTGATGATTATCTAACTTATGATTTATTCAAAATTTTAATTGACTTTGAATGTGCTTCTCCTCTTATGAATCGTAAAAGGTTTTATCTTGAACTGTAGACCTCTTCGAAACATTTTGAGTACACATTTTGGTAATTTCATAACTCTGTATAATCGTTGTCACTATCGATAAAGTATATCTTCTGTCCATAAGACGGTGATATCATTATCAATCACTCATGTAAATAATGAGAGTAACAATAAGTGCATTCATATGGCTTTTATACTGGTGTTTCTAAGCGCACTGGTGTTATTCGTACAAAAAGACCTTAAAAACACAATAACATCAGGACATTAATTTAATCTAATCAATTTTATTTGATTTAACTAAATCTGATTAAACTGAATTGAAATGAATCGAATTGCAGAAAGAAATAGATAAGGAGATGGTGTATCCGTCTTACAAGATCTAGTCTTCCATTGATGATTATGCCATATTTGATACAATGTACATAAATTATTACACTGCAAAAAGTCCGGTGTTAAATAGTGAACACCGAGCTGGTGTTAAATTTTCGGTGCTCATTTATGGTGTTAAATTAACACCTCCGGGTGTCACTTCCAAATTTTAAACTGTTTTTTTGAAGAGTTTCTTAGTAACTGCACTTCTTTTTGATTTTTAATTTAAACAAGACGATGAAGAATTTTACATTAAAATACTCGATTTTTGAAAAAATTTGAAAATAAATTTACACCAAAGTAACACCAGCTGGTGTGTTCTCTTATTGAAGCTGGACGGGTGTTAAACCATTGATATTAACACCAACAAATATCAAACCAACACCATGTGGTGTCATTTTTGAATTAACACCAGTACAGTGTCAAAATAACACCAGGTACAGTGTCAAATTAACACCACGAAGTGTCAGGTGAACACTTTTCAACACCATCACAGTGCATTTTTAACACCTGTGGGTGTGGTCCTTTATTGAAGTTTGATCGGTGTTAGATTTAACACCCGTGGTGTTAAATCTAACACCGCTGTTTTTACAGTGTATCCTTACTCGATGTGCTATTCCGTGTCTCTTTCAAAACGTGCCGCCACAACCTAGCAACCTGATAATATTGTTCATGCAGTTGTCGTTGTCAAATGATGAACTGAACATGCACGACATTATTCTTGTTCACAAACCAATGAAAGAGTTTTGAGTTGGTGACATCAGTACCTCATGCTTATAGGTAGTTTGCACAAACTGGTGAACCGATGTTGATGTTTATTATCATGTTTTAAACGAAAAATCAAATAAAAATTCGAGTTGAATTGAATGGAAATAATTTACAGCATCCCGCTTAACTTCTTCAGTGATATATTACCGTTGATTTCAAATGTCAGCAGTTGCCATATCCCTTTATACTTGCGCTACGATATAGGCCATTGTAATAACATTTGAATAAATACGGTGAAACTACATCTAAAACGTTTATAATTTCTGCATCAAATGCCAGGCATATCCGTTAAAGATATGGCATTAATATGATATGGAGCAATAAAACGTACGGTCCTGGGAACTACGACTGAAAAAGCTTTATTTTATGTAGTCCCCCCATCACATTTCTCGTACTCTGAGCAAAATAGTCGAATACAACTTTAAACATACCTTGGTGTTTATTGAGACAGGTGTACATCCAGGTAAGGTGTCACCTATTTTGTATTTTGTAATTTTGGTATTGTATTTTTGTTTTTGGACATTTCCATGAGAAATATGCAAAAAGTGACATTGAGGTTAAACAAAAAAAAATCTTCAGAGCTGATTCAACAGGTTTGGATCGATATGTTTTGTCCTTCGCAACTATCCCTTAATGAACGATTAGGACTACAAGCATTTATGCAAGAGCATATAGATTTTTTGCATTCTTGTTATCTTTTGTCTTTTTTATGCGGAGTCTAACTTTCTTATAAACGTCTGCACAATTCCGTGGTTAATTTCCTCTTGTTGAAAAATGAATAAATACAAAAAGACCTCAGTTCTAAGTTGAAAATGGCCATGAACACAATGTAAGATGCTCAACATTGATTCAACAAGTTGTTTAGTGGATTTGAACCATCTTGTTATACGTTCTGACAATTAAATCTTGAATGCCTGTATTACAAGCAAGCACAAGATGAAAATTTAATGTGGAATGTCCCCAAATGTTATGCGTGGGTTCGATGACTGCACAAATATTAGTTGTACATAATCATCAGTAAAAATTGAGGAAAATTGGACAATCTGTTTTCAAGTTATGACTATTCAGAGGTTTTTCTTTAATCCAAGTGTCGTCATCGAATTTAACATGTTTTTAACATTTAATGTAGTACCGGTAACAAAAAAACAATCTTAACTTACCCCTTTCAGAAGGTCTTATTACCCTATATTACCCTTAAAGGGATAGTACAGTATTGGTGGAGATGAGAATTGGGCTTTTAAATTTTTGCGAGATACCAAGAAAACACTTATGATATAGCACAGAGCATACCATTTTAAGAGGAATTCAAAGTTTATTTGATGAAAATCGGGTTTGGAATGACTGAAACATCCAAATACAAAGTACAACAAAGCGATCATTACAAAGTGTGGGTCCCACACTTTATTAGAATCGCTCTTTTTTGGATATCTCAGCCATTTCAAAACCAATTTTTATCAAATAAACGTTGAATTCCTCATAGAATTACATGCTCTTTCATATTTCATAAGAGATTTCTCATTATCTCACCCAAAAAATGTTAGAAACCTGAAATTAGGTCTCAACCAGAACTGTACGATCCCTTTAACATAACATGTTAGTTACAAGTCGGATGCATATGTATTAGAAAGATAGACATTATTCTGTGTGGAATTTCTCCTTATACTTCATTTATTTAGCATCACGGATGGTGTTTAGTCGTCTTATCCACATGGATTTAGCCAAATCATAAGACGTCATAATTTTTAATAAAATGGAATATGGGTTTTTCTCAAATTTCTCAACTTATTGTGAGTACTATAACATATTGGTATTTACATATTTGTTTTATTATGTGATTTTATTGTCTTCAACATTACTGCAAATATATGTATCAACCTTTTTTCGGTAATATTACAGAAAACATCAATATATATGGATTACAGAGTACACGATTATATTATAGAAGAAAGAAAATAAATGAATTGAATTACCAAATTTGGAATTGATTGCATATTTGCATTCGCTAAATCCACGTGTTTTCATTTCTATCTCAATAAAAACTTCCATGTAAGTGCCTCTATAGAGGGATTATTCAATGGAGCCCTTGACTCGAACGAGGAACCTTGTAATTAATCCTTTGTCCATGATCTGTTGTATACTAAGTACTAGTAATCGATCCTTTCTCAATTCTTTAGGTGAAAAATTGAGCAAAGAAAAGGGAATTCCGTCGGAATTCGAACCCGAGACCTGCGTGCTAGACCAGTGCCCTACCGACTGGGCTATAGAAGATCTACAGTAGTATCTTTGTCCTATAGAAACTCTTAATTCACAATGCTCGTGTGGTCAGAAGCTATTGTAGTGAGTGTGTATGTGCGTGCGCGTGTGTGTGTGTGTGTGTAAGAGGGTACGTGTGTGTGTTTTTTTTCTGATAAAAACATGGTATGCTTTGTAAAAAACCCAAATATATTTGGAAAATAGTTGGAAAAAAAGATTCAGCAGCACAAGAGAGAAGAATACAGCTGTTTTTTTTTTTGTGGTAATATCAATTTTATTGCTAATATGGATTTGATATTGAATGAAATTCAAATAAAGAACATTATAAAACAAAAAGTGTGTGTGTGTGTGTGTGTGTGTGTGTACGTGTTTGTGTGTATGTTGGATGTAAGTGTTTTGGTTTTTGTTGTTGGTTGTGTGCTTGTTTTTAACCTTAGATTCCCACACACCCATAAAGTATCAGCACTGTACCTTTGTGATTTAATATTAAAGTGAGTGAGAACGTGAGTGGGTTCACCGGACAAGAAGGGTGCTTTGTTACCTTCTGTTTGACGAGTTTGCCCTTTTTCTATCCTTCTTTATACGAAATTCTTTCTTTTTGATTCGTAATTTTGACAATGTTGAATTATGCTCTCATCGAAGAGAAACCCACCAGAAATATATAATCTATAAGTTCTCATACATAACTGAACACACATATTCGTATTCACATAGCAGACCTTTTGACATTAGTTACCTCATTCCCTCCATATATTTCCACCATTTCTCATTCCTTGTTTTTTTTTTATTACGGAGCGACTTTACAGTCTAGACACGTCGTTGAATAGAAGACATGAAGTTACTGGTGCCCAGTATATACCACCGATGAATCGCATTTGCATAGATTAATTGTCGTCGTCTTAAATTTCTTTGTAAAAGGAGTTATGGAAACTGTTGCATTATGTTTAAATGCAGGACAATATAACACAAATGCTTGTGCAGTGAGCTTTTCATAGATTTGTAGAAAACCCTATATCCAAACTATATAGAAAGAGCTTCTAGCAGCATTATCTATTTTGTTTGGTAGAAACTACATTTATTACCCCACAAGACGATCATCATTTTTTTCATTTACCTAGATTAAGAACCAAATACATGCAAAGAATATAAGTTTACACAGGTCCATTATTTTGGAATTCCTAACCATCATAGTTATATACAATTCCAAAGACGCTTGTTCCTATTTAACAGCCAATTGAAAGATTATTTGATATACGATGGATAACTAACTTTCTTTAGAGGTAAGTCACTATATCCAATAGGAAAGTGAAAATATGAAAATTTTCTTTATGCTTCCTTTACGTCACTTTCCATACGTGACGTCACAAAGTGTTGTAGCCTTCTCATCTGGCAATGGCTGCACTAAAACCTTAAAATCTGTCCGATTTTCCACAAACTTTGCAGGTGTGCTCTACTTAAACATTTGACATATATTTAGGGATCATTCCATTTTAATTTGATCACATCAAGGTATGCTATATTGTTGTACTTGTCATTTGCTGGTGATTCTCATTGAGCAATACAACTGTACGTGCCATTGTCATTCAACTATGGACTGTTTTAGATACAAAATCTTCCTGTATGTATTCTACGGTTATCGTTGATATCATTTATATACGTCAAACCCTCTCTATGATATTGCTTCGGTAAAAGCACGCACGAGATTGGATGTTAAAGCTCCATATTCGAACATATTGGTTATAGGAATAACAATTTCGAAGGGTCATTATATTTCATTGCTTCCTTTTCATGGCAATACGAGGTTAAGTTCGACAGCGCTAAATCTCGTTGGAAAGCCTTGTACATCTTTTAGTCTTTTTTGTATGTAACGTGATCCTACCTTCTTTAAAATGAGAGAGAATGAAAGGAAACAGCCAGGTAATATTATGATATGCGGTTAAAACGTAGGTCACATCTTTGCTGGGCTGAAAGAGAACATATTCGTGTTTTATTGCAATTCTGATTTGTGTTCTCCTTTTAAAGGATACAACTCATTATCGATACATTGACTGCTTGAGTAACGCCCTTCATATACTTTGCTTGCTATTCAACATTGTATATTTTGGATCCAACTGTTATGTAATAAGAAGTATCTTATAGGTGTTTTATATTGTGAGAATTTTTATCAAAAAGAACAAAACAAAATTCGATAGAGAGACGGACAATCGAGGGACTGGACTGAATTGAACAGAAAACAACTTTAGTAGTTGTTAACAAAACTAGTAGTTTTTGTTGACAAAACCAAGTATAGGTGCTAACAAAACACAAATCACATTAACCCTGTCCTTGAATTCGGATTCACCAGTTTATAGACTAGGTTTAAGCATCTTTGGTTTAAGTTTAGTTAGAACACCTCTTTCTGAACGATGTTATACTGCAGAAACCGTAGAAAACTTGGCACAAACCGGCTATATACTTTAAGTACGACTGTTTCAGAGAAGTTACAGACGAATACTGTAATATTAAGCGTTCCCTGTCGTTCAACATAAGCACGGTTTACACTTTTTGACGGAACATTAAACAAAATTCTTAACTACAGGAAAAGAAAAGCACAATACTCAAAACCTAAGTGAAAATTTGCATCCGGGCAGCTGCTTTTCAAGAATTCTGAGTATTTCTGGAGATGTATAAATGGAGAAATAGCAACCCTACCTCGTTGCAGAGCCATGGGTGGTCCTGAATGAGACTGTCCCAGTCCGTCTGAGCCGACACGCAGGCACAGCGCAGCTCGCCGACGTGCAGGGAGAGCTCTTTGGAGAGCAGTCGCTTTCCGTAGACCTCGGTGACTGTCTTGGACGACATTCTCGGGCGTAGTAAGGCTATGTCCACCGAGAACGCGGCAACAAAATGGTAGGTTCTCCTCTTTTATTCGTTGGCCTTCAGTGTCTACTTATATTTTTGAACTTTTTCCCCCCAAATACTTGCTGGTCCAAGAAAGGCTGACAACACACGGGTACCAGCATACGTTTGACTGGGTGCATGAGCAAAATACGCCACATACGTACACACAAGCACACACATGCACACACACACACACGCACACACGCACTCACACACGCACCTGCACAACACACAAATCTTCATACATTATTTGGATTTCGCCGTATCAGTTTGCCTACTTAAGTCTTATGCACTGGCGACATGGTGTTATGATGTAATATAAAATTGTAAGCAAAGATCCACTAAGAGCTATTACGTAACCATTTTTGTTGTTGTTTTTGTTGTTTGGGGTTTGGGGTCTTTTTTGTTTTGTTTTGTTTTTTGTTGTTGTTGATGCTGTTTGTTTCTTTGTCTCTCCCAAATCTATGACTTATAAAGTAGGAATTCAAGACGCCATCCACTTTAATATTTGTAATCTGAGATTTAAAGCTATTGTCATAATATTCTACAATTTTACAAAAGAAATTGGCCATTTTCCTCATCTCTACACGCTGCTTAATCTTGCATTTAATAACAATAATGTGGTAAAAACGTAGGAGAATTAGGTTGTCGTGTACCGGCTGGCTATGCACTGTTCAATTTTGATTAGATTCGTACGTGGTGCGAGTTTTCACAGGCAGGTTTAGGTCTCTTGCCAGACTTTCAAAGTCATAAGAAAAGTCTCCAGGATATTTTGAGAGCGAATGATATAAGAACGGCTTCTGCTCGGTCCGGAAAAAAGTATTCGTCAAAGTTAACTGAGTGGCAATCAAGAACGAGATGAATTCCTTGTCTATCACATCAATCCACCTCAAGGACAGTACCCATCACAGTTGGGTATTAGAACGACTGTCTGTAACATTGCATGTCTTACTCCAAACGATAAGTGAAATATCAAAGAATGACCGTGAAAGTGACATTTAGATTTACTGATAGTTTCATGTCTCACAAAAGATAATGCAGAGCTGGTTTCACGACAAATTGTCCACACATTTTACTCCCTGCATGTTGAACGTTAAGGTTAATGTCAACCTCAATGTCAAGTTATAGGTGGGGGTTTTTTATGTATCGTACGCGGAGATATCAGTTACATTTCAGTGCGATGAGGTATATAATAGGAAGCGATACATTCGAGGAGAAAACGGCAATACATACGAGAAGAAAACGGAAGCAATAATGCGCTGATCAGGGACCTGGAAAGTGTGCATTGGTGTGTGTAACTCTTTAGGATTTTCTGTGCCAGAAAACAAACAAACAATCATGTTGCCAGACCAGTTGTTGTATAACTGTTGTATAAACTTCAAACTATTGAGGTTCAAGCGTTCTTAAAAAGCTAGGCTGTTCGTCATACGAGAGCCTAATGTTGACTTAAATAGGTTTTGATTAGATGTAAAACACCTAAATATCCATACTCTTTAGATTTCATTTCATTTCATTTCATTTATTTTATTTCCAACAACATTTTCATACACAAAATAACACAACATCAATACAATGTAGTGAAAAGGAAAAATACGTGAAGTTAACAATACTACGTATCAAAAAAGCAAACGAAAATTGAATTAAAACTAAAGTTGCAGGAAATGGAGGAGACATGCTAAAAAGCTAAGCTTGTATTTTGCAGTCTCCTCGTGGACAAAAAGACTAAATAACATCAAAAAACTCGTGATTGTTAGATCGCTCGTGACTATAATGTTATTTTATCTTTATGTTTCGAGCCTTTGCCTAAATTGATGTCCTTGGAAAGCACATCTTATCAACGGAAATGTCAGCTTTTAATGTACCCAACTATTTGCTGAACACTCAAGATTGTTCTCGATAGTTGATCAATAGTTTAGCAAGAACAACATCGCGTCACAGATCTAATCCTAGATATTGTTTCCGGGTCGCAACGGTAATTAGCGTGTGAACATTAACTTTGTCCGAAAAGCTGGACTGAAGATTATAAGCATGTTTGCATGTATTGATGTAAAACGCCTATACATAACCACAGTCGATTGTAACCAAGGTGATTTTGACTTCTAGAATGTGCTTTGATCTTTGGCCTTATATTCCAGGAAAGTATATGCAACTGGAAAATCTGTAAGTAATATATCCAACTGTTTGCTGCACAATAATGTTTGTTCTCGATAGTAGATAATAAGTATTGTCTTCTTCTTTTTTTTTAATCTTTCAAGCCGAGAGTCTGAAGTACAGCGTAGATCGACATTGTTTCTGAGTCACAGACGGTGATATTATCTTTGCATGTGAACATTAACTCTATACGAAAGCTGGACTGAAATATGAAATAAATGTTAACATGCATGTGTATGTAAAACAGGAGTCACCTGATATACCGGTTCGTAGTGGGATTAGATGTAAAAAAAAAAAAAAATCATCTATATCTAACCACAATCTCGAGGTCACTCCTGATAAAAGGTGGTATTGACTACCTTGTATAATTATATTTCAACATTTTGCCCAATATTCTGGGAGAGCATATTGTATCAACGCAAAAATCAGCAAGAAGATCATAGTTAGTTCATCTAACTGTTTCCTTAACATTTTATGTTTGTTCTCGATAGTTGAATTGAACATTGCCTCCGTTTTTCATGTGTTTGAATCTTTCAAGCCAAGAGTCTGAAGTACAGCGTAGCTCGCCATTGTTTCCAGATCCCAAACGATAATTATTATATTTGCATATGAATATTAACTTTATCTGAAAAGCTGGACTACAATGTGAAATATCGGGTGGAATGGGTACTGGAAAACACTACCTTTGCCCCCATCACCACCACCACCACCCACTCAAATGTTCAGGTGCCCCCAGACTATCACTACAAATGATAAGTCGGTTGAGAACGCTAAAAGTGCAAAGTTGCCATTAAAGCCAGTGTTCGAGGCACCTTTGTTAAGGTTCTCACTCGTAGGAGGACATACCCGTGTGATTTTCAGTCTTGAAAGGCTGGTAACCAGGAGAATATCTATCTATGGTCCACCCTGAAAGAAGCTAACGAAGCGTTATTGTTGTACTGGTTAACGTATTTAGGTTCATGGCACTTCGTATTGAGTGCCAGACAAACAGCTGGTCACTGGAAATGAGGACCTGATCATTTGTATGTTACCATGGTTGCTGAATGAAAAGTTAGCAGACGTCAATACGACGAATAATCATTATCCATGATAAGACAAATTTCTAAAACTATACAAAGGCTCCTTTTTCTGGCGTGCATTTAGTATAATGTGTCTCACTTTGAGAATGATACTACTACTCGATAATCTTACATCCATAGCGCGCGTAATGCAGATTATCATTATCTTATTTGAATATGCAAAAGTCACATTTTACTTTACTTTGTTTATATGCAAAATGTAATATTGTATACTTTCGTCGGAAATGACATAAAATGAAATGAATGAATGAATGAATGAATGAATGAATGAATGAATGAATGAATGAATGAATGAATGAATAACACGTAAAGGCTGTAAATTACGTTTCTATTCGTAAGAAAAAAAAACATGAATGAAACAATGAAGATCATATTCAGTCAGTTAACAGAAATAGGAGCGTAGTATACCGAACTGTATCTTGAATGTGATTTAGATTTGCCCTTCATCGATGTACATGTAATCTTGAATAGCTGTCCTTCAGTCCTTTTTAGAACCATGCATGCAGGAATGTGCTTTGTCACTGAGATAACACAGATCAATTTCTGCTGGAAGACTTATCATGTGCGGCAAATTCCTTTTGTCATTCCGTCTTCTCCTGCGTATTGAGAGAAAGCTTGCAAGATCAAATTTCATTTAATTTCATTTCATTTATTGGTAATAATGATTCCACATGTCACAATAAACTAAGCAAAAAAAAAAAAGAAAAGAAAAGAAAACACCCATCTAGGAATTGAACTTGTCAACTTCTGATTACCAAGCAGGGGTCGGCATAGCCAACACTGTGCTCACGCTAGTGCTCAATAATATCATGCTTGGTGAATTTCAAAGTTGCACCTACTACTCGTAATGCCTCACGTCCTTTTAGCTCTCTCTTTTGTAAGAGCTCATGTATGTATCTACACGAAGACATGTTATATGAAAAAAAAAAACAGAGTATACTGTACCGTGGAGAGAATGTATTAATATGTATATATATATATATATATATATATATATATATATATATATATATATATATATATACTGTATGTACATTATTCATAAGTAACAGAATATCTGAGTCGCATAACAGACATGTGTTTGAATAAATGAAGGTACATGTAATACAATCCTATTCATTCGAGTAATAAATTTCATCAAGAAGTTCATCGAACCTGTTGACATTGGGTAACGAGAAACAGATACATGTAGAACTCCTCTTATACACGCTTGCCTCTGCATCACTTTATTGATTGTCCATACGGGCATTATAAACTATCCACTTCGAAGTAAATTGGAATTAAAAGGAATGTGACATATTGTCAGTCATTGGCTGGCGGACTTTCTTTCTGTGAAATGATATTAAAGCACGTTTATAAGATGTGTTGATAAAAAGATGTTGGGGGGGGGGATAGTCATCAAAGTAATCACATCCATGATCATATACTATTGCATTTTAACAAATCTTGATTTTACTGTATTTTTGTATGTAACTTTGTGTGTATTTTGCATTGGTTTTTTTTTATGCAGGGCCTCGACTTGTAAATCAGATTTTTTAATTGAAAGAACTATACCCTGTGAAAATAAAACGGAATTAAAGAATGAATAGATAAATGAATAAATGAATGAATGAATGAATGAATGAATGAATAAATATATTCATATATAAAGAAATGCAAATAAGTGAACAAATAAATAACTATATAGTTATTTTTTCGATATAATTCTGTCGAGGATCGCTGGATCTGTTATGCCTTTCTGTCCGTTGTATTGTCTTCCTGTTATGTTAGTCTTGTCTCATTCTGTTTTGTCTCTTAGTCTCCCTTTATTAGTTTCGTTGTCCCAGTCTCGTTTAATGTTTATTTGCGTGTGTATGAGTGTATGTTTGTTATTCTGTCTTCTGTAGTGGACTTCCAGACTTTTGTAAAACTTTTTTCCCAGCCTTTTTTCCCTTCTTGCATCAGTTTATTTTTATTTGACATTCTGTACCTGAGGGGCCCACATTCTACAAGCTTTGTCTTTTCAGTGGGTCCCTCCATTTTTTTGTTGTTTTGCGTATTGTTATATCGTCTTTATCACTTCAGTTTTCATGACAACGTATTGTTAGTCCAAGGTTCCACAATCATAATTTTCTCAATTTACTTTGTTTTGATTATGCAACCTTATTCTCTGTTATCGAAGAAAGTGATAGGTATATATATATATATATATATATATATATATATATATATATAAATGGAAGTTATCGCGGGTCAACATTTCCCCTACTCTAAACAAATTAGATGTGGTGTCCCACAGCATAGAGCTCACCCGTGTTTCGGTAAAATGGCCTGTCTATGCCTTACTACAATAACCAACATGACTTAGAAAAGAAGAACTCGACCTTAAATTTTCTTTATTTTCTTTGGCTGTCATCAAATTAAACGTTTACTGCAATTTTTGTTTTGTTTTGTTTTGATTTTCATGCATGTTCTGTACACTTCAGCCGTATGATTTGCCTCTCTCAAACTTCCCGAAAATATTTTATATCATTTTTTTTCACATACAACTTTTTGCTTAATCATTATAATTTACGGATACTGCAACAGATTTTTATTCGGCAAAAGGGTGTATCTATCGAAACTCCCCAAATTTGATCAATTGGCATATTCGCGTGTGTGTCTGGGTGGAAAGACGTATCAATATACGCACTCACACACGCACGTGCACAACACACAAATCTTCATACATTATTTGGATTTCGCCGTATCAGTTTGCCTACTTATTCACTGGCGACATGGTGTTATGATGTAATATAAAATTGTAAGCAAAGATCCACTAAGAGCTATTACGTAACCATTTTTGTTGTTGTTTTTGTTGTTTGGGGTTTGGGGTCTTTTTTGTTTTGTTTTGTTTTTTGTTGTTGTTGTTGCTGTTTGTTTGTTTGTCTCTTCCAAATCTATGACTTATAAAGTAGGAATTCAAGACGCCATCCACTTTAATATTTGTAATCTGAGATTTAAAGCTATTGTCATAATATTCTACAATTTTACAAAAGAAATTGGCCATTTTCCTCATCTCTACACACTGCTTAATCTTGCATTTAATACCAATAATGTGATAAAAACATGGGAGAATTAGGTTGTCGTGTACCGGCTGGCTATGCACTGTTCAATTTTGATTAAATTCGTACGTGGTACGAGTTTTCACAGGCAGGTTCAGGTCTCTTGCCAGACTTTCAAAGTCATAAGAAAAGTCTCCAGGATATTTTGAGAGCGAATGATATAAGAACGGCTTCTGTTCGGTCCGGAAAAAAGTATTCGTCAAAGTTAACTGAGTGGCAATCAAGAACGAGATGAATTCCATGTCTATCACATCAATCCACCTCAAGGACAGTACCCATCACAGTTGGGTATTAGAACGACTGTCTGTAACATTGCATGTCCTCTCCAAACGATCCGTGAAATATCAAAGAATAACCGTGAAAGTGACAGTTTGATTTACTGATAGTTTCCATGTCTCACAAAAGATAATGCAGAGCTGGTTTCACGACAAATTGTCCACATATTATTTTACTCCCTGCATGTTGAACATTGAGGCTAATGTCAACCTCAATGTCAAGTTCGGTGGGGGTTTTTATGTATCGTACGCAGAGATATCAGATACATTTTAGTGCACGGTACAATAGGAAGCGATACATTCGAGGAGAAAACGGCAATACATTCAAGAAGAAACGGAAGCAATAATGCGCTGATCAGGGACTTGGAAAGTGTGCATTGGTGTGTATAACTCTTTAGAGTTTTCTGTGCCAGAAAACAAACAAACAATCATATTGCCAGACCAGTTGTTGTATAAATGTTGTATAAACTTCAAACTATTGAGGTTCAAGCGTTCTTCAAAAGCTAGGCTGTTCGTATACGAGAGCCTGATGTTGACTTAAATAGGTTTTGATTAGATGTAAAACACCTAAATATCCATACTCTTTAGAACGCTCGTGACCAAGGTTATTTTGTCTTTATATGTTTCGAGCTTTTGCCTGAATTGATGTCCTTGGAAAGCACATCTTATCAACGGAAATGTCAGCTTTTAATGCACCCAACTATTTGCTGAACACTCAAGATTGTTCTCGACAGTTGATCAACTTAGTTTAGCAAGAACAGCATCGCTTCACAGATCTAAAGCTGTATATTGTTTCCGGGTCGCAACGCTAATTACTATGTGAACATTATCTTTATCCGAAAAGCTGAACTGAAGATTAGAATACACGTTTGCATGTTCAGATGTAAAACGCCCATACATAACCATAGTCGATTGTGACCAAGGTGATTTTGACTTCTAGAATGTGCTTTGATCTTTGGCCTTATATTCCAGGAAAGTATATGCAACTGGAAAATCTGTAAGTAATATATCCAACTGTTTGCTGCACATTAATGTTTGTTCTCGATAGTAGATAATAAGTATTGTCTTCTTCTTTTTTTTAATCTTTCAAGCCGAGAGTCTGAAGTACAGCGTAGATCGACATTGTTTCTGAGTCACAGACGGTGATATTATCTTTGCATGTGAACATTAACTCTATACGAAAGCTGGACTGAAATATGAAATAAATGTTAACATGCATGTGTATGTAAAACAGGAGTCACCTGATATACCGGTTCGTAGTGGGATTAGATGTAAAAAAAAATCATCTATATCTAACCACAATCTCGAGGTCACTCCTGATAAAAGGTGGTATTGACTACACTGCATAATTATATTTCAACATTTTGCCCAATATTCTGGGAGAAGACTGGGAGAGCATATTGTATCAACGCAAAAATCAGCAAGAAGACCATAGTTAGTTCATCTAACTGTTTCCTTAACATTTTATGTTTGTTCTCGATAGTTGAATTGAACATTGCCTCCGTTTTTCATGTGTTTAATCTTTCAAGCCAAGAGTCTGAAGTACAGCGTAGCTCGCCATTGTTTCCGGATCCCAAACGATAATTATTATATTTGCATATGAATATTAACTTTATCTGAAAAGCTGGACTACAATGTGAAATATCGGGTGGAATGGGTACTGGAAAACACTACCTTTGCCCCCACCACCACCACCACCACCCACTCAAATGTTCAGGTGCCCCCAGACTATCACTACAAATGATAAGTCGGTTGAAAATGCTAAAAGTGCTAAGTTGCCATTAAAGCCAGTGTTCGAGGCACCTTTGTTAAGGTTCTCACTCGTAGGAGGACATACCCGTGTGATTTTCAGTCTTGAAAGGCTGGTAACCAGGAGAATATCTATCTATGGACCACCCTGAAAGAAGCTAACAAAGCGTTATTGTTGTACTGGTTAACGTATTTAAGTTCATGGCACTTCGTATTGAGTGCCAGACAAACAGCTGGTCACTGGAAATGAGGACCTGATCATTTGTATGTTACCATGGTTGCTGAATGAAAAGTTAGCAGACGTCAATACGACGAATAATCATTATCCATGATAAGATAAATTTCTAAAACTAAAAATTTCTGGCGTGCATTTAGTAGTGTCTCACTTTGAGAATGATACTACTACTCGATAATCTTACATCCATAGCGCGCGTAATGCAGATTATCATTATCTTATTTGAATATGCAAAAGTCACATTTTACTTTACTTTGTTTATATGCAAAATGTCATATTGTATACTTTCGACGGAAATGACATAAAATGAAATGAATGAATGAATGAATGAATGAATGAATGAATGAATGAATGAATGCATGAATGAATAACACGTAAAGGCTGTAAATTACGTTTCTATTCGTAAGAAAAAAAAACATGAATGAAACAATGAAGATCATATTCAGTCAGTTAACAGAAATAGGAGCGTAGTATGCCGAACTGTGTCTTGAATGTGATTTAGACATTGCCCTTCATCGATGTACATGTAATCTTGAATAGCTGTCCTTCAGTCCTTTTTAGAACTATGCATGCAGGAATGTGCTTTGTCACTGAGATAACACAGATCAATTTCTGCTGGAAAACTTATCATGTGCGGCAAATTCCTTTTGTCATTCCGTCTTCTCCTGCGTATTGAGAGAAAGCTTGCAAGATCAAATTTCATTTAATTTCATTTCATTTATTGGTAATAATGATTCCACATGTCATAATAAACTAAGCAAAAAAAAGGAAAAGAAAAGAAAAAAACCCATATAGGAATTGAACTTGTCAACTTCTGATTACCAAGCAAGTATAGCCAAGACTGTGCTCACGCTAGTGTTCAACAATATCATGCTTGGTGAATTTCAAAGTTGCACCTACAACTCGAATAATGCCAGCTGAATGCCTCACGTCCTTTTAGCTCTCTCTGGTCTAAGAGTTCAAGTATGTATCTGTATACACAAAGACATGTTACATGGAAAAAAAGAGTACTGTACCGTGGAGAGAATATATTAAACATATATATAATATATGATATATCTATGTATATATATATATATATATATATATATATATATATAAAATATATTTTATAACTCATGCTGAACCTGTATTTAATGTATTATGTTCATTACTCCAGATCTGTTATGCGCAAAACATATATTTCATTTCATAAACAGATAATAAAGCTGGAGAAGACCAAGGTCGAAAGCTTCCCACCAGCCGGCTTCATGCGACATCTTTTGTCATCATTGCATTGTCTCGACTATATGTATATATATATATATATATATATATATATATATATATATACATATACTGTATATACATTATTCATAAGTAACAGTATCTGAGTCGCATAACAGACATGTATTTGAATAAATGAAGGTACATGTAATACAATCCTATTCATTCGAGTAATAAATTTCATCAAGAAGTTCATCGAACCTGTTGACATTGGGTAACGAGAAACAGATACATGTAGAACTCCTCTTATACACGCTTGCCTCTGCATCACTTTATTGATTGTCCATACGGGCATTATAAACTATCCACTTCGAAGTAAATTGGAATTAAAAGGAGTGTGACATATTGTCAGTCATTGGCTGGCGAACTTTTTTTTCTGTGAAATGATATTAAAGCACGTTTATAAGATGTGTTGATAAAAAGATGTTGGGGGGAATAGTCATCAAAGTAATCACATCCATGATCATACTTTTGCATTTTAACAAATCTTAATTTTACTGTATTTTTGTATGTAACTCTGTGTGTCATTATGATTTACGGATACTGCAATCGATTTTTATTCGGCAAAAGGGTGTATCTATCGAAACTCCCCAAATTTGATCAATTGGACTGTTCGCGTGTAAGTCTGGGTATAGAAAGACGTATCAATACATACACCCTTCTGGCAGGTCAAGCATGGGCAATGTTCTTGTGTGATTGTTTACTCAGATAGGCTTAACTTGAGATACGTCCTTCTGCCGAGTTTTTTTTTTTTTTTTTAAACACCCTACAGGAATATTAATTTATTTAGCAAAAGGATGTGCCTAGAGATGGTCCCTTCTACACAGTTTTCAAATACGCTCCAGAATGTGGCGGAATTAAGAGTTAATTTTGTTTGTCCAATTTTTTTCAGTGTTTGTTGAAGGTTCATATTTCATCAAAATGATTCTGCGGAAATATTCCATTTGATAAAGAAGGTAAGTTTCAAACGATGATCCATCGTATAGGCAGATCAAATTATCTCGGAATTGAAGTCGTCAGTACTGGTATGTAAGTAACTATTGCTGGTAGACAAGTATATAGATATCAAAATGACCCGAAGTCTATTGGAAAGTGTGATGGTGCAGACAGGATCTTGGACCTCGAGCATGTCGAGTAGACATCGTAATAGACGCAGTGGTGTCACCATTGTGGCTGCTTGTGGACTGTGTGTGTGTGCATGTGTGCGCGAGCGCGCGTGTGTGTGTGGGTGTGGGGGTCGTTGACCTCCATGAACATTATTCACAAAAAATTGCCAAAATATAATGATCCCATACAACGACCCCCCCCCCACACACACACACACAAACACACGCCTTCTATACCCAAACACGACACCAACATTACACAACACACTCGCCGCAACGCCATGAAATCCATCACTAAAACAGTGGCTACTCGATCATCGCAAAATGTATGTATACCTTTATGATTACATCATTATTATATCCAAATATATGTACGTGTATATGCGGTTGTTTATTTGCACACGCCATGATATAGTGCTTTATAGCGATGTTATTTCACATACATGTAAGTCATGTTATAAATATCGCTGGCAGTGGCACATTTGTCATTTTGTTTGTCTGTATAGATCCTGATGAAGGCCGACACGGCCGAAAGCTCGAACACAAAATAAAGGAAATAGGAAGAAGAAGCTACCTCCCCCGTGGAATAATGATTATACTGTCTTACGCCTATATAGTATCTCCACGACTTATACTAGAAGCTTAAACGTTGGTACAACATTTCTTGCATCTCTGTTTCTCTCTCTCTCTCTCTCTCTCTCTATATATATATATATATATATATATATATATATATATATAACATAACGGTCCATAGGGCGAATATACGTCTAAAAATATACGTCTGAAAATCTTAAAGGGGAATTTGATCCAAAGGGGAAATCTTTGATTCCCCTTAAGGTTTTGACAATGTTTTTCGATGCATTTATCAGTGATCTGGGGCCTAAGGACTACTCCACAGTAGGACACAGATGACGTAGTGTGTGTGTAGATTGAGGACTGTACCATCAGTACAATTTAGGGGAGATTGTCAGCGATGCAACAAAAAAAAAAAACAATAACAACCAAAAACGTGGATGTATATATTGGATGTGCTTAGAAAACAGGTCATTGGGGGACTGTATGTATATCTGCTTTTTCTTCAAAAGAAAAGTTGCATTTTCTCATTAACATACATAATTTAGTAGTATAAGATACATTTTGTGCTCTTGTCAATTCAATGCTTCATTGAGCCCATATAAACGCATAATTTTTTCAAAAAAGGGTAGTATTTGCATTTTTTCTGAATATTATTATGCTTTTTATCAAAATTCCCCCAAGTTATCATTTATTCCGCATTTCCAATGGCTGGAAATAGCGTTATACATATTATGTATATGTATATATATATATATATATATATATATATATATAGAGAGAGAGAGAGAGAGAGAGAGAGAACCTATATATATATATATATATATATACATATATATATATACATATACATATATATATATGTATATGTATATACATACACACCCGTT
Source organism: Diadema antillarum (assembly GCF_040938485.1). Lineage (NCBI taxonomy): Eukaryota > Metazoa > Echinodermata > Echinoidea > Diadematoida > Diadematidae > Diadema > Diadema antillarum. Next base: position 91,447 of record NW_027271764.1, read on the forward strand.
GTCGAAAAAAAAAAACCAAAACAAGCAAACAAACGACCGAACGAACACACACACACACACACACACACACACACAACCCAACCCAAGAACATGCAGTCATACAGTCACTCGATGTCTTTATTGCTCAAGCCTGAATTAAAATGTGATGGTAACCATCGAAATACTTTTGCCCCTGTTTTATAACGTCTACATGCACGGTCTAGACAAAACATGTACTTATATGCCCCAGTGCGCCCAGATACCAGTAAGTATACTCTGCTGTTATAATATGTTTGTTATCTAAACACAGGGGTCTTATGCAGTGAGGATGTAATCACACATCGACATGCATTTAGGGTTTAACATTTAGACTCTCAGATCTGTTGGTGTCACAGGACTTGCATTAGAGTAGTTTCAATCTTATACCTTACAATACCTTACAACGCAATACGTTAAGATCAATGACAGTAACTCTAATCCGGCTACACTTAATTGCGGTGTCCCACAAGGGTCTGAAGGTGGACCACTTCTGTTCTCTCTGTATCTTTCAAGGATTAGCCACATTTTTTGAAAGATATAACAATTCGGTATCATTGTCAGGCTGATGATACACAAATATGTGTGTCCTCTTCATCAACCAGGATTGAACTCTCTGAAGCTTTCAACAAAGAATCGTGTATCAATGATTTTAACGCATGGATGAAAAGAAATGGTCTGAAATAATTATTTAACAACAGTATGTCAGAATTTATTCTGATAGGATCCAAACAAATGATGTCTAAAGTGAATTCTGATACATGTTATGTTAGAATTGGCAACAGTAATATCAAGCCTTCGAACAAAATTCATAATTTTGGTGTTGTTTTTTATGCAAATGTGACATTCAAAGACCATATTTCATTATATTAATTTCATCATATTTCAATTATTATGTATCCCAATCTGTAAGATTTCATTTGCGTAACCTGGCTCAATTCGGAGGTATCTAACTAGATCAGCAGCAGAAAAACTGATGCGTGCTCTTATTTCGTCTCGTCTAGATTTCTGCAATTCTCTGTTTTGCAGCCTTCCACAAAAAGAACTCAGTAAACTCCAATGTCTTCAGAATAGATTACTTACTTTCACGAAGAAAACTACGCATACAACCCCTTACTTCAGTCAGTCCCTATACATTGCACTGACTCCCTGTATAGAAAAACGTAGATTATTCTTCTTGTCTACCGTACATTGCACAAATTGGCCCCTGCCTACTTTCAAAATACTCTTCATCTTCATCATCCACCACGAAATCTCCGTGCATCGAACCCGTAAAAATTACAGGTACCTCGAATCAAGCATAGTTTGGGGGTCGTGCTTTTTCATACATGGGCCCAAAACTTTGGAATAGCCTGCCAAAATCTCTTCGACAAGCATCTTCTATTGATGAGTTTAAAAAGAACCTCAAGACCTACCTTTTCGAATTAAATTGATAATTGTTTACCCGTATGTATATGTGCACATATATTGTTTGTTTGTTTATTGTTCTTATCATTATTAGTATAATTACTATTATTATTATTATCATTATTATTGATATTATTATTATTGTTATTATTATTATCATCATCATTATTATTTTTATTATTATCATTATTATTGTCATTATTATTATTATTATTATTATTATTATTATTATTATTATCATTATAATCATTACTATCATTATATGCCTCAGTCGGTTTAGCACGTCTATTTTGCGATCCAAAGTACATATGGCTCGGGTTCGATTCCCGCCAAGTCCAGCTGAACAAAGCACGTGTGTTATCATGTCGTCCCTTCAAGTAAGGAAGGGAAAAACATTTTGTTCCTCGTAGATATAGGGCATTGAGCTGATGGAGGCCCCGTGTGTGATGTAATCAAGACCCATACACGTAAAAGATCTCACTCATCGCAGAGAGCAGAGTGTCGTATACCAACCCAATAAAGTGATCCATCCTCATACCCACACAAAAAAACGAACCAATGACTCCGACCCTTGTTGTTCACCCCAGGTGACTATAGCAATAGTCAGCAAACGGCACTAGCCAAGCACATTGTGCCATATTAAGAAGAAGAAGAAGAAGAAGAAGAAGAAGAAGAAGAAGAAGACCGTTATTTCAAACAATACCAGCATATCTTAAGTTGCCTTCGATCTGCTTCCTTTGATCAGGATTTTATGTATTTTCATGTTTTAATTTAACATTTATGACATTATGATTATAGCTGCTTGCTTGTTCTATTTGTTGTTAGTTTCTGGTGTTTTTAGGGGTTATGTGATTGTGTATGTTAGGTACAGTATTGGGAGTTTTATTCAGTTTAGATGCATTTTATTTTCATTTTACTTCGATTATTTCATGCTTAATGATATACGTATAAGAATGGCGTTTTCAACATTATGAGCAGTTCTCCATTTGGTTTGCACACGAATTATCGCCAAGTGTCGTTTTCTCCAGAAAGAAAAGAAAAAATATCTAGACCTGCTTTTGGTAAAGAGTAAGCCTAAAAGTTTGGATTTTTTTTCTCTTTTTCCCCCTTTTTGCGTAACCTCCTAAATGGTCGAGTTCTATCTGTGCCCCCATATTTACGAGAATGGAAATATTTGGTAAACAAAACAAATGGAGAACTGCTCAGCACCCAGATAACACAGAGTTGCTATAATCTGTTCTATTACTGGTAGCAGGCGCCACCTTCATTTCTACCTTCGCTAATTTCCAGATGGTTCATTGTTTTGACAAAGGCAAATAGGTTGAGAGGAAAAGCAGGGCATGGAATACTGAGTACAATATCAATACTGTAGTTCAGGCCCCACAATTATGCAATCTTGATTTTTGGATTAATTTAAAGTGATTCGCTTAGATTAAAAATGGCAGTCGCAGCGCAGTATGTGTGGTAATGTTTCACCTGCCAGCATTTTCCTATACTTCATAAATGGCCCTTATGCAACCTGCGCTACCAAACGCTTACATAGTTCATGTTTAAAGCTCATGGTGGCATTAAATCGAAATCATTCTTGAAACTTCCCTCACCTCCTATTCATATCCTTTGTCTAACTACTGACATAACGCAAGTATATAGCGATCGCTGTACAGTTAACTGTTGAAGTTTAAGTTAAACTCAGTTGGAGTACCTATGACTGTTGAAGATGAAAATATCAGAGGTTTAATTAATCTATGAAGTGGATCTTTCTTACATGTTACACAAGTTGCATACTGTATGTTAAGCATTTCATGCTTGGTTAGACGTCTTTATTATGTGTTTGCCCTTTCCCACTCCCCACCCCCCCCCCCTCTCTCTCTCTCTCTCTCTTTCTTCCTCTGTCCTCCTCCTCCTCCTCCCCCTACGAGCCCCACCTTCTTTCAATCTCTCTACTCATACATCTCTCTACTATCGCTGCTATATTCTCGTTTTCGAAAAGACCATCCGAATGTGGATGTGGGGGGGGGGGGGGGGAGAGGGTAAAAGTGACACCTTATATACCAGCAAAGAGGCAAGAGATCGGTGTCTGATTATGCTGGTATATCCTTGACGGGACAGGAAGTCTTGTTTCCAATAATGCTCAGTACCTTATATGACCAGCAAAAATCACCCCTGCACATCATCAAGTTTACACAAAATAGGTACACTCTGCAGACACAATGACACATTGGTATTCTAACCCGGCCCGGTCGGTAACTATAGACATAATCCACGCATTGATCAAAGACTCGAAAAATTTGCAGGGTCTTATCTATACCAAAAATACCCGGAATTTGAACCCATACACCAAATAATGTTCGTCTAAACAACATTCCCTCATTAAAAAAAGAAAGAATATATATATATATATATATATATATATATATATATATATATATATATATATGTTGTGAGGTGTGGAAAAAAGTCTTGCCAGTGTGATCCAATGCCTTCTCAACTTGTTGTGAGTTGTCTGGACCCACTTCTTCCAGTCTTGAGAGATGTCATTAACTTATCCCTACAGTCTGGAACATTCACTGAAGACTGGAAAGAGGCCTTCATTACACCCCTGTTAAAGGGTGTGTACAGTTCTGGTCGAGGTGAGGATTTAGCTTTTAACATTTTACGAGATATTCAGAAACAACTCTATGAGATGTCAAGGAGCATGCAATTCTAAGGGGTATCAAAAGTTTATTTGATGAAAATCGGTTTTGAAATGGCTGAGATATCCAAAAACAAGGTGAAACAAAGAGATCTTAATAAAGTTGTGGCATGTCGCCTTTTATTATTATCACTTTTTTTCGATATCTCAGTCATTTGAAAACCAATTTTCATCAAACAAACGCTGAATCCTTCTTAGAATTACATGCTCTTTCATATTTCATATGAGGTTTCTCATTATCTCACTTAAGAATGTTCAAAACATGAATCCCCACCCCAACCAGTACTGTACAGTCCCTTTAAAGAGACATGGATTGGAGTGTGACTTCAAGAACTACCGTCCGATTAGCAATCTGAGCTTCCTGTCCAAACTGGTCGAGAGTGCTGTTTGTGACCAGCTTCAGCATCACATGGGCAAGCATTCTCTGTTTCCTCTCTTCCAGTCTGCGTACAGAAAAAATCATAGCACTGAAACTGCTTTGTTGAAAATCAAGAATGACATTCTCCTCAACATGAACTCGCAACAAGTCACTCTACTTGTGTCGTTGGACCTGAGCTCCGCTTTTGACACCGTCGACCACAAAACTCTTCTCAGACGTTTGCACACCAAGATAGGGCTTTTCCGGACATACACTGGAATGGTTTCAGTCATACCTGCTTGGTAGGAGTCAACGAGTAACCATCTGTGGCTCTCAGTCTGAGAGGTTTGATCTGCACTGTGGTGTCCCACAAGGATCCTGTTTGGGTCCCCTCTTGTTCTCCATCTATACATCTGACCTGTTTGATGTCCTAGAAAAACATCTCCCGCGCGCCCACTGCTACGCTGATGATACTCAAGTTTACTTTTCATTCAGGCCTGATGGCAATGTTAGTGAAAGAGAAGCTGTAGAAGTGATGGAGTGCTGTCTCAGGGATATTCGAACTTGGATGGCAACAAACAGATCGCTAATCAACGATGATAAGACCGAGTTCCTCATCATTGGCACACGGCGACAACTCCAAAAGATCAACATTCCCAACATCACGATTGGCAACGCTAATATTGTTCCTGCATCTCATGTCAAGAATTTGGGTTGCATCTTCGATTCAACCTTGAACATGGATCAGCATGTCCTAATGACATGTAAGGCAGCCTTTTACCATCTGCACAACATCCGTCGAATTCACAAATATCTGGACCAGAGATCATTACTCACCATCATTCATGCCTTCATCACCAGCCGCCTCGACTACTGTAATGGCCTGCTCTACGGTGCCACTGCTACCCAGATTGAGAAATTACAGCGGGTTCAGAATGCAGCTGCCAGACTTGCCACAGGCACATCCAAATTTTCCCACATGCAACCTGTCCTCCGTCAACTGAACTGGCTTCCCATCAGGTCCAGGATCCACTACAAGATACTTCTGCTCACTTTCAAATGTATCCATGGTCTTGCCCCTCCTTACTTATCTGATCTCATAACCATCCGTCACCCATCCCGGTACACCCTCCGCTCCTCACAAGGTATCACACTGAATCACCCAACTTCCAAGATGCTGGCCACACTTGGTGATGAAGCATTTTCATCTGCTGCTCCCAAACTGTGGAATCAACTGCCCAAAACTCTCCGAAGCCAGCAATCTCTCGTCACCTTCAAAAAACATCTAAAAACTCACTTGTTCCGTTAATATCAATAATCCACTGGTAAAGCGCACTTGAACATGTATGTTTATGGAAAATGCGCTATATAATTGTATTATTATTATTATTATTATTATTATATATATATATATATATATATATATATATATATATGTATATATATGATAAACTTTAATTTATTCAATAGAAAATAGTTGGATTAAGTATATGCCATTTATTCTTGTCTCGGTTAAAGATGTGGCTTATTTAGATATTGCGTTGATAAGCAACGTACATTCGATTTTGTAATAGCAACATGGTCTTTTTTATCCAGGATATAGCCTCTTCAGAATTGCAACTGCTCTGCAAGAGGATCGTCGTTCAACTTCCTGGCAATCATCTTGTTTAATAAGTTGGCAGATAATGTTGAGCTGTCACATCTTCCTTTTTTTCTTTTTTCTTTTCTTTTTTGAAGTAACAGCCTGTGAAAATACTTAAGAAGGTTTCCATGAATAAGATAATGTGTCCAAAAGAAACAAGACAATTGCTGACTTGGGAAAGTGACTTAAAATAGTCCTTGGTTGAATTAAAACAATGTGAAAATCGATTTGAGAAAATTTACCCAGCCACGCTATTTAGTTGCAAGCATATGCGCACTTTCTAATCATAATCTATCTAGGGAAATTGCCACTAACAACTTTCTCTATCATAGTATTATTTGGTTTAAGGAATCGCAAGGTTGTAATTTTTGCATTATTAAAATGATACTTCAGATTTGCTTCACTGTTTATTCTTGTCTTCTTGTGAAACTGGGTTTGTTTAGGTTTTTTTTTTTGGACTAAGTTTATTAATAACTCAATGTTTGAAAGATGCAAATTCTCCCTTTCACACTACTTTATGATATGAATTTAGTGCCAACACAAGGGTTCATGTACATAGATATTTTTAAGGGCAGCATTTCATTTATAAACGCATATAATGTTTGAATAAACAGCCAGCTTTTCTTTTATTTCAAAACAGTATCTAGTTTTATTGGAAAAGGTAAAATTCTTCATGCTTCATGGACATGCACGACCATGACACCTCTGGGAACTCTCGTAATGTCTGTAAGTCTTTTCAAAAAGAACAAACAGCACTATTAAACACATGATAAAAGTGGTTTCATGAATGTGGCCAATCAGAAGCGCTGAAATGAGTTACGAAATAATCTAGGAGTTTGTTTAGGACGTATAAATTTTCCCTTTTTTGGGGTGGGTGGGGGAGGGAGATCCATGACATTTGCTACTACGAAAATTGCTTCCCATGAAATAGCTGCAAGCTGAGACAAACATAAATTCTACCCTCAAACATATGATAACTCTTACCCTAATCCTCACAGTCCTCACATCAACTAAACCTAAAAGGCTATCACAACCCCAAGCCTGATCCGAAGCCCTTGGAGAAAATAGCTCCGGAGCAATTATCGCAGGAGTAAATGTCGTGTCAGCACTTACTTTTTTTTTTCTTTCTCTAACATGCGTGGGAGGGCAAAAAGCGTGCAGCAAACAACAAACAAACAAACAAACTAACAAACAAAAGCAACAAAAAAAAAATAACTGCACTTAGTGTTATTCTATGGCAGATTACTGAGAAATGTGTAGTGCGTCTGCATGGCCGATGGAACAGCGACTCCGGAGCGAAAAATAGTTCATAGACCCATTTCATAATAAATAAAATGGATATATATATATATATATATATATATATATAAATGTATATATATATATATATATATATGTATGTATATATATATACTAAACAAGTATATGTCTAGGATAGTGATGTTAGCACATATGCAGCACACTTTCGGGTATCCTCAATGTTGTATACAACACAATTTTTTTTTTCTATTTGCTCTGAAAAATGATGAAGCAGATACTTGCTGTTTGACTAGTCGCACTCATCGCGAGTAAATACAGTGCACTGCAGTTATATAGAGTACGGTTATAACTAAATTTCATTGCAACGAAGTGGAAATCATGGTGCCTAAATATCATCATTAAAGTCTATATGGTGCAAAATTCGCTATACACCGGACACGGATATAGCGACATTTTCGTTATAACGAAGTTATTTCTAAACGTCATTGATAAAGAAATACAAAAGAAATGTACTCGGTAACAACGAAATGCGGATCTCTTACAAAATATTGAAAAAGCTGAACAAACCTTTACAGAGCGTGTTCCATCTTAGTGTTCAAGCAGAAATCGCCCCTTTCGGATTATGAGAAATTCATATGAAGTGGAGTGGGGAGCGATAAATAGGATACGTATGGAATCCTAAGGTGATGTGCGTTATTCCGATTGTTCGTTCATCCGATAATGAAATAAAATACGTCATTCTGGCTTATTATCATAAGACTTCCGTGCTAGATGGTAGTTATTCCAAAAATGAAATAGGGTTCATTATTATGAATATCACACTTTTGTGACGTTATTCTCAAAATCGTTATTCCGAAGGATCGTTAGTCGGGTGATGAAAAAGGGTTCGTCATTCCGACAGTGGAAAAAAAAGGTGACGACTGACAAACTCTACGAAATTACAGCTTATTTCGCTTTCGGAATTACTAACCTTGTTTAAGTTTCGCCTAAACGAACCTTCGGAATATTGTATCAAACCCTATTCACTTTTGCAATTACGCATGTGACCTTCTGAATAGCGAACCATTTTTCAATGTATGGTCAGATAAGCCCTGGGAACAAGGGACATTATCTCATATCCTGATCAGCGACCCTCCGAAATAGCGAACCTTATACCATGTTTAAAATAACGCACTCTCGGAATAACGAATGTTGGGAATAGCGAGCCTTCGCAATAACGAGCGTTCGGAATCACGGACCTTTGGAATAATGAACATTCGGGATAACGAACCCTTGGAATGATGAAATGTAACCGAATCTTAAACCATCACTTTTTATACATCTGCTAGCGTTTCAGGCGTTTCAAACAAAGCATGAAAGCACAAACGACCTTGTGCTCTCTGTTAAATGAAAAAAAAAATTGAATTAAAGAGATAGCATCGCATTAAGATGAGTATATAGACAACAGCTCACAGTATATACGCATCGCTCCCGTGTACACCAATATACTGATGTGTTTGATTATTAAGGAAATTCGATATAGCGAAAGAAAACTGCAGGTCTAGAGGAATAAAGCACTGTAAAATGATGTATCTCCCCCGGTCATCTTTGCGAAAGTGCTAATGAACCGTCATTATACTTTACCAGTGGCTGGTCATAAGGAAAATAATTACGTGTCAATCAAAAAGTATGCTTATAGTCACGTGTACGCTCTCAGGCTATCATTTCATTATAAGGATCTGCTCTATCACTTTGTAATGCATATACACTCAGCAAAAAAAGAAAGTTAACGCTTTTTTAAGTTTAGATTTCTCATAGAATATTTGGCTGAAAGCTAGTGTATTATATACCATATTGAAGGTAATTTAATTGGCTATCAACATGGTAGATCATCAAAAAGGGAAATTTTACGCATGAGTGAACACCATTGTTGTTCTCTTCCAGGGCACAAAAGTAAAAATTGCAAAACTGAACAATTTGCCATTCATGCGTATGTGCTCTTCCATATATAGAACAATACGAACAAACAACAAATTTCACACAAAAAGAAACATGAATTAAGTTGCAAAAATAAACCTTTGATCTCTATGATCTCTTTAAAGACCAAAAGGTGAATGAAGACTAAAAATAAAGGGGAAAAATAAAGCATCTTATGTCAAATCTAAATTCAAATGAAATGACAGAAGAAGTAATAATTAACAAAAATGGTAGAAATTTGAGGGTTTTTTTCAAATTTGGAAATTGTAAATAATGTTCGGTTCTTGAAATTGTCACCATGGATTCTTAAATCACTAGATTGAAATAAATAGATAAAAAAATTCTGCTCATTTAACCATCTTTATGCTTATTATTTCCTTTGTCATTTGAAGTTTGACTTGACAGAAAATTTTTGTTTTTCCGAGTTTCCCACTTTGTTTTTTTAGAGGTTATAAAGAGATAAAGAGAACAAAAACTTATTTTTCCTATTTCATTCATGTCTCTCATTGTCTTAAACTGGTCTTTTGTTAAGAGAGAACTTGTCAATTTTTGAAATTTTTAATTTTGTGCCTTGGAGGACAAAACCTAATGTGCTTACTCATGCGTAAAGTTTTCTTTCTAATTATCCTATTAACTTAATAGGCAATTAAATTACCTTTAATATGGTATATAATACATTGATTTTCATAAAAATCTACTATGAAAAATATGACCTCGAAAAAGTGTTTACTTTCTTTTTTTGCTGAGTGTAGTAACCGAGTGTATCATATCGGAATCGCAAGACCATTGAGCGGTGAACACACGTATATGGGAGACAATCGATATTTGGTAATAAGCCTCATTGTTCGGGATTTTGATTTCCATTTAGAATATTTCCAGGACTCAATTTTTCTTTTCTCTTTTATCTAGAGGTTCTGTTAATTTGCAATAAGTGAGTGACTAGTACGTTAATTTCAGTGAAGAACGGAAAGCAACGCGAGCGAGTATTAATATACTAAGAGCATGAAGAATTTCAAAACGCGAGCAAAAAAATGATAATAATCTTTGGAAATAAATGTGATACTACCATGTTAAGTTCACAAGGTCATCAATGTTCCTTCTGTGACGTTGATGGACCTTGTTTTCTAGGTAAACCGGTCTTCAGAACTGTGAAATAGACAATATTGAAAATTTGCTACTCTGCATATACTTCGGACAATAAAGAAAAAATATATGTATCATACGTATATGTCTTCGTCCCACTTAGTTTGTCGGTAATGGCGTCCGCAAGTATATTGAACGTGCAAGAATAACTGCAGGATTAAAATCATTCCTGCAACTAAGAGTTGCCAGATGACATTATTAGCGGGAAATACGCCAGATATCTGACACTTTTATTTCCTTTTGTTTATCAATTTATTTATTTCTTCTTCTTCTTCTTCTTCTTTTTTGTCCTTGACAAAATACATATACGACTTGATTGTATACCTGGATCTATATCTCGTACTTTCCCACACCAAACTGCCCAACCAATAAATAAAATAACATCTCCAGAACAATGAATACGAATAACGAATAAACAGGATTTTTCTATCATTTTGTTGTTTTGCTTGTTAGTTTATTTGTTTGTTTCCATAATAAGCATTAATCTTACAGGGAATGTGTATACTGCTACACTCGATTTCTCCATCACCTCTATGTCTTTGGAAAGCCATATGAAAATGGAAGTAGTTGTGGCAATGTGTTGTTTTGTTTTGCTTTGTTTTACTAGTTTTCGTGTCTTTGCTTGAACATGCTATTAATAGTTGATGAAAGCGGATACAAAGCAAATTGATTCCCAACGATTATTACTTATACCGAACCTTTCCCGACCTAAATCCAACATGCAATGTGAAACATTTTGGGCTAAATGATAATAACAAAAATTGAAAAAAAGAGCCTTTGAAAGGTTAAAAGGCAAACAATATTCGAATGTTGGAGGTCGACCCCAAGCTTCGTCAACTATATAGTTTTGCTCATTCTTTTGTTTCCTAATCATGCTAATGCTGGAATGAATTTCACGCACTCTTCCTTTGGACTCATGGAAAATATACATCAGATCTTTAAGCTATCTAACTTTAGCCCTTGTATAACGAATTCCATTGTAACATACCTCCCTTCACTGTCTGCGCTGATCCAGAAGAACTTGAGTATCAGATCTAAAATAGATTAAGATAATGAATCCTTTGCTATACTACTTCCTATCCCATGATGATCTGCATTCATCTTCAATCTCATTTGTGTTATATGTTTCTTGAAGAAAATAGCATGTGCTTGCTTGTCTTCTTAACCAATGTGAATAGATATAGGTTCTCTTTTAAATGTTCTTTCTGATTTCTGTAACATTCAACGAAAGAAAAAGAAAAATACGATCAAAAGATATACTATTACCGATCCATGCCATTATAGTACCCATAGAATATCAAAACCCTCGCGGGTTTTAAAGCTTGGGAGAAGTTAGGTAGAAATCCCATTTTTTTTATTTTTTTTTTTGCATTTTTGTTTACCGTGTCTATACAGAAATTGAATATGTCGTTTACATCTTTCATAGAGGCTAAGCGAACACGAAACGAACACCCAGTATTGAAAACGATTAATTACAGTGCAGAGAAAACCTCAAAATACATCGTATATCGAAAACCCTTAGCCCAACATCCTGATACACCCTACTCCGACTGGTGTACAACACAAGCCATTGAGCTTTCTCCCAACCGTCAGCGACTTATACCAATATCGGTATGCACTCGTTATATCTATGCCGTTCCCAATTATTCCTATTAATCCAAGAAAGACTTTCTTTTTTTCTTTGTAATCTATTCCTCTCAGCTTTTCTTATTTTTACCGCATGTCGCTGTTCCTACGCTGAATGACTTGAAATACTCCTTGATTTTTAACGGTGTCAATGACTTTATACATGAATACCTGGCACATCACGGCAATCTTTTTACATGAAGCAGAGGAAAATTATAAGAAAACTAAATGTACAAAGACTGCATGCGTGCCGAACGCAGTAATTGCCTCGCTCCTTGAGTAAATTCAAGTATTTGCATGTCATCGATTCTGTGAAATAACAGAATGACATGCGACATAGCCCAGGACGTATAACACCTGACATTCTTAGATACGTAATCTTACATAGTCTTGTGTACTAACTTACATATTCCGGTGTTACATGGCTGAAGATTCCGTTTCATAAAGTTAATGTACAAAATACTGCCTCACATGATGTTGCATGTGCATAATTATTACTGAAAAACAGAGTGAGCGTCACGCCCACTTTAGTGACTTCAACTACATCAACTTTGCATTTCCTTGATCCTGCGATATCACAATTAAAGTAACAAGTGAAATAACACTATAGACCTACGATACTTGACATTCTTACTTGTTCTTTCACCTTCGTAAAGATTACATTATCTCAACAAGTACAAGCATACATGTTACATTCACATGGGTTTTCATGTTCAAATTCAAGTTCAAGTTCAAATTTATGTAATTTTATTTCATGTAAATTTATTTAATGTACAACTTTCCAAACAACATAATTGTCAGGCCTGTCAGGTATATATTTTATAAGAATAGATTCTTTAGTTTGATAGAAAATACTCTGATCATCACTTTATCTGCATTTGGCCAAAAGAATATCTAAATATATAAACAGTTTCTACGGGTTACTAGAGTATGCCCACAAAAACAAAAACAAAAACCCCAAAAACCCAACCAACAGACATACAAACAAACAAACAAACAACTAGAGAGGGGCCGTCTAAGGCGGCAGACCCACGCCTAAGTACAAAGTCGGGGTAAACATAATGTGCATTCGGTCATTTACCAGAATTCGGCCACTTAATTGCCAGTGTGCTTTATCACCAGCCAGTGAGTTCTACCAAAGATCGTACACTGAAGTGTACGATCTTTGGTTCTACAGTCACATCACACGCAAATCACATCATTACACATACGGTATTAACACTCATTCACGTACAGGAAAGTCCTTAAGTCTCCTCCAAAAATCCATCGAAAATCCCAAATTCCACCGTCAAAAGTGCAGAATCGGAACTTTTCCAAGCGCGCGCGAATTAAGTCCAGTTTTAAGAGTATTGTCTACGCGACGGGTCGCGGAAAAAGCGCTAAAATCGAGAAATACGCCGTTTTCTTGCGAGATATTTTGATTATATAGCAAGCCAAGAGTGTGATGATATCAAAGGTCGTATGAGTGTACGATCTTTGATGGTATCCACAAAAGCGCAAAAGAAAAACAAAATTTACGTACCCCCTAGGCAATTTCCCCTATGATTAGTGTCTACGGGAATTATTCAATGCAAGGGTTGAATGCAAATGTCTACTGCACCAGTATTCGGCCACCAACGAGCACCGCAACGTCCCCGATGCAATTTTGCACCAACAGTGTAGAGCGCGATGCATTTTCAGCGGCCTTGCACACGCATTGACATTGAGCACGCATATCGTGCAGTGTGACTGCGACCGAGCAAATGCTCCTCCAACGAAAAAAACAATCAATGTTAACTTGAAAAATCATCAAAATACGGGCCAGTTTGTGATGACGGAGAACGAACTTTCATAAATCTAGAAGGACATAGTCCCTCAAATAGGCCTAAACGTAAATTTCGGAATTCTTACGAACATTTGAGCAGCGAAGTCGGATCGTTTGGGAGTTTATGTTTTCGTATGGTAGCGGGAAATTTTCGGAGTGGTCACTATACCATGGGGTCAAAACTTCAAGGTCACACAGAATTTGCAAGGGTCAACCGATTATCACCAAAATCTAATCGATTCTTTCCTGCCATTATCCAAACATCCCCATAACATTTCGTGCAAATCCGTTTACCCGTTCTCTTGTTATCTTGTACACAAACAAACAAACAAACAAACAAACAAACAAACAAACAAACAAACTAGAGAGGGGCCGTCAAAGGCGGCAGACCCACGCCTAAGTACAAAGTCGGGGTAAACATAATGTGCATTCGGTCATCTACCAGAATTCGGCCACTTAATTGCCAGTGTGCTTTATCACCAGCCAGTGAGTTCTACCAAAGATCGTACACTGAAGTGTACGATCTTTGGTTCTACAGTCACATCACACGCAAATCACATCATTACACATACGGTATTAACACTCATTCACGTACAGGAAAGTCCTTAAGTCTCCTCCAAAAATCCATCGAAAATCCCAAATTCCACCGTCAAAAGTGCAGAATCGGAACTTTTCCAAGCGCGCGCGAATTAAGTCCAGTTTTAAGAGTATTGTCTACGCGACGGGTCGCGGAAAAAGCGCTAAAAATCGAGAAATACGCCGTTTTCTTGCGGGATATTTTGATTATAGCAAGCCGAGAGTGTGATGATATCAAAGGTCGTATGAGTGTACGATCTTTGATGGTATCCACAAAAGCAAAAAAGAAAAACAAAATTTACGTACCCCCTAGGCAATTACCCCTATGATTAGTGTCTACGGGAATTATTCAATGCAAGGGTTGAATGCAAATGTCTACTGCACCAGTATTCGGCCACCAACGAGCGCCGCAACGTCACCGGTGCAATTTTGCACCAACAGTGTAGAGCGCGATGCATTTTCAGCGGCCTTGCACACGCATTGACATTGAGCACGCATATCGTGCAGTGTGACTGCGACCGAGCAAAATGCTCCTCCAACGAAAAAAACAATCAATGTTAATTTGAAAAATCATCAAATATCAAAGGTCGTATGAGTGTACGATCTTTGATGGTATCCACAAAAGCAAAAAAGAAAAACAAAATTTACGTACCCCCTAGGCAATTACCCCTATGATTAGTGTCTACGGGAATTATTCAATGCAAGGGTTGAATGCAAATGTCTACTGCACCAGTATTCGGCCACCAACGAGCGCCGCAACGTCCCCGGTGCAATTTTGCACCAACAGTGTAGAGCGCGATGCATTTTCAGCGGCCTTGCACCACGCATTGACATTGAGCACGCATATCGTGCAGTGTGACTGCGACCGAGCAAAATGCTCCTCCAACGAAAAAAACAATCAATGTTAATTTGAAAAATCATCAAATATCAAAGGTCGTATGAGTGTACGATCTTTGATGGTATCCACAAAAGCAAAAAAGAAAAACAAAATTTACGTACCCCCTAGGCAATTACCCCTATGATTAGTGTCTACGGGAATTATTCAATGCAAGGGTTGAATGCAAATGTCTACTGCACCAGTATTCGGCCACCAACGAGCGCCGCAACGTCCCCGGTGCAATTTTGCACCAACAGTGTAGAGCGCGATGCATTTTCAGCGGCCTTGCACCACGCATTGACATTGAGCACGCATATCGTGCAGTGTGACTGCGACCGAGCAAAATGCTCCTCCAACGAAAAAAACAATCAATGTTAATTTGAAAAATCATCAAAATACGGGCCAGTTTGTGATGACGGAGAACGAACTTTCATAAATCTAGAAGGACATAGTCCCTCAAATAGGCCTAAACGTAAATTTCGGAATTCTTACGAACATTTGAGCAGCGAAGTCGGATCGTTGGGGAGTTTATGTGTTCGTATGGTAGCGGAAAATCGCAAAGTGAGAAACGGGAAATTTTCGGAATGGTCACTATACCATGGGGTCAAAACTTCAAGGTCACACAGAATTTGCAAGGGTCAACCGATTATCACCAAAATCTAATCGATTCTTTCCTGTCATTATCCAAACATTCCCTGAACATTTCGTGCAAATCCGTTTACCCGTTCTCTTGTTATCTTGTACACAAACAAACAAACAAACAAACAAACAAAAAAACAACAAAACAAACAAACAAACAAACAAACAAACAAACATACGGAACCCTTTACATAACCCCCTGCCGATTTTCATCGGCGTGGGTAACAAACAAACAAACAAACATACGGAACCCTTTACATAACCCCCTGCCGATTTTCATCGGCGTGGGTAAAGATAGATTCTGTCAGTAACATCATCGAAACCAGCGAGAATTCGGCTTGCCATATTCGGTATTTCTGAGAGTGCAAAATGATCACATTTTGAAAACTGCAAGGGTTGACAAAAATGGTCCTAAAATCATAACGCAGTAACCAAAATTCAAGAACTTTGCTGAAGTCCTTTTTATTATGAGTCTGTAGACTGACATATGAACCTTATGAAACTGATATCTAATGTAACTATCTGTGAAGAATTATGTTAGGAATTTATATACTTCATGTATGCATTTAAATTGTTATTGATGGGGAAAGCATGTAGTTTCTCTTCTAGCATATGCATTTTTCTCTCTTTTCTTGCTATCTTTCTTTTTTTCTTTTTTTTTCAACATTTCTTTAACTGTTCTTTCTTTCTTTCTTTCTTTTTCTTTTCTCCCACCCCCTTCCCCTACCTTCTTTTTTGTATCATTAGATATTACAAAGAAGAATTTTTTATTCCATGTGCAATATACATATTCAATAGTACTCAGCGACACTGAGTCAGTTGGAGCTGTTTGGTTTCTACCGTAGTCACTTTCTTTAATCTTTTCTTAGGTGTCTGTAGATTTGACACATGAATTGTGTTTAGGGATTTATATGTATTATAAGATGTCATTTAAATTTGTTATATGCATCATAATATGTTACTTAATTGTTATTGATGGGGAAACAATAGGGTACATGACAGTCTCTCTACCAGCATATGCATTTTTTTCTCTTTCTCTTTTCTTCTTTTTCTTGCTTTCTCTCTCTCTCTCTCTCTCTCTTCTTTCTTCCTCTTCTTTTCTTTCCCCCTCATTCCCCTCTCACCCTTATTTCTCGCCTCGTATCACTTGATATAATGAAAACGTTTGGTCATATTCATTATTTTTACCACTTGATTTGTTTTAACCTCACGTGCATTAAGCACACTTACACAAGACCATGGTAAAATTTTGAGTAGATGCGGATTGTCTCGCCTGGAGTGTGCCGGGCGTTGATCGTGCTAACTACAGTGAATTTGCATGATTCGGTTGGCATGGTCACTGCCTGGCTTGCACCTGGTGGGACATTCCGCATCTGAAGTTACATGAAGTTACATGAAGGTATGCTACTCCTGAACACTGCATTCCAGCTTGTGTCTTTAACTAGGGCACTATCGACAGGTTGTCTTTGTGTCTTTCCCAGTGCAGTCTTTGTATATGTATTTCTTTCTTGTAATTTAATTTAAACACAGTGCAGTGCATGAATGATGTCCTTTTTTTCTTCTCTATATTAGACTTTTCCTTTCTTTTTACCACTTCTAGTTGGGTGTCTCCCTTTTTTCTTTCTCCCTCACTCTCTTTCTTATTTCTTTCTCTCTCTGTCTTTTTATCTCCTATTAGTCTCTCTTCCTGGTTACTCTGTACTATGATTGTGAAGATATTTTAATTGTGTTTTAATTTATATGGATTGTATATTATGTGCGACTGCTAAGTTATATTGTTGTAGTTATATTTTCATGTCTGAATTATGTATACTTTGTATAATTCATATTGTATTTTTTTCACCTGGAAAATGATTATCTTTTTTTGTTGGAAGAAAGACTAATAAAAATATCTGTATCTGTATCTGTATCTGGTATCATTCTATTGGGAAAAAATGGCTTTTTCCAATAGTATGCAAAACAATGACATATTTTCAGCAATATTGCTGAAATTAAAGATCTTATGTGTTCCGTTCTTTCTGGGCCACCCTGTATAAATCCTTCTATGTCGGCCTACCTATATTTTTTACACTCCATTAATCCCGTATGGAAGAAAAAAAATCCAGCCTACCTTTTTCTACGGTCTCAGGTCTATGCTGCTTACACGGTATTGACGAAGAAAAAAAAAATGACTGATCATGTATCTATGACGTAATGTTCATGGCATAGTGCCCTATACCCCTAACATTACGGATAGCACATTTTTCCTCTACAGGCATTTTGTCTTCAACACAAATTATAGCAATGTTATTTTTGGTCATGACGTTATGTATACCAATGACTAAAACAGCAATTCATTATCATGATATATGAAAGATATTATGTACAATATCTTGATACACGCAGTGTGGTATATTCGTGCCATATCCGCGTATAAGAGCACGACACAGGTCAGGAGCAGAAGAGACGAGCCTCTTGTGTGAGAAATGTCCACATGCAAGCTCTATATTTTCGTCCAAGTTCAAGCGCGACCAAAGGTCATATCCCGTCATAGTGAGCGACCAATGCTATTGACACAGATCGCTATATGTTATTTCTCTCTCGTGTTTTATTTCTCTCTCGTATAAAGGGAAATAATATATGACTCGACAGTGCTCGTAGACTCTAGGCGTTATTGTATAGTCGTGATTTTCCAAGTCAACGTGCGGCTCTTCTGCATGCATTTAACTCAGTAGAATGACGCTTCATTACTTCCAAGTTGTCAGGAAATCTAAAAGTGATATTGTAGTATGACTGGAAACAACAATAATTTTAATGGCTTTGGATGTTATTACAATGTAACTCCCGGTGAACTTCGCGTGAACATGTTCGAATATCCCGTGCTGTCATATAGCTGCTCTCGTGTGATATGAAAGCTGTGTGTTTACAACCAATAGATAGTGCGAGTAACAGTATTTGCACGATATCAAGATGCTGATAGGATCCAGAGCAGTGTTCGTTTGGACTTCGACGGTGTTCATGTCATTGCTCTTGGGACCTAACATTCTCGGGGCAGAAGGAGCGAACATCTTGTTCTACTGCGGCCTGGGTGTAGGCAGCGTGTACACTACCTGCGCCCGGCTAGGCGAGGAGCTCGTGACTCGAGGGCACAACGTCACCGCACTAATCAGCAACGCTTACCTTTCACGATCCAAGGATCCAAAGTACCACGATCTCTTCAACTTCGCAGTGTTCAATCACTCGCGGCCAATTGATCAGGTTTACGCCACCTTTGATTGGATCGGGAGAGTATCGATGACTGGTCACTTCCTTCGGGAATTTCTCCTCAACCGACCTCCTGAAGTGAACCTAGAGATGAACGAGTTCAGCGACTGCGACGCTCTACTCGGCGACGAGGCCCTGGTCGGACAACTGGCCGACGTCCAATACGATGCCGTGATCGCAGAGAGGTTGTTCGGATGTGCGGTGCTCCTTGGCGATCTCATCGGAGCCAGAAGATTGATTTTAATTTCCGCAACGATGTGGGGCGCCGACTATGGAAGCATCATCGCGGGATCGCCGAACCTTCTCGCCGTGACACCGGCAATTGGCTCCGGTCTTCCAACTCGGATGAGTTTTAAAGGTACTAAAAAAAAAAATGTTGTATGAAGAAAACAAAAGTAAGATCAAACAAATTTTCCACTACCCTCCTCGTCGTTCTTTGGTTCATAGTGGAGCGTTTACACGACTATGATTCACTAGGGCCTATATCAATATTATCATTATTATTTAATTCAGTAATACTTCACTTCCATCCAACAAAAGGTATAATACACTATAACAGTATAGAGCAAAGTATCTCTTGACAAATCAGATTGGTTCAACAATCCGTAAGAAGTACCTACAAGTCATAAAGTACGATACAAACAATAGTTTGTATTATACTCTTGAGATACATATATTGTATGTACGATTATGAATGTAATAACGAGAGAAACAATACCTAATTTGTAAGGATGTCAATTATCATTAGTATTATTATCATTATCATCATCGATATTATCATCATTATCACCATCATTCCTATCATCGTCACCTCCGTATATAGCTAAGATCATTGAGGTGAACACACGACCGTTTCAAGAATACTTACATGCCTCTAACTTTCACCAATGGAAATTAAACGCAGAGAGAAAGTATAATAAATCAATATCATCCCTATAATTAACCCCCCCCCCCCGCACCAACATGTACGACCAGAGGTAACTCCTAGTTCGACTTGATGTACAATAAATTGTAGTTGTTTGTATAACCTTATCTTATTCTGTTATGTAACAGTGATCTAATAATGATCATTAAAAGAGAATGATACAAGTGTATAGCGTGTAAAGTTGTGATGCTTTCTTGTATTTGACCAATTGTAACGATCAATTGAAAGATCGATTGATGTACATACATATCACGAACAGACGATAATAATTGTATCAAGCATCGTTAGAAATACGGGAGTCAAATCGATCTGTTCCGTCTCATGTGATTGTACTATATACAGAACGGGTGCAGAATGTCTTTTATAACCAGTTCACCACCTCATCAGCTCTGATGATGCCGATCTACGAAAAGTACAAAAGGGAGCGCAACCTCTTCCCCGGAATGACCCTGCGGGAACGATACGACAGGGCCGACCTTTACCTCGTCAACATGGACTTTAGCCTCGAGTTTCCTGCGGCAATCACGCCCAAAGTCATACCAGTCGGCGGTCTGTCCACGTCGCCTGCAAAGCCATTAAGTCCAGTAAGTGCTATCTGCTTTCACCTGACACAACAGCTTCATAACGTTGCACGATTATTATAAATGTAAGTGTAAGTACTTACCAAACCCGCCTTTTTGGAGAACCTTCTTCTATAGCAGGGAGTTTTTAAGGACTGTTTATCAAGAAATGAACTCTGAATTTAAGATAAAAACTCCACCTCTGGCCATTACTGAAACAAGAAGATGGACAAGACAGTGTGTATGCGTACTTTGATATGCATGTGTGTATCATAATTATTTCACACTTAACACAGATTCTGCGTTAGACAAAGGAAAAGAAAAAACTGTAGAGAAATAACAAAAAGGGAAAAATACAAAAACAAATATTTTGCTATTTGAGTGTGGTGTGAAAGTTAGGTCTTATGATACCCTTTAAGTTAGATCTATAGCATCACCCAACAACACAATGCAGCTCGCTGATGATATGGGTAGCGGTGGTGATTTCGGTTGCTATTCGTCCAGTGTGCTCTGGCACATTTCATAAAATCTTAAGTATTTTCCTACAAGTTTGTCGCCTTTCATGCCGCGCAAACATGACTTGAGTTTTGGTCAAATAAAGGTCCTATTCTGCACACGTCAATTTCACGGCGTCCGTAGCTTTCTATATCTCTCGTACAGTGCACTCCCGTTATAACGAGCACGGTTATAACGAAATTCCGGTTACAACAAAGAAAAATTCAGACTGCACCATTATCCACTCTATGCTTTGCATTGTTTGTTTGCTCGGTTATAATGAAGTTTCGATATAACGAAAGAAGTCCCGAGGACTTCGTTATAACGGGAGTCCACTGTATATGCCTACCACATAATATACAGTATAAAGTGTAATAATTCTTCGTTCGTAAAACAGGAACTCGAAGCGTTCGTCGAGGGTTCGGGCGAACACGGAGTGATCGTCTTCAGCTTCGGCACGTTCGTCACGCACTTCCGGGAGGAACTCGTCTCGATGTTCGTCGACGCCTTCGCCAGGCTTCCCCAGAGGGTGGTGTGGCACTGGCGAGGAGAGCCTCCCCGGGAGACTGCGGACGATCCCAACGTATTGACCATGGAGTGGATCCCACAGAATGATTTGTTAGGTGCGTAAAGGCGGGGGAGTAGTTTTGCTCCCGCAATCCCCGCATCCGCGGGTACTTATGTTGGTAGAATAACAACGAAACTTTTCTCCTCGCTTTCTCTCTCTCAGTCTCTCTCCTTCTCTCTCTCTCTCTCTCCTCTCTCTCTCTCTCTCTCTCTCTCTCTCTCATTCTCTCCAAAGAGTCATAAGTCCGCAATTTCATAGACGATAAACACGTTTCTTTTTCGTTCTTCAGGTCTGTTTAGGGTTTTATTGTTGTTGTTGTTGTTGTCACAGTTAAGTTATTGAAAATGTTCAATTCAGATTGTAATGGAAAGCCTGAAATCGTACTCGTGAGGGACATCCCAGCACAATGTTAAGATTAATTCATATATACGTCTACTAATATCTGAGAACAATTTTAAGAGCCGTACGTTCTGGTCCTGAAGTGTCTTTGAATGAAATAGTATGTTGAAGTACACTGACCTGGGTTCTATTTCTAGTTTGAAAAAAAAAAGGAAATTTCTTTCACGAAGATCACAACCCAGGATCGATTGACGTGTTGTTACGCCTGGTCATGAGACTAAACGATTTTAGCTCGATTGTTCATTTTTATTGTGATTCTGACAAGTTTGTCTAAGAGGGTTCATTTCGTTTCTTAACCTTGCTTATTGTTGTCGATATATCTGTTCAGGTCATAACAAGACGCGGGTCTTTCTCTACCACGGCGGGAACGCAGGTTGCTATGAGGCCCTGTACCACGGAGTGCCGGTCGTGGTCACGCCTATTTTCGTGGATCAGCCCGATGTCGCAAGGCGAATCGTCTACCGCGGAATGGGCGTCGCCCTCGACTTCAACGCGCTCAGTACAGAGAAGATTTTTAACGCCCTGCATGCTGTCATATACGACAAAAAGTATGTGTGTGTGAAGACAGTCGTGATCAGCTTTCAACTGTTCAATAAAATATTACCAATTATTTTTCGGGGAAGTATAAATGTTTAACACACATGATGCTCTCTCTCTCTCTCTCTCTCTCTCTCTCTCTCTCTGGGACCTTGTACTTATGGAAGACAGATAAAGAAGTAGAAAGTATAATTCTGACCTACTACACAGCAACAGTCAAGTAAAATTGAAATGCGCTGGTAGTGACACGTTGTACATGCAAAGGAAGGCAGTTTCTGCTTCGCCAGTGCCTTCGTATGCAAAACATTGGTGACTGACACTTGTAAAAATGCAGCGTGTACACTTTAAAAAAAAACAATCATGTTTTGTACATTGTATATCATACATTGGGCATATTCCTCACAGGCGATTTTGAACTAAATACCGCACTCTTGACAACTTGTTAATTTCTGCTCTCTTTTATTTTGTTGTTTTTTGTCAGGTACAAAGAGTCAGCAAAGCGTCAATCGGCGATATTTCACCATCGCCACATGTCGCCACTGCAGAGAGCGGCGTTCTGGACAGAACACGTGATTAAGCATGGCGGAGAATACATGAGAACGCCCGCAAATGACCTACCCTGGTATCAATACTACTTACTAGATGTCATGATAGTTATATTTACTGTGACTCTGACGTCGCTGATGATTATTGTTTATGTGTCTAAATCATTTTTAAGAGTTATGTACAGTGTATGCATTTGTGATTGGAAGGAACGCAGTAAAGAGCGGTGTAGGTAGAGACGTGCTCATTAAATTTCAATCTTGATGACTTTCATTCGAGTAAAAGACATGAGGCGTAAGTAGGCCTACTTATCAAAATAGTTAAAACTGTTTTATGGAGCAATTGCGTTGGAAAAAGCTTAATTATCTATAAAGGATAGTCTTTCATTCAGTCAACAATGGTGATTAGTTGGTTAAATATCTGTACTTAGTTTTCGCTAATGATGTTAAAACGTGACTACAAACGTGCGTTGGAAAATGTGTTGCAAATTTTGATATGACAATGGTCTCTGAAACCGGGTAGCATCTCTCGTGCATTTTCAGAAGGCCGGTTATATTGTTCTTATCACACAAGCACGGCACACTCAGATAGACACTATTACGTCCAGCATAAAAGAACATTGTGGGTAATTAATAAACATCTTGTTCCACGTCCGGTATGGGTCCGAACTCGCAGTCTCCTGTTGACAGTCTAGACTATACTGTTACACAGTATTCCCACATTGTTCGATATAATCCGCGCAACATTACTTTATTTTCTGATGATGGATGCAGCGAAGGGACCATTGGTTAAATATCTGTACTTAACCCGTAAGTTAATAAAAAGGGTTACTTCTGTGTTTCCAAGTCAGTCACAATAATCGTGTTTGTTTTTTTGTTTGTGTGTGTGTGTGTGTGTGTGTGTGTGTGTGTGTGTGATGAAAGCTGAATGAATCTGCGCGCGGACAGAAATGTGAAGAATAAGTACTATGTGTTTGAAATTCTGAATAAACCAATGTATAAATTATGATATCTAATGTATATCGTTTTATTCTGCTGTTACTACTGATGCTACCTCTACCAGTGGAAACTCGATATAACGAGATGGTCGGGACCGAGTCATTTTCCTCGTTATAGCCGATATCTCGTTATATCAATAGGCATGCCATAAAAGAAAGCATAACATAAAGACATTAATTTGCACATGTGGGACTACCCATCATCTTTAAATCAATACTGATAACTTGATAATGTGTGTGAGGGAATTACTCACCTTTATGGGTAAGAAGATGTTTTTCGCCAATGAAATCCAATATCAAGAATGTGTTTCTTATAAATTGTAGATGTTTGAATTTGTAAATTTATATACTGTAGCTTGCGATTGTGTCAAGATCGTCGGTGGATTGGTATACTGTGGTTGTGGTATGGGTGTGTGTTGTGTGTGGAATATGGTCTGTACAATGCTGTGTGTTTATGTGACACATTCTGTATGTACATTATGACTGCGTGTGTGTGGAGATGGGGAATTCCCTACGTAGAAAGCCAATCACAGCATCAGATTGCCTCACACCTGCTAAACGTCATGATGATGTCATGTTTCCATATGGCCGTCCCACCACATTTTCTACATGTATCAGTGTGCGCGCACACACACACATACACGTACAACATGCGGTGCTAGCTGGAGTGCACTGAAGAAAATATGTGTGTACAAGACAGTTTTTGGCGCATCGAGCTTTACAATCTCGGAAGGTGATAGCACAGGCGAAGTAAAGCTTTACCCGAAGACATTTTGCTTTACCTCGCTATAACAGGTTTGATTGGCTATGTTTTTCTTTGTTTGGAAGTCACACAATTTATCTCGTTATAGCAGTTATTTCGTTATAGCCGATCTCGTTATAAGAGTAACATTTTACAGACTTGTGTGGAAGGAAATTTGGGACCGGGAAAATTTCCTCGTAATAACCGATATCTCGTTATAGCAGTGTTCGTTATACTGAGTTTCCCCTGTATTACAATACATAATACTAATGACATTCAGAGTAATAATTACGCTATGATAGTAAGATTGAAAGCAATGTTGCAGTTAGTGGCGAAGCATTAATGTTGTATTTGCAGTAGTAATAGAAGTATCAATAGTGGTTTCAGCAAGATTACATAGCATACAAAAAAGGGAGATACGGGACATAGAATACAACAGTCTCGAACTTTCGGAAACCAGCCCCACTATCACGTCGCACATCGATTTCTCTGGACGTAGTGGAGCGGCATAGCTTGAAAAATTAGAGGAATTGTGCATTTTATGATAAAAGCACCAAATTTTGCACACATGTTGGCAATGACATTTGAAATAAATTCAGATATTGGGCCATCGTATATAGCGCCCTCAGCGGTCATGGCAGCCATTTTTCAAAATGGCCGCCATAAAATGCCATTTTTCGTAAAAAAAGTTACAAATTTCAGAAGGGAAAATCAAGATTTTGTAAACGAGTGGGAAATAACATTTACAATAAATTAAGATATTGGGCCATCGCAAATTGCGCCCTCAACGGCCATGGCAGCCATTTTTCAAAATGGCCGCCATAAATGCCATTTTTCGCAAAAAATTTAAAATTTCAGTAGGGAAGATCAGGAAGATTTTGCAAACGAGTTGGAAATAACATTAAAAATAAATTCAGATATTGGGCCATCGTAAATAGCGCCCTCAACGGCCATAGCAGCCATTTTTTTTCAAAATGGCCGCCATAAATGCCATTTTTCGTAAAAATTTAAAAATTTCAGAAAGGAAAATCAATGAGATTTTGCAAACGAATGGAATATAACATTTAAAATAAATTTAGATATTGGGCCGTCACAAATTGCGTCCTCAACGGCCATGGCAGGGTTTTTTTTTCAAAATGGCCACCATAAATGCCAGTTTTCGTAAAATTTTACAAATTTCAGAAGGGAAATCAGTAAGATTTCGCAAACGAGTGGGAAATAACATTCAAAATAAATTAAGATATTGGACCATCGAAAATTGCGCCCCCTAACGGCCATGGCAGCCATTTTTTTTTTCAAAATGGTTGCCATAAATGCAATTTGTTATGAAAATTAATTTCAGAAGGGAAAATCATAAAGATTTTGCAAACGAGTGGGAAATAAAATTCAAAATAAATTTAGATGTTGGGCCATTGCAAATTGCGCCCCCAATGCCAATGGCGGCCATGTTTAAAATTGGCTGCCATAAATACCACCTTTTTCTCTGAATTTACTAATTTCAGAAGGAAAAGTCAATAAGATCTTGAACTCAATTCAAAAATTTCGTTTGAAATATACCTTGCGCCTATGTATTACATTATTGCAAATAGCGTTCTCAATGGCCATTGCAGCCATTTTTCAAATTGGCCACCATGGATTCCATTATTTTTTACTTCCTGATTTCACCAAAGGAAAAGTCAATAAGACTTTGCACACAATTTGAAAATTATGTTTGAAATAAATATTTGTATCAGATTACTATAATACTGCTCTCAACGGCCATGGCCGCCATATTCCAAAATGGCTGCCATTGTCATAATCATTTTGTTTTGAAAAATGGTTTAATTTCTGAAAGAAAAGTCAGCAAATGTGTACATAAATTGAAAAATCATGTTTAAAATCAAACAATATATGTTGATTCCATTAACTCTAGAAATTGTTGCTTCACAAATTTTCAAAAAGAAAAAAATGCTAATAACTGCAATTGCAGCCATTTTCCAAAATGGCTGTCATAGATGCCATTCTTTTTATGAAGATGTCCTAATGCCGGAAGAAGACAATAAACTTTTTTTTTGCGCAAGTTGACAATTACAAACAAAGAAGTTTAGACATTTAGCCATCATAAGCTGTGTTCTCAATTGCTATTTCAGCTATTTGTCAAAATGGCTACAATACACTCTTCTTTTTTTCTATCAAAAAGAAAAAGAAAAAAAGAAGCAGACATCCATGGCAGTCAGCATGGCCATTGAGGGCGCCTTCTAAGAAAACCTTATACTTAAATTTATTTTTGAGCATAATTTTCAACTTGTTTCCAAAGTCTTATTGACTTTTCCTTCTGACATCAGCAAATTTTGCAAAAGAAAAAAAGGGGGCATCCATGGCAGCTGTTTTGAAACTTGGCTGCTATGGCTGTTGAGGGTGCACTTTTGGATGGCCTATCATCAAATTCAGTTTGAATGTAATTTTTCACCTTTGTGGAAATTCTGATTGACGTCTGCAACACTTTACGAGAAAAAGACATTCATGGTGGCCATTTTGAAAAATGGCTGGAATGGCCATTGAGGGGGCAATTTGCAATGGCCCAATAAGTTTACTTTTCAATGTAATTTCCACCTGCAAAATCTCGTTGGCTTTCCCTTCTGATTTCAGTAAATCTTTTCGAAAATGTAGCATTTATGGCGGCCATTTTGAAAAATGGCTGTCATGACCGTTGGGGGCGCAATTTCCGATGGTCCAATATCAAGATTTGTTTTAAATGTTATTTCCCATTTATAACCAAAATTTCATTGACTTTTCCTTTTGAAATTAGCATTTTTTAAATGAAAAAGTGACACCTAAGGTGCCAATAAAAAAAAAAAAAATGGCTGCCATAGCCATTGAGAGCGCAATTTTCAATTGCACAATACATGGGTTTATTTTGGATGTAATTTCCCGCTTGTTTGCAAAAAAGAAAAAAAAATGGTTTTCCCTTCTGAAATCTGCATTTTGTAACAAAAAATGGCATTTATGGCGGCCATCTTGGAAAAAATGGCTACCATGGCCGTTGAGGGCGCAATTTCCGATGGCCAAATATCTAGATTTATTTTGAATGTAATCAACATTTATGGGCAAAATCTTATTGACTTTTCCCATCTGAAATTTTCAAAATCATCGAAGAAGTGGCACATTATTAGACAGATGGACGTTGAGGGCGCAATTAACAATAGCCAAATATTTAAATTCATTTTGAATGTAATTTCCCACTTGTTTGCAAAACCTTACTGGCTTTCCCTTCTGAAGTTAACAAATATTTTGAAAAAATGACATTTATGTCGGCCATTTTGAAAAATGGCTGCCATGGCCATTGAGGGCGCTATTTCCGGTGGCCAGATATCTAGATTTGTTTTGAATGTAATTTCCCATTTGTTACCAAAATCTTATTGACTTTTCTCTCCTAAAATTAGCAAATTTTACGAAACCATGACATTTATGGCAGCCATTTTGAAAAATGGCTGCCATGGACGTTTAGGGCGCTATTCACGATGGCCCAATATCTAAATTTAATCTAAACGTTTTGTCAACCTGTGTGCGAAATTTGGTGCTTTTATCACAAAATGCACAATTGTTCGGCTATGCCGCTCCACTAACGTTCATTAATCCAAACCTAAAACACATCTCAGACGACTTCGAGCTATTTCCTCAACTGCGATTCAATCTTGTCATCACTGTACATTAATAATACCCTGTAATTCCATATTTGGCATTGATAGATTGGTCTTGGATTAGTGTGAGTCATTGTATAATAAAACGAGTACAATTGTAATTAATCGTCAGTGTTATTCATTTTTAATTCGATTTGTTCAGGTATTCAATAAGTATACAAGCACATGCAACACGTATCAAGGTGGTCAGAGTAGTGTTTGTTTGTTTGTTTGTTTGTTTGTTTGTTTTTGTAGCTATCAGTTATTGAAAGAGTAATGAAATGGCAGATATGAATTCCACTTATTGTCAAACATTGCACCTGAGTGAGAAATTGTACTTGCCTCATTTAAGTGCCGCATATGTTAAACAAGCATTGCAACTCATCAAGAAATCATGATCAGGGAAAAGCAATGATGCTGTTTCATATGTTTTCTTTATTTTGCATACAAAACTTCGTTAAGAAAAAAAAAATACTCACCAGCACTCTCAATGCAATGATAACTGTACAATTCTAAAAATATTGCACATTCAAAAAGCGTATAAAATGAAATAATGGTCCATGCTCCATACTCATGCATCAGCCATCAGCACTATGATGCTGATTACAAAAAAAAAAAAAAAAAAGTTTCCCCTACACAAGCAAACACATAATAGAGGCAGAACACTCATTGCCTAAAATACAGCTGTATTTAAATACATGAAAATAAATTTGTTTAAAATATAAAAACGAATTCCTATACGATCACCTAAAAAATCTTACCTCGGTAAGATACAGTGTATCACTGTTGCTGGCATTCCACAGTCAAACAACACTGGATAAATTGAAGTTCTCTTTGTGAAACACGGCACACTCACACTGGATGACTTAAATACAGTTAAGGCACGGTTGCATTTCATGTTGACATTGTAAGAAATCGTTCAAGTAATATTCTAGCACATATATGCATGTATAGTACACTTGAATATCCCTCCTTGTTACTCTCAATGTTATTGATGTCGTTTTTTCGGTAATTTGTGCGATATGATTTTACATGTCCACGTATTCATGTGTTGAAAATGTATCCTAAGCGTTTGTCATCATATGATGAAACCTAATGTACATCAGTGGTTCTCATGAACCTTACAACGTAATTTATTCAGCCAATAAATGGAAGCAATCCTGAAATACATATCTATACATAATACACACGTACATACGTGTTGCACAAGGTTACAGACTTACAAATATATCCAGACGAAGTTAATTCTTATCAACAGCATAATGAAAATAAAAACCAAAAGGTACATTTGAGATAAAGTACTGGGTGTCCACATAATTGATGTACATGATCTTCAACGCTACGAATGAATGTATTCCAATTCACCATGTTCATAATCGGGCATACACCGTATGGCAACTTATAAAACGTAATTTGTTTTAACCAGCTCACCCGGCAATGCATATATTATATCGATATTTGTATCAAACGCAGGATACACATGTCATCTAGACACGGAAGACAATTTCAATATTCACTACTACTGTGATGGAACAGCAAAGAAAACAATATATCATACATATGTGTGCAGTAACATGAAAATATATTTTAGTATGGAGTTGCTTACTTCAAAATTTTCTATTAAGATTTTGTTGTTGCTGTTGTTTTTTGACAAATGGCATATGAGCAAACACGTATTTTCCTGAGAGCATTTGGGTCATCAGTTTTTCCAGTGACGTAACAGCGCACATTCTCCTCACACGATTTCTATTAATAATAAGGTACAACAGCCTCAAGACTAAGTATCAAGTACTTCCTATCATTGCAGGATGGTTTCCTATTCTCCCTTCATACATGGAGATAAGTGTGTTCCATTGATCAGGCTTGCCTTCGCGTTTCACCGGGGGAAGGACGGGGTGAGTGGCACATTTTGGCAGCGGGTAGAAGGCGTGGAGTTGCTTGGCCTTTTCCTTCTGCCTCGAGATGTTTTCCCGCGCTTCCATCAGCCGGTCGTTGGCCTCCTGTATCATGCGCGTGTCGAGGGCGGCTTTTTCCACGGCGACCTGCGCTTGGCGCATCAGCTGCCTGTGTTCGAGGTAACGCTTCACCAGGTTACGCTGGGACGTCTCGTGCTCACGCTCGGTCTGAACAAAGTCCACCTTGTTGACGCTGAGCTTCTCGTTGCGGGCTTGTCTGTCGTGGCGCAAGAGGGCATTCGATATGGACGTGTGCTGACTGCTGAAGTCGTGGCTGAAATCGTTCTCCTTGCGGGAGCGATTCGACATCTCCACCATCTTGGTGCGGACGTCTCGGCGCCTCTCCATGTCTTCCACTTCCCTACTGGCATGTTTCTTGTACTCGTTGCTTATCTTGCTGATCTCCCGATCACGTTTGCGCAGCGCCGCATGGCGCTTCTCGTCCAGAAAATTCTTGGCCCTCAACTTGCCCTCAGCGCGTTGCTCCCGCATGGCTGCAACCTTGTCCCGCTTCAGCCCTTGCACGTCTGAGCTCTCTCTATCACGATAGGCCTGCAGCACTGCCTTCAGACAGGACAGACCCATTGTGCCTTGGGCCCTGGCAAACAGTTTTTGGTCCGCGTTCATCGGCTTTTTATGCACGGGCTTCTGGACGGGCTTGGCAGTCGCTGCCTTCCGGGTGTAGTACTTCTGAAACCCCGTCCTGACGTCATTACCAGCCTCTCGGCGAGATATCAGCAGATCCTGGAGGGGGTCCAGTTTGTGAGAGGCTGGAACCAAACCCATGAGTCGAAACTTGACGGTGGACAGCTCCTCGTCCTCAGAGTTTTCATCCGATGACCGATTCCGTTGCAGTTCACCGTCTGACAGGGTGCCCAGCATTGAGCCAACAGTTCTATGTTTCTTTTTTGCTTTTTTAACCTCTTTCGGCTTTGAGGGCTTCTTGAAGTCCTGACCCATGCTGCGGAAAAGTCCTGGTCTTGCGTTTTCCGGCAAGATATCTTCGTAGGGCAATTCATCATCGGAGGGGAGCAACTTGACAAAAAAAGTGGTCTGTCTTCGGGTGCCAGTCCCTACTCTTGTTGGAGAACCAGAAGTTTCCTGTGGTGAGGATCGGATAGAAAACAAAGAGAGAACACGCTTAGCCAAGATATGAGCCTTTGAAAGAATCTTATTTACAGGCTGTTTTTCCACACAAGTAAATACTTGCCTAACCCTAAAAGGGCCGGGGGGGGGGGGGGGGGGGGGGGGGGGGGCGGAATCCGCCCCCCTCGACGTTATCGCGCTATAATTCTGTCACACGAGAAGGCCTTGTTGCGAGGCTACTTGACTTTCTTCATTCAAGTCTCCTGCAACTTTTGAGACCAAATTTGCAACGTCCGCGCATACTTTTGCGAAGCCAAGCCCATTTTTGTAACGGAATGTTGCCCCAAAACGGGAACAATTTTGTGATTTTGTGTACATTTCCTATGGAAAATGGTGCTCTGTCATGAGTCATAAAAACCTAATTATTTTTACAATTAATCACTTTCATTGATTAATTTTGTGCTCATTATGGTAGAAAAGTGGTCAGTGACAATTTCCAATGAGAAAACAAAGAAAAAACAAAAGTTGAAAAACAAAGAAATACATAAGAAATTCTGAAAACAATAAAATACATAAGAATTGGAATGAGTTTTGGAAGTTGTTGTGATGTACAATTGTTGAACATGCTAAAACAGATTTACACATCAAAAATTAGACTCTCAATGCTTTTAATTAGGCCAAAATATGATCTTGAGCCTAATTTGCATAATTAATTAATTAAAATTAGAAATTGATTGTTTCAAAAAATCTTATGACACAATCTTGTAGATTTTGAAGTGGGTCTCAAGCATGCAAAATTTCAGCACGATCGCACCACCGATGGCCGAGATCTCGGGGGGGGGGGGGGGGGGGGGGGATCCATCTCCCCCCCCCCCCGGTCTGTGGATAGCCAAAAAAGCCCGGCCCCTTTAGGGTTAACATAAAAGAAAATGTCCGTATTCAATCTCACGAGCCAGGCTACGGTTTAACCTGAAGGAAATTGTAATCTATTTTGCTTTGATGTGTTCGCAACTATATATTTCATTGCTTATTTGGAGCAATGTTTATGGAGTCAAAGAGTTCACCTCCAATGCTACCACAAACAGACTATAAAGCTAACGATAAAACAATAAAATACATATTACGACATATGTCTACATTCCATTCAATCTAGAAACGTGATAACTTGGGTCAAACGGGACATTAGAATTCATATCTTCTTAATGGATATACAGTGCATGTACACATTAACTCTTTTGTGGGGAAGTGGGTGTATGAGTCTTCAATAATCACTCTTCACTGGAAAATTAAACATACATGTTCCTCAACCAGTCTTGCATGCTGCACATCCTCTGCCAAAGGGTGGGGTCGCTCAATGGCCATTGCCGACACCAGACTTGGTGATTTGGAGCCAGGTCTCCGGTTCCTTAGGTACGTGTCGTAGTCCATCCCCGTGCTGGACCCCTCCGTGACGGAGGCGCTCATTGCCGCCCCCGGGGAACTTGTCTTGAGGGTCTGGGGAGGGGAGGCCGAGAGCTTGCGAGCCACAGTTGTCAGGACGGCCGTGGAGGGCGGAGCCACGATCCCAGCATCCTTTGGAGCAGGTTTCCACTCAAGGCCTTTGCAATCACGCCAGAAGCGCTGGATCGTTACCACTGCCCTGCATACGAACACGCAAATAATGTTGTGTGATGGGTGGATGCTAATTACATTTTTCTTCTGCTTTATACAGAATTACTACATACTTGCTTTTTTTTGTAACTAAAGAAGTTGTCATCACTCTATTTGAGTAAAAAAAAAGGATATCTACTATAGTCTTCTACATGTAAGGTCTTTTGAATAACAACTGAATCTGCTTCTGTGGTCATTCTGGGATCTTACTGAAACTTCAGAAGAGCACTTCGGGCTGCGTTCGAGCTTGATTTTGTTTTTCACTTGAGCTTTCCATGAAGGGAGCCATTTGTATGTGGTGTATACAAGTCCATCTGCACATTTTATAGACTCACATAGAAAACCCTTTTTTTCTATCATTTTCTCCATACTTCTTTATCAAGGACATCCTTTCTATAAAAACAAATGGCCTACAATTCTATGTGGCTGTATTTTTATTATCACAGAGCAATGCCCTTCATGTGGTGCTGAACGGGTGACTTGCATCTATAATGGTAAAAGGCCTCCATAAATTGTTTCAAGAGCTGATAAAATCTCTACAGATCTGTGGCTTTGTATGTCATCCATGTTCGTCAGGTACAACCTTTTTCTTGGGGAGTGGAATCTCATTTCATCCGTCATTTTTATTTCAAAGTTATTTCACTCTTACTGTACCAATGGATAGAGATACACTGACTGAGTCTTTAAATAAAAAAAAAAAACACACACACACACACACACCAATTACAAACAGCAGAGGATCCCTAAGTACACAAAGTACACAACACATTCCAAAAATACACTGTAACTGTTATTTATATGCAAAAATGTTTTATACTTTATGTTTGTAAAGCTCTTTCATCAGCTATTTCTCTGTTGAATTGTGCTACATAGAAATACTATATTATTATCATGATCATTATTATTATTATGACTTTGGTTCTGGGGCCAAACCAAGAGCTTTCTTCTATCATTCAGCACATGAAACATATTTTTTGGTCTATTCCTTTATACCACTACACTCAAAGGCGCATTCCAGACAATTTTCACAATTTCACATGTAGTACATAAAACGACAGCTCCATGTATAGATTTGAGGAATTCATTGTGATCCTTGAGCAGAGAAACCAATACTCTGAAAATCTTAAACAAATTACACTAAACAGTGTTGATGACATAGGAGCCTCACATATTTGAGAAATGTAGCAGTGTAATTCAATTACAATACCGCTTGTTGAACAACTAACTCACCAGTATAGAACCTATGTGTGCCTTCTTCTTTTGTTCTGCTTCATTGAGCCCCAACTCAAGCACTCTTATGGTGAGGCTGCCATGTCATCATCCTTGTTCATTGCAATTTGTTATTAATTTTGAAAACATTCTTATTCCTCCTCCCAATCACGATAAATTCTGAAAAGTCTACATTTTGTATAACTAATTCATAGTTGTTCAAATGTATAAGTCTGAAAATCATCTGGAGGTCCCCTTTAATGCATCCATTCATGAAAGCGTCCCCCTGGTCATGTAAATCAGTATATTTCAAGAGAAACTGGAGATCCGTGGACTCACCAGATCTTGGTCCGTGCCATGATTCGGAACCTCCTGCGCGTCACCCATCCCCTGATGAAGCGCTGGATGATGAGGACCGGGGAATGCTTGGCCTGGATGCGGGAGACTTTCTGGAGCACCGACCGCACCTGGGCCAGCTCTTCATCAAGGGAGTTGTCCTGTGAAGGGAATCCAAGGGAATACACACACACAAAAAAAAAAATAATAATAATAATTAAAACCTAGAGTCTTATCTACTGCTCTAAGCAAAATGACAATGCACAGAAATAAACAGGGGTATATTATTTAACACTTTATGTGCCATGGTGTAAACCTTCTACGTGCCACATTATTCTAAGACAGCAACACAGTCAAGCTTTCAGAAAACATTCTGCCTGTCAAATCTATGCGTTTTAGCAGAATATACGAACTTGGCATGCCATTGACTGAGGTGGGCATGCAAACATGGCACGTAAAGAGTAAAAAATAAATAGAATAGAAGTGGATGATGGTGTGGAAAGGACTGATACATTTAGGAAGATCACTGCAAATGAACCAGGAAAAGCATCTTTGCCACACTATGATTTGCCCTTTATCCTCAGCAATAAAAGATTATATGATAATAACAACACAATATCACAGCAGAAGAAATAGCTGTAGAACTATACAGCCAAAGAAATTGTATCATTAGTATCATGGGGTAACATCACTTGGGACAAAAAAGTGAAGGAAGCCATTTTGTTATATTGGGGTTGATACTTCCAAAATGGTCTTTAATGGGACATTTTAGATAATGTAAATTTGATTTCAGCTGTTATGAGATACAAATCCTGTGGTTTTTGCAGACATGCACTGATCTATCTTCTTTGCTTTAATTAATAATTTACAAAATGAGGAAAAATGTAGCAATCTTCGTTTGTTTCCGGCAGAAAATGTAAAATATTTTGCAGACAAAAAAACAAAGTTGTAACATTTCATGTCTTCTATAAAACCAAATAGAAACATACTCAAATAATTTGAATCCTATTCCGCAACATTATTTTTTTGTATGAAATGAGAAATGAATTTTTGTTACAGCATATTCTTGTAACAAATGAGAAATTGCCTACCTTTTTGTCAGGTGTGACGAGATTCATATGGAAGGACGAGTGGAGCATGCTGAAGTGACCTCCAAAGAAGGCATCCTCAATGATTTCCTCATCTGAGATGACATGGTTGTCTAGCGCCTTCAGCGACCATACACTGCATGAACATAACAAAACAAAAGATGAAATTCAGATTTTGAAACGTGTGATCATAATAATCCCTCAGCATTGCAGTGAGTACATTACACACAATCAAAATCGTTCATGAAATTCATTCAGTAAGTTATTTGACTGCCACACTCTAAACACCTAAATGTGAGTTTAGGTGAACCCTTCATTACTCTGATTGCAGAAAACAATCATCAAGTGTGCTTGTTTGAAGGTTGGAAACTCATCAAGTGGGCCACAACCTTGCAAAGTTGACTTACTTTGTACATTCTACCTCAATCTGACATTAGGTGACCCATTACAATGACAAGCCGGCCACTAAAGAGCAGAATAGGTTGTTAATTTCTAGGATATAGGACCACATTCATGCCCTTCTGGGTTTACAGGTGATGATAGTTTGTCGTTGGTCAGACACTTATTACGCTCAGGGAAGTGCTGTATAGTGTTGCTGTTTTTTATTATTATTATTATTATTTTTGGATGGATTTGATAAATAATGCCTTGCGAGGGGTTTCCATCTCATTTTACCTGTTGACAACGTGATGCCTGTAGGTCATCTTCAGACTGATCGGGGTGTCGTACAGAGTCAGGACCTGAAGGTTGGATGCTGCCCCCATGGCCTGCAAGTAGTCCAGCCGACTGATGCTGTTGTTATGGAGATACAACATGCGCAGCTCTCTCATCCCTGACCAGAATTTCTCATCTGGGAGCTGGTTGATCTGAAACCAGAACAAAGGGATAACAAGATGTTTAAAAAAACACAAACACAAGATAAGAAAAGAAAAGAACACTAAAATATCAACAATTGTTTCTTTAATTGTAGAATGTGATACAGTCACATGAATTGGAATCAGATATACTTCATCTCTTTAAATATAGTGCCCTGAGAATAGCTTTAATTAATTTACAAATGTTACTTCATCAATTTCAATAAATGCATTCTTTGGAAAAAAAAAAGAAATTACACGTATGACAAATGTTGTGGTATTTGTGACCGTGCACCTCAAAACGAACATAAAGTCGCGCACACACTGATTTTGCATGAGGACTGAAAATAAGTGAAATGGGTCAACCTAGCCGAACTTGACTTTTTCATATTTTCTGAAAGAGCGGGTCTTCTTTTACATTATGCTAATATTTGGTATCATAAAACGGGCAAGAAAGTGTGTTTTTTTTAGCAGTTTATCTCGAACATTTTTGGTAGAATAGTGTGATTAGGTGTGTCTTTAGAATCCCTTTTTCATTTCTGAAAAACCTTGTCCACACTCACCACTTTCAACTCTAATAACTTTTGAAAGGATAGTGCTACTGCTTTGAAAGTTAGCATTAATTATGGACAGAATGTGTTAATGAGGCATGCTTAATTTCAGTTTAATCTGATAATCCCTTCATTGTTATTACTCTCGTGGTTTACTTCCTGTTTTTTTGTCCCATTCATCGCACAGCCAGCACGGTTTGGTAAAGATTAAGCGCTTGAATAGACACTGTACTTCAGAGCCTCTTTTCTCAGTTCACACTTTTCCTGAGTTTGTGCTTTCTTTCCAATATTTAGATAGGTTAGGAGAGTCCATTTGATTTGAGTTATACATCATTTTAAAGCTTAAAGTCTGTTCTTTCAGAATATGGTCTTAACTAAAAATTCATGTCTGGCGACTTTTTGTTTGTTTTGAGGTGCAGGGTCTTATTTTATGTCTGTGGAAAATTTAAGAGAAGTACAAACCTGGTTGCCATGGAGATCGAGTTTGACCAGACGCCTGCATGCAGCCAGCCCCTCAAAGCTCTTGATGTAGTTTGAAGCCAGGTTGCACACTCTCAGGTTGAGGCATTCTCCAGTGGCTCCCACATCCCTGAGGTGCACCCCACAGAGTCGCACCATCTGGACATCTTCTAAGTTATAAATGCTTCCGTCCTTTTCTCGGCATGCCTGCAGACAATCAAAAATTTATGGGTTTGAAATAATTCCAATGCATTTTCGGTTCAAACCTGAAATTGTAAACAAAGTTAAAAACAGGCCAGATAAACAATGTATGAATTACATATTATAAGCCAAACTGATCATCAATGATACAGTTAGCTCAGTTGGTTTCTGGTGCCCACAATAATTCTTCCTTTAGTGAATGTGGACCCGGAAAGAACCAGTGTACTTGTCCATCAAAGACCAGACTACATCGAACGTGAACTGAGTAGGTCCTTTTGCAGGACCACATTCATCCAAGAAAGAATTTGTGTGCAGTACCAGAAACCAACAGGCATACAGTACATCCTCTCCCCAGGAAAACTTTGAGAATTACACTTGTAATGCATTTGCTAACTTAAATTTTGAACTGAACAATTACAATGAAACACTGTATCAGTTTAACGCACATTACATTTTGATTGTACATCATAACATAATTTTAACCCTAAATAGGCCGGGGCTGATTAAATCAACCGCAGTTGCTGGAATCAAACCCCCCCCCCCCCCCCCCCCCCCCTCGGCCACAGAACACCCCAAAAAGCCTGGCCTGGTTAGGGTTAAGGCTACAACATCAGGGGGCAAGACAGAGACTCCAACCCAAAGCACCTTCTGATCTGGAGATTCTCCCGCCTGAAACCCCTAGCAAACGGGAGATTCCAAGTTGATGTGTGCAAAGCGCGAAATTCCCAGGGTTCTAGATGCTCTCTGGTGCTATCTAAGGCTTATTTTTTCAACATACGATAGCAATAAGTAAGAAATCCTTTCCAACGGGAGACACAGAGCCAGGGCAGCAGAAATTAAATCATAAGCGGGAGAACGGGAGATTTTGCAAAAATGGGTTTTCAGCGGGAGATCTCCCGTCGAAAACAGGAGAGTTGGAGTCTCTGGCAAGGAGACCTCAGAGACTGCAAAGATAAACCTGACCACAGGGTACCTGTAGAGCATCTACATAACTGTGTATAGAGTATCAAAGTATTCCTTACTGTCAAAATCATAGCCTCTGTGGGGGAAGCAAGATAGCCCTTTTCCTGTGCTTGCTTGAGGAACTGTTTATTACGCTCCTTTTCCATGATGCTGCGTAGTCGACGAGGGCGCTGTTGCTCTTGGAGCCAGGACAGCAGCTGTGGTTGATTGGCCATGGGTTGCATGTGACCGCCTGGAAACATTGTGCCGTTTGGTGTCCTGACGTTTTTGTGCAGCTGTCAGATGGCGACGCCCCTTTGCTCTTAGACTCACTCGGCCATGTTGTGTGAACGCATCCAATTGTACACTAGACACGTATATTCAGTCTCTCTTGTTCCTGTTATGAATTACGAATAGAGACAAGAGAAAAAAAAAACAGTGAGTTACAAATATAATTAAGATTATGCTGGCTGCTTTGCAGCATGCAGTGTAGAAAGCAAAATATAGTTTTTTGAAGTGCCATATTGTATAGAAATCCAAGCTTATCTAGTCAGTGCAGTGCAATGCAATTTGAATCGATCATGCAGCCAAAATGTAAAATTTTATGAGAACCACAATAAATACCATTACATGACAGCATATTAGTATTACTAACCCACAGGCTACAACTGATTGCAGATTACAGCATTTAGCTGTGACAGGGTTGTCGTTCACACTAAATCAAGGGCTGTTGAGCTTCTATTTCTTTAACCATTTGACTAAAAATGCTGGGCAGTATCTCCCAGAAATGCACTCCCAATTCCAGTAGGTGCAATTCTCATGATGAATCTAACATTAGGACTGAAGATATGGCCTTTATTTAGTGTACTTTTCCCAAATTTCCTATCAACCAGAGCATCCCCTTCACCAGTGCCCATACCCACTTACACTCTCTGTTGTGTCAGTCAAGTTAGATACAAAGTCTAACATCATTAAATTTTATGTTATGTGTACAGCCCATGATTTGTGTCTATGAAAGATAGCTTTAATGCTAGTTAGATATTCACTTAGAATAAGATCCTATAAACCTGGACTGCGGTAAGAAACACACTGCAATTCACAGTCCAGATTCATTCTCGACTGAAAAAAAAAAAAACATTAAAAAGCAAATTTGTAGTTCTACGGCCTAGATCTTAGGAGACCCTAACATTAATTCTTTCATTGTCCACCCACATAACAAGTGTTTTCACTGTCCTCCAGTTCTACAGAGACTTTGATAGATTTTATGTGGACGAAGCAGTTCCTCAATTCCACCCTTACGTCAGGAAAAATAGGGTTTTCTAGATAAATAACAGAACATGCCAGACATTACTACTATATTTACTCTAGTGCATAGTTAGTAGTAGGCCTCAGCAGCATACGGTTTCTTGAGATTGAGAATCTATCAGTAAAATTACCTAGCTGAGAACTCATGAACTAACTGTACAATAACTGTCAATAGTGTTAGACAAGTTCTATTGTTTATAATAGCTACAGCTGTAGTGTAGAAACCAAACAGCGACACTAGTAGTAGCATGGTAGTGTAGATCTAGGTATTATAGGGTAGGCCCTAGGCCTAGTTAGTAGTAGAGCTACTACAATAGGAGGTCTAGATTCTACAAGATGGACACATTTTGTGCGGCATGCAGTGCAGCAGTGCAGCAGCTGCTGTGTGCAACACACCCGGACCCGGACAAGACACCACCGCCGAAACTACGGGGCAATCTGTAGCAGAGAGGTCGCGTTGGATTCTAGGAGCTGCAAAATGTAGCGGCAGTACATTAAAACTTTCACAGATTGTTCGGGTCTTGCATCGTATTTGCGTGCAGCAACAGAACGAAACTTACACAGTTTTCTTACCAAAGTGGCCCGCCGGTATGGTCACTCTATCACTCCACTTGATTTGAAATTGTTAAAATCTTGTTTTCACAAGTTGGACAAGTTTGAATGATCAATACAATCGTACACTAAAACCAGTCAGTGTGTAGTGTACACAAGAAAAGCGTACACACACACATGATCCAAACGTACGTACGTACGTACACATACAAGACGCGCACGCCGACGCCGCGGAAGAGCCGCCTTCGTCGTCATGGCAGCAACTGCCAAATCCGACAAAAATAACAAACGCCCTCTTGTGTCAACCGTGAACAACGAGCAAGATCGACGTGTGGGTTGATCGCTCGAACGCGCATACTCATTAACAGGTGTTTTCACATCAGCCCGATAAAATTCCAAGCTCGAGATATTTTCCAATTTCCCAAGTCAGAAAATAGCGCGCTATTTCGAAACATCGGGCTGATGTGAAAACGCCTAGTGGTACTCCGTTTCGCACAATGAGCAAAAGACTCGTGAGACTGATGCATGGCCGGCGGAACCGGGGGCTCGGCCCCCCCCCCCCCATTTTTTTTTCTTTTGCACCATACAAAGGAATGCATAAGGTGTCACCACTTTGGGAAATCGAATATTTTGTGTAATATACAGGCCCTTTATCACATATTAACAGCAACCTATTTCCGAAGAAATATTTATAAGATAATTAATCGAGAAAAGATGCTTGGATGAGAATTTTTTTTCATCTTTTTAATAATTTTATACAGTGTATTTATAAGAAACTATATAATATCCTACAGGCAAATTTCTTTAACACTACATTTGATTGATAATATTTTTACTACTACTGATTAAATATTATTTGAAATCTGGCCTTTTGCATAGTGCGATTGCTGATCACTTTACTTACATTTTAAAATATCATAATTTGTAATGACATGAAGTATCCTTATGGTACACAAACAAAACGTAACATGAATGTTATAAGAAAACATCCTATTATTGAAAGACGATTTTATTTTTAATCACGGAAACACGGCACAGGGGAGTCACCAGCTTTTTTTCAAGGGGGGTGCGTTTTGACACTAAATATTTTTTGTTTAAAGTTGGGAACCGGTCTATTTTGTATAATTCAAGTACGCTGAATTAAAAAATTCCGTCTAAGATCATGTAATTTGCATAAACAAAATGGCCGACAATCCATTGCTTTTTAAGGTGTTTCGATGATTAAATTTTCATAAAATCTCCACAGAAATGCAGAAATAGTAATAATTTCAGTAATCAAGGTGCCAAAGACAGTAGCTAGATCATCAATATTGTTCATAACATTGATTTTTATGCAAACTAAGAAATGAAATATGCAAATTAGGAGTTGCCATTGATACAGCAATGCATTACAGCATATTACTATGCACATGTATAGTACTTATATTCCCTTCTGTTTTATCCGGCAAACAAAAAGTACATGGTGTTGTCAGAGCCCAATCAAAATTAGGTCCTGCTAATGCATCTCAATCAATTCAAAAGAACTGAATTATACATATGCAAAATATCTATATGCAAATTGGCATACAAGAGGATACCAGGACTGGCAGGTTTCTACTATAGATTCTACAATGTATTGCCGCAATATATAAATCTGAATCATAATCATGATGATATATAGTAATCATTGTATCAAGACCGGTTCACGAATCCTAAGTGTGATAAAGAGATACAAGAACCAACTTCAGCTATTAAGATAACACACGCATCTCATTTGCATAATAAATTATGCAAATATTTGGCCATTTTCTCAACATATTTTCCCCTTAAACAAAGTCTTTCTATCAAACTGTACCTTGACGTCATGTGTGAAGAATAGATAAGGTATCGGTCTATAAGAAAGCGTACATGGTGTCATCAGAGGAAAATCAAGTACTGAAATCAACCAATTCAGAAAAAAAAAATGAATAACAATATTTGCAATTATGTGTGCAAATTGGTATGCAAGAGGCTATAGAAGCGACAGGCTTCGAGATTCTACAACACATTGCCGCGATATAGATGAATCTGAATAATTATATACACTAGTTATCATATATATATATACCAAGACCTTCCTGGTTGTGATGTAATAATGAGATACAGAGAAAAAAAAACTTTGAAATACATTAATAATCTGATTTGCATAATGAATTACGCAAAATAATAATTGGCCATTTCTACGCATATTTTCCCTAAAACAAAGTCTTGCTATCAAATTGTACACGTACCTTGGCGTACTGAAAATCAGGTAAGTTATCGAGCAAACAAGGTGCACATTATAGTGTCGTCAGAGTCTAAGGTAAATTAAGTACTGAAATCAATCAATAAAGGGGAGCTGCCCCTAACTAAAAACCCATGTCTGGCGACTTTTTGTTATACATCAAGACTTGTTCAAGATTCCTGGGGTGATAACGAGATAAAAAGAATTAACTGCATCTTTTACACAACACATCTCTATTATCTCATTTGCATAATAGATTATGCAAATATTTGCCCATTTTCGATGCATATATTCCACCAAAACAAAGTCTTGCTATATATGAAAGTGTATCAAAAAGGATAAGTTATCGGGCAATCGCATCACTATCCATTGCTCTATAGATTAGTGCAAGGTCACTGTATCTTTCCCTGTACTTTGTCGGATTCATTGGATAAGTTGGTATGTAATTATTTTCAATCTGCAGGTGAATGTAAAATCAAGTGGCAACTTTCATAAATCTCGTCTGAGAACATAAAATGTCTTTTTGTTTTCATTTATCTCTTCACCCACTCTGCATGTCACTAAGCTCAAGCCAAAATAAAAAAATAAATTGTAAGAAAAATCCTGGAATCTCTGAAACAGAACCGAAGAATGACTTTGTAATATACCTAAGTTATTAAATGCATAATTTACCACTTGATTTACCATTTGCAGATGAAATAAATACCCAGCATCAGGGCTTCAAAATAGTTCTAAAATGTAAGTTAGGGATAGAAACAACCAATGTAGAAATGTGAACCAGTATAATAGATTTTTAAGTACTAATATACAAAATTTGAACAATACTTATAATGACAATGTTTCCAGATTAAACCGTCTGCAGTTATGGTTTAATGAGAAAAATAGCGATATCTCCTTACATTTTATGCTTTATGCAGAAATTTTATATGGTACAGTGTTTTGTGATACAACTGACCTACACATAATATGCATCAAAAGTGATGTCTTGACAAAAATATTGTTTAAATCACTGCTCCCAAAGGTAAACAGGACCTTTAACACATTCATAATTTATGTTTGCTGTCAAAGAAACATAATCTGAGTCGAAAGGTCTATTTCTCAATCGAGCTGAATCAATCTACATTCATGCAAGGTTTGCATCATCACATTGTTGCTGACATGCACACATTGCTGTACATCGTAGGCCTGGGCTCCGTCTTATAAAGCCTTCAAATCAATCACAAGTCCCCAAATCAATCGCAACTTGCATTGCAGCTCACAAGAAACTTGTGATTGATTTCTATCACAAGTCTTTATAAGACAGGCCCCT
The DNA here is from genome assembly GCF_040938485.1 of Diadema antillarum. Classification (NCBI taxonomy): domain Eukaryota; kingdom Metazoa; phylum Echinodermata; class Echinoidea; order Diadematoida; family Diadematidae; genus Diadema; species Diadema antillarum. The sequence goes on from NW_027271764.1 coordinate 135,849, forward strand.
GATTTGTGACATTTGCATCGAAACGTTCTGCATTGCTTTCGCATGCACGTGAAATAATCTCAAGGCAACTTTGGAGGATTGGAGCTAGAGATATCAGTACAGGCTGTAGGCCAAATCAAAACGTGCCCACCCATTGTCTACTGGTAAAGAAAGATCAGGTCTGGCACAGTGAGCAGGTTTTTCTTTCTTTCTGGTTTTTTTTTTTTTTTGATACAGGAGTATTGTCGTTGAACTGCTTCCGCAAGCGTTCAGTTTACTTTTGTCGGTGATATGGGTAGAACACTTTTTGTGCAAAACAAGCCTGGTTAAGATTTATAACGGTACAATTTTGGGGGGAATGGGACCGAATAATTTACCTGTTTAGCAAAAGTCAGACAGACAAAGGAGCGTGGTGTCGTCCAGTTAAGAATAAACTGAAATGCATCAATACCTGGTGGTTATCACTGGCGGCATGTTATCCACGTATGTTTAAAGTAAAAAAAAAAGGACCAGGAAGGGGTGAAGGTGAGATTGCACTGACCGAGGCAATTTCAGAGTTTAAACTGTTGACCGAGTATTTTTTTTTTTGGGGGGGGGGGGGGAACAGATGTATAAAAAGATCAAATCTAGATAGATGTGTGTGATATGTTTTCTTATCCATTTTCTTCTCCCTCGATCACTGCTATTCTAACGTCGTTATTAAAGTTTATCATAATAAGGCGCGGTCAGACTGGCAAAAGATCGGAAAGTTTAAGACGCGATCTTTTGTTGTCCGATCACACTAGCAAAAGATCGAGAAGTTTGGCCGTAATGGCATAGGATGAAATATCCCTAGTTGTAGTGGGAAGTTTCGCGGAAAGTTTGAGGTCACATGCACTTGCAAAACGTCGAGATCTTAAAGATCGCGATCTTATCCAACTGTTCGATATTTGGCCAATCTGTCCGCGCCTTTTTTTTTTTCTTGATCTTTTGCCAGTGTGTGATCGTGGCTATTCTACAAGCCTTACTTCCCAATGGATCCTTCTCCAGTCTTTAAAAAATATCATTATTTTATCTAACGGACTTACAACATGATTTTGTTTATCTATTGGGGCATCAGTAATGTTTGTTATAAAATTAAAGGCGTTTTTCTTCGACGTGAAAGAAAAACAAATACCTCAAGAAAAAAGAGAATAAAACCACATATCTCATTTCAACTTATAGACGAATGTTTGCGATATTAATGATAATGAATATAACACTGTGTGTTATGATTACCATGCTCTTGAAAAAATAGATTCACTGGGAAACATAATTTCTGTGCTGATGCTACAGATTTGAGAGTTTTAATCAATTCATTTTTGCTTCTATACGTTTATCTATGTACTGTAAAATGACAAATTCATGGTAATATTTTGTATGTATTATGCAAATTTGGTGTTAAAGTTCATTCACTTGAATAAGAACCGGATTTTTTCATTTCATTTCATTTATTAAGTTTCCACACAAATCATAAAGTGTTGTGTCTACAACATCCATCCATGACAATGTAAAGTAACACATAAATTATAAGTTATAAGTTCAGTATTTACAAATAGCATTTACATAACACAAAATCAAATGAAATCATTCTCAAGAGTACATTCATGATTAATAAGATGGGCTTTAGAATCTCTGCAATCTGTTTGGTCAATTGCCATGCACTGATTTTTACTGATCCACATTGAGCCATGCGTCCGGTAAAATCCGAACGCATGGCCATGCATGCGTCCGCTAAAACCCGAACGCATGGCTCAAGTCTTGTACAGTGTTGTAGGTTTACCGGACGCATGATGGGAAAATGGTTGCATTTCATGAATTTACGGGCCCATTTTATAACACAAATGATGCACAGGCCTATTTCGTGGATCAGTGAGAATTGGATGCTCTCATTTAACTTTGGAATAGTCTAAAACCCACTCACTGCGCTCGTGGGTTTAAACAGTTCCAAAGTTAAACTCGCGCATCCAATTCTCACCGATCCACTCTGTCCTGTGCATCATTTGTATACTGGTGAATAAACTTGTGTGTGGAGGGAACCTACATAGAAGCAGATGCTTGTGGGAGTAGGTTCCCCGAAAGAAAATCAAACACAGGTTATTACACTCACACACACACACACACACACACACACACACACAACAAGGAGAAGAGAATGAGAAGGAAGAAGAGGAGAAATCACCTACAAGACCGTCATAGGGACAGTATTAATGACGGTATCTGCAGCTGCAAGAGGATAGAAATATGAAAGAAATTAATTAAAAATAAAACCATACAGACCTGTTCTACAATCATGTCGAATAATCTATATCAGTATTAATAATTTCAAATCAACTGATAGATCTATAATTCATATTATCACTAGAGTATTGCAAATAATTTCAAATCATCTGCTAAAATCATATAAATTCATATTATCACAGAGTATTGCAAAAGAAGTTTATTTTTGAGCTTGCGTTAGAATGAATACCAACCGGGAGTTCGTCGTAATTCACCATCTAAAGAATTCCATAATTTGGGGTCATTGTAAATAAAAGTATTCTGTAATATTCGTAATCTAGTTTTCGGTATATGAAACATATCACTCTGTCGTGTTGGATATCTATGTATTTATTTATTTTTCTTACATATCAACTCCAAAACTTCAGGCAAAACACAATTATCCAAATTATACATCAAAATGACTAAATTCAGTGAATACAAATCATCTATCTTTAAAATTTTACTATCTAAGAAAAGTGGATCAGTATGTGCATATAAATTACATCCATAAATACATCTTAAAACTCTTTTTAGAGTAACAAATAACTTATCAATATTCATCCTAGCTGAACTTCCCCACTCTAATATTCCATGATTTTAATATGACAAAATCATAGTTGAATATAACATCAAAACATTTTAATTGTTAAACAAATTGCTTTAATTTATACATAAATTATCTTATTATCATTTATTATAGATTAAAAAAAATGGCCCTAGCGCACGCAGTTTTGTTTAAAAACTAACTTGAAATTTAAAAAAAAAAATCCACCAGTGCCTTTTTAGAGGAGTTTAAAAAAAAACAGATCTGACCGCGGTATGTAGACTAATGGATGAACTGCATGTATATAAGACTCATGAAGCCTACTGTATATGATTTGCATATACCAATTACAATATTTGCATTTAATAGCCCTCAAAACCTTAAGCATGTTTAATTTGCCTCTCAAGAAAAAGAACTGTAAAAATCACTCTTCCAGTTCTTCTATATATATATATATATATATATATATATATATATATACATACATATAGTTGAAAGAAATTGGACTGAGGCGGGACGTTGCTCTCGATCTTAGTCTCCCTTTTATTTGTCAAGCTTTCGGCCCGTCATTGGGCCTTCGTCAGGACCTACGAACAGAACGATTATTATATGAATAACCTGATGTGTCATATAATATATAATGCAATTTCACATATTACCAATCTTCTAAATCATTTCCTTTATATACACAAATCAATCATTCAACGTCCCGCCTCAGTCCAATTTCTTTCAACTATATGCATCCAACAATGCGGCACCGCGTACGTTCGGGACCCAGGGAACTATTTCTCACATTATATATACATTTATATAAATATATATATATATATATATATATATATATATATATATATATATGTATATAAATATTTGCATATTTCAGCAATAATTTGCATAATTATGAATACAAATATTCACCACCTGAGAAACGCTTATCCCTCAAATCGCTAATTGCATTCCATGTACAGAGATTTCAAATCATTTTTCCCCGCTCGTTTGCAAAGAATTTTGTAGAAAACGTGTCTCTAAAATTGACAATTTCTGTGACTGGGCAGCCATTTTGTTTTATGCAAATTAGACGGTCAAGGTCGATGAATTTCGCTTGGAAACCGGATTTTTTGGATTCAGCATACTCAAATTAGGTAAAAGAGACCGGTTCCCAACTTTTACTCAAAAATGCCTCTAACAACCCTTTAGAGAGCCCTTTTTCAGAAATCCCACTAGACTTATGTATAAAATCAGTGATGCCAGAGCCCGGGGTGCGATTTTTTTTTCCAACGATAATCATTTAAAAGAAAAGAGAATATTGTTCTCTTTTCTTTTTTCTTTTCTTTTTTGTCCCTAGTACAAAATGAAAAATAAATGAAAAAAATATGAAAAAGAATAATTACAATAGCGTCTGGCGTTGCGATTGCTCGCAGACTGAAGTGGCATTCTTTCTTCTTCTTCTTTTTTTTTGGGGGGGGGGGGTCTGAAGGGGGTGCGTTCGCACCCAACGCAAGCCCCCCCCCCCCCGTGACGCCCCATGGCATGATGTATCATTTAGCGCAGACACAAATATCACATTTGACATCATATGGGATTTATTTCTCTCTATTTTTGACAAACATACCCCCACAATTGGTAAGAAAAATAAAGCAAAAATTCCAAGTAACATTTTTTCGTTAAATTAAGAAAATAAACAAAAAACATTCTTAATGATAATTTTAATAATTATAGATTCTAGAAAGAAAAAAACCTGACACAAATTATAAGAAGTTCCCCCAGAATGCATTACAGTATATGGAAGCGTTAATGTCAGTCACTTGAAAAGTCATTAATGAGGTCATTGGTAAGCAAAAGAAAGTGTAAACATTTCAAATTGCACCTGAAGGACGCTCTCTGTAATCATTAGAGAAAAGTAGCGAACTGTTTGAATTATTATTTTGTTAATGTAGGTTCTGGTATACTCAAGCCTCAAAATTCGAGCCGGCACAAGCAGATTTTGAGCAGTATTTTAGGGCGTGCGTGGCAAATGAACCTATGACATGTCAATGCATACTGTATATAAATTCCTTCGCATAATTATTTGTCGCACTCAATCTCATGGCATAACCATATGCGACCGACCACGACCAGGCATTAAAAAAAATAAAAAATATCCCTCGTTGCACCCTTTGTGTAAACCTCGAGGGAAGGATAGGCTTATCTGCTTTCACCAAGGTTCATTCATTCCTTTTATATTCGCAAAATAAATGGAATGAACCTTCAGCAGTCACGAGCTTCTCAGTCCCTTTCCCCTTTCGTCTATCCTATCTCTATCAAAGTCACTCTTCCATTCTATTTTTTTCTTCATACATGAGTATGTGGGCTGCAAGCAGATAAAGCTATGCGCTTTAGCTGAGTAGCCCTTCTCCGTTACTCATTGTGTCGACTCACACTTTGTAATAAAAGAAATGCACATAAACATGATATGATTACTAAGAAAGCAATTATAATGTGCTACGAAGAATGTGCGTGTGTACATGTGTGTACATAATAGGCTCACGTACATTGATAATGCAGAAACAATCGAATCAAATCAAATCAAATCAAACTGGTTGACACAGAGAGACACTTGAACAATATGAGCTTAAGGATGGAAGTCATTTTGACCTCAGTTCTACTGTTAACAATTACTATATTATTATTATTTGGGGATGGGGTGGGGAGGGTTAGGACCAACCTTACCTCTGCTGTGTCAAAAATTCGAGATAGATATTCGCCCACATGACGGACTTATTTAAAACGACAGCAACAAAAATAACAGCACAAAACACAGAAATAAGAGAAATTCCTTTATATTTCGCTTTCTTTGTGTCAACAGAGCAAGTTGAAACTAAATTCATTTAAGTCCATCTATCCATTGAAAGTACTGTATGGCGACAGACTTTGCCATGCCTGAAGCATGAGTTTTTCGGACAGGTTATAAAATACTGCAAATAATTTCCATTGTTCTTTGCCAGAATAGCAGAAGTTGTTTTCTGCGTGAACACAAATAAAATATCCGGTGGTCTTAATCTTGATCCCCATCTTCTGTAAGCACATACCCACAAAGACATCTTCCCAAGGAAAGAGCGGGGTGGTAACAGCGGTCCGGTAGGTTGCCTCTACCAGGTCTGTAGACATGATATAAGCCGCTCCGGTCAAGTAAGGTGGGTAGGTTGAATTGGGATAAAATTCTTTCGAAGTGTAAAATTTGTCGTGCTTGTTTCGAATCACTGCAGCATCGACGTAAGCATGTCCCGCAGTGTAGTTGTGTAAAGGAGCTTTTGAGAGCATGTTGATGATCCGGGGCATATTCAATATTACATCGTCATCAGCTTTTATTGTGAATTTGGCTTGTCGGCAATGGTTCGTCACCCACTTCAAACCCATGATCGTCTTTCGTGTCAGGTTTTGGTAGCTATCAATCATGTCCTCCTGCACAATATCCATGTACAAATCATATTCCTGGTCAATTTCCCTTTGCACAGTATGGTTAGATGTACTGCCCAGCATAAACACTGTTCTCACTACAGTCTTGTTGAATAGCAACCAGTGTTTTCCGTTTCCAAAAGTCGTTCGGATGATTTGCCGCCGATGGAAGTTGGCAGGAGCAGATGTCACGAAAATGACAATATCTACCCCTTCGAGTTCTCCATGATGATCACTTGTGCTACATATATTTCTTGGATTGTGTAGGTTTAAAAAATCGTGACTGTCGATCGGCTCTAGCATATACTTTGATAAAGACTTCGAAGCTTTTCTATCCTCATTCTCTCGCGCGGCCGGTGTGGCCACCAGCTTCCTTTCACCTGCGTCGACGTCTATTCGATGTGGAGGTGTGCATAAGCAGGGAGTATACTTCTGTCTTCGGCTTTTGGACAGAAAATAAACGTTTATCCCAACAATGATCAAGAAGATCAGATGCCAACCTCTCACTGTGTGTGCTTTCATGTTCTAACGAGTACTTAGATTTGTAACTTATCCAGGATTACAGTAGATGTTCGCTCTTCTTACACAATTGACACGATTGACACGAAGAAGTTAAAGTGTACCTGGAACTGAAGTAACGTAAACATGGTATAATGCCATTCTCATCAGCGAATGAGTTGGTTTTTTTTTTACACACACACACACACACACACACACACACACTTACTCACACCTGTATACACTAAAACAACCAATCAAAACCTTCCCGCCATCTAATAAAACTTGCTGATAACGGTACAATATAAACCGCATATTTTGTTTTCGGGGACGAACGTATTACCTTTTCAGTTCGTGGTAGCTTCAATATACATTTTCCACCAAACAATGATTGAAGGTTATGCAGTGGCTGGAATGTAGCTGTCTTCTTCTTCTTCTTCTTCTTCTTTTGTTAACTTTTAATTCCCTCACATGATTCTACAGCATGAACAAACAAGGAACAGCTAGTGCAAAACCGATTACCTGCTTATTTCCGTCGACAATATTGAGCTGTTCTTAAATAGACCATAATTTTTCTACTAGTCGTATCGTTGTGAATAGAAAGAAAAAAAACAGCAACAGGACATTAATTAACATACACTCTACCACTATATGCTGCTGACGAAAATTGGTTTTCAAATGGCTGAGATATCAAAAACGTGATAATAATAAAAGGCGACAGGCCACGCCTTTTATTAGGATCTCTTTGTTTCACCTTGTTTTTAGATATCTCAGCCATTTCAAAACCAATTTTCACCAAATAAACTTTTGATACCCCTTAGAATGGCATGCTCTTTGACATAGAGTGGTTTCTGAATATCTCGCAAAACGTTAAAAGCTAAATCCTCAACTCAACCAGAACTGTACACACCCTTTAAAGTGAACGAACGCTGCGTCCACTAGCTCCTTTCTTCCTGCCATGACTATACAGTGATAGCCCCCCCCCCAAAAAAAAAAAAAAAAAAAAAAAAATTTTTCGCATTGATAACTTCCAATGATTAAAGTGTCCGAATGTTATTTCAGGATCTTGAAGATAACATCTTAGCTTTATTTTGCAGAAATCCCCAGTCAATGTTGTTAAGTGGTCACAGAAAAATGTGGATCGTTGGAAAGCAGGTCATGGATCTAATTCTTTCAACTTCCACTTGAATGCTCTTGGACCTGCATTATAATGTGTGAATGCAATGGACAGAACTTGGCGGACATGGAGGGATTTCTGACATGCTCTTCAAAAATCCTCATTTCTCTTTGACCACTGAAGCAAATCAAATGGGAATATCTGTAAGATATGGGTAATTAGTTATGGTTTCATATCCTGAAATTGTGTTTGGACTGATGCATTATTTTTAAAGTAAATATCGTTGCGGAGGGTACCGTTGTATTTTTTTTTTTTTTTGGGGGGGGGACATATGGTGTACTCATGTGGGAGGGGGGATACCCCTCCCACATGATAATTTCGTTAACTTTCGTTAAATGATAATTTCGTTAACGAAACGGTCATTTTGTCGACGAAATGACCAATTTCGTAACGAAATATTCCGTGCGACACTTGGCGCTCCATGGTTTTTGTCCTTGGTTTAAACCATGGTTTCATTTGTACCACCTTCTGTTCAGTTTTCGAGAAAGGCTTTTGAGAATAATTAAGAACAGTATTAACAAGGATGCTGTTGTTGCCACAATGATAATTGAACTCATCTAATGATCCATAACCTCTGATTAACATACAAAATGGGTATCACTCAGGCTGCTTGTATTTAAAGCATGTGCCGAGTTTGCCCATCGCGGCCAATTATAATGATTCGTTGATTCTGGTGAAATCGATATAAATCAGTATGTACAAACGTCCGTGATCGGTTACCGATACCGTGAAAGGTGAGTCGGGTACCCAACAGCTAGACAATCTCAATGATGGATCTCCTTGCAGTATGGGAAATTTATCACATGGCAGGACAACAACATATCGGGAAAGCTGTAGTGGTAGTCTTTCGTCGCAACTGCATATAGGACATAGACAGCAGTTGATAACTAGCATGATAGCAACATTACTGTTTTACAAATCATCGTCAATGATTGTACCTCTCTTTATCATAAGACCTTCCCTGAGTAATCTAACGTTATGCTGACCAAAAATCTGCACATTTTACATCTCTTATCACTCCTCATGAATGATCTTATGCTTAAACTGATGATAAGGGTAATGGATATGGCCCGTTAAGGGCATCAAGAAGAGATAGGTTGTCTTCATGAAATAAGTTAAGAGGTATCCCCTACATTATTACTCCACTGATTAGGCGTAGTGAACATTGGGTTACTGAAGCTTGCTGCTATCAGTTTTAACACTTCAAAAAAAAAATAAAACAGACTGAATGAGAGACTAGCTTAAAAAAACATATGCTGCTTTGTTGTAATCCACGTGGCTGATATCGAGTCACTCCATATCAAATCACACGACGACACGAATCTCTCAGCAAATTATATTGAAGTGAGAGTAATTGCACATGTAATCATAAACTCACAGTTATCGGCAGGGTTCATGGCAAAACGCTTCCGTGATGTGTGAAATGTACACAAGGAACTTACCGGGAGTGTTCAGTCATCAGTGCAAAGCTGAGATTTAGCAAATATGTTCTCTACACCAACTTGATTGAAGTCGTGAAGACGTGCGTTTTCTTTGATCATGTCATACAAGGAAAATGCCAATAGAAGAGAGTAGAGTTGATTGGGCTACCTAATTCACACAAAGTCGTTCTAGACCTGGACTGATTTCTTTTTGACTGAGTTTACGTGCGAACGAAATTCCACATGGTGAGCGCCGCCACCGTGCATATGCGCGGGCATTCGGGTGTCCGCCAAGTTTTCGGCGACTTCTCCGACGAATCCAAAATGGGGTTCAAATCCTCAAACTTCTACCGGACACAAATTCGGGGATTCAGATGTAACTCGTTGGCATACTGTCTGGTGATTGCTTTAGTGACATTTAGTTTGTATTACCTCGTCTACTGGAGGAATAGTGACAGCGATGCTGGAGAAGTCAGTTTTCGTCATGGCGTTGTTGACAGTGAACGCGAACAAGTCGTGGAGGACGCCGTTATGCAGAAAGCCAACCCTGAATCCAAAAAAGTTGTTGATAAGCATGGTTATGAGGATAAATCTCATAACCGAATAAGAGGTCATGATAAAAAAATGCACATGAAAAACGAACGACCGGTCGATGATTTCAAACCTGGAGACCGCCACGACGCTTTTGACGACGATCACGTGATCAAAGACGATGACGGGGAGGACGAACAGGTTTTTAAGGCAGTTGTACAAGAGAATGACGAAGAGAGATACGATGACGAGCCAGTCTTTGCCGCCGAAGTCGTGGAAGACGAGGATGACGATGAGGAAGGCGAGCACGACGATGACAAACAAGAAATTGCAGGCAAAGCAGACGATTCTCACTTGAAGATACCTAAGGCGGGGCGAAAGCAGATTCCAGCGGCCGGGCAGAAACAGATTCCAAAGGCGGGGCAAAGGTCACATGCAGGTGACCATCCTGGCAAAATCGTATTTGGACACGATATGTTTGATAAATTAACGCCGAAGAAGTTACACGAAAAGGCGCGCAAATATCAAGAGTACCGAAAGGCTGAAGTCGATCCCGACTATCGGGCCGTCGCCGAACATAACAAGAATCCGAAAAACCAGCCAAAGCTACCAAAGTTCAAGCCTAACAAGCACATAAATCTGCAACAACAGGCACAAGCAGTCGCGAAGCCTCATCCTCAGCCAAAACAGTTCCCCGTTTCCGTTACACACCATCCAAACGTTAGACTATGTCCCCGCAAGCCATTCATTCTTGTAGTCGTTTTGTCCAACGTCAAGGATCACGTGGTTCGGAACACAATCCGGAAGACGTGGGGATCACCGGGAAACTTCCATGTTTCTCACGTTCCTGCACCTTCTATGGATTGGTGGGTGGTGTTTGCCGTAGGATCCGATGCCTCTAAGAACGAAGCGATACTTGCAGAGAGTGCCAAGTATGCCGACATCTTGCAAGGCGACTTCGTCGACATGGACGCGGAAGAAACGCGGAAGCTGATGATGGCCATGAAGTGGATAACTGAATTGCACGAGGCATCTCCCAGCTGTCATCCAGCGTACTTGCTTAAAACAAATGCCAACGTCTTCATCAACGGGCCCATTTTATCCAACTGGATAACGAATACCCTGAAGAAAACAAGCAACGTTTACGCTGGCAAAGTCTTGCGCCAAGATTTCCCGATCCGGGATATGACCGACCCCCATTACGTTCCCTACGGTGATTTTCCCGACGATGTTTTTCCCGACATGATCCGCGGTCCAACCGTCATCCTCTCTTTCGACGTCGTGCTCCGCATGGTTCCATTGTTCGGCACTGTTGCTCCGATCGCTATGGACGACTCGTACATTGGCGTCCTGGCATCGCGCCTTGGCGTAGCGCCGAGGAACGACGAGCGTTTCGTGCATATGAAGCGACCGTCCAACGTGTGTCACTACATGAACATGATGATTGTTTTTGGCATCAATGCGTCCGAGCATCGCCATGTATATAACGTCATCATAGGGAAATCGGGAAAGCATTGTACGAACAGGGGTCTGTAGAGTCTCGAATGATTCAACATTAGCAAGAATAGATAGCTTGCGTATTAGAAGATAACGAATATAATCATTGCTGTGGTTCTCATCACTTAACTAGTTTTGGGTATAACTTGTGTCAGTAGACAAAATACTGTTTGGTGGTGTGGGTAAATCATCATTAAATATCGTGCCTGTGAAAATAATGAAAAATGAAAGTGAAATGGTATTGTAATATAGAAAAACAACATTCAGCTCTTTCGAGCGAAATCAGTCCGGTCAGTGAGATACAAAGTGAAGGAAACTTAAGCAAAGCAAAGCAAAACAAACTTGGAAACACAATCACAGGCCGAGCAAGACAGGACGTCATTTCTGTATCTCATTAGTTTTGTTATAATGAAGACAGAAATAATCGGTTGTTATCTTGGAGAACCATTTCTTGACATCCGGGAGGAGACCTTTAGCCTCCTATCATGAAGGGCTTAGATATTTCCCCAAAGTGCAAATGGACATATCTTTTGGGAGGCCTCCCCATGATTCTTCTAACATTGCACATGCAGTAATTGTCCACAAAAAAAGTATACTGATATGAGTTCTTTGAAAACCTTTATTGAAATATAGATCGCTATTACAATCTTAACAAATTCCACCATCATATTTTTAGAGATGATTTTCGACAGCATAATAGGAAGGATAAATTATCAAATTCAGGTTTCAACTTCGTCCACGTATTCTGATGTAAATATTCATTTCAATCATAGGACTATGAAATTGAATTTTTGCGTAAAAACGCACCCCCTGTTGCGTTCATTCTGCTTTTCTTTTTACCCAGTGGTGTATCATAAATGATTTTTCTCGACCCCTCCCCTCCCTTTTAAATCTGCCTGTTTTTATAGCTGAAATGAAGAGAATATTTATGTTTTCAGCTTGTAAACCATAAATCAATCAAAGATTTCTGCGTATATTAGGTGCTTAGGGCGGTGAGTTGGCTCAGTCGGTAGCGCGTCTGCCTCACGATCACGCGGCCCGGGTTCGAACCCGAGTCTGGACTAAGCAATGTTGTGTGTAAACATACCGTCCCCTCTAGCAAGAGGCATAACACTCTGTCCCTCGGATAGGACATAAAATGGAGGTCCCGTGTATGAGAGAGTCACAGCTCATGCACGTAAAAGATCCCGCTTCATTCATTCATCGCAAAGAGCAGGGTGTCTAACCCGGTGAAGTGGTCCTACCCCACAACCAACTGGACCCCATGGAAGACCAGCTTAGTGTAGCTGAATATGGGCTATCCAGCCATCTTCATAGATGGAAAAGGAACAACAACAACAACAAGCTCATTTTGTCTCGAGGTCTTTCACTGCTATACGATTTCTACGGTACGAAAATTCGAAGAAATGCTAATAAAGCACTTGAGTCTCTTCTTTCTTCAGATTTATAGAGACTATGAAATAAAGGGGGTAATTAGAGACAAGGCAGAGAAAGCAGAGCTGCACTGGCTTAGAATGCGCAGTATTAGCCACGTATATGTACAGTGCAGCGTACTTCATAAACGTCACAATCAAATTAAAAGCGTGATATAATTTCTGCTCTAAGCTGGCATGATGTATGATTTACGGCGTGTTTAGAGCAACGCAACCCCAAGCATTTGAGCATGTTGTGTATGTTTCAATAAAAGTTGTGTCCATTCAACTCCACTTCATTTGCGAGGGCACGCGCGTTGGTAGTTGTCTTCGATCCCCCCCCCCCCCCCCGTCATTAAATAAGGGTGTGGGTCTTAATATTGACAAAATTGTGCTGGTACACACAAAAGAGGACCGACCTACACACTCGATAAGGATTAAAAATATATTTTTTTCCTCGTCCCTACAAGAAAGAAGGGAAGGAATGACGTTTACATTGTAGGGATTGTTTAACATTAGTATACATAAAAGATAGTTTCCCTGTATACATGGTAAAATCGCTGAATGTGAGATATAATTTTTCTGTCGACTGCTTCAGTGATGTTTATTTCATATTCATTCGAAAACGACTTCCACAGAAATATATCAATACGTGCAGCGTAGACTAACATAATGAAGAGTTTGTTTGCAAAAACCGATAAGTCCATATTTGCCAAATGGAGATATTTGCGATTAAAGGTCAAGAAAAATAACGAGAATAATAAGAAAATGTTTGCTTCTTTTGACCATAACTTTAAAAACATACCTTTTTATGTAGTGACCAATATATCATTTAAAAGGTATTATTTTGTACTTTATGACAGAAATCGTACTTCAAAATCTTCAAAAATGGACTTATCGGTTTTTGCAAACAAACCCTTTATATATTTTCAGCCTTTCAGCGATAGTTATCATGATAAGAAAGCATTTTGTGATCCCCAGCATATATTTTTGACTCTCTTTAGAACTCATTCCTCACTTTTCCTTGTTTCAATGAGAGTGACAAGAAGTAATCTGCATACTACAGGAAAAAACCAAGTGGCTGCGTCAAAACACGATTTTAACAAAATACATTAGCCATTAAGTTGTAACAGTTTCCATTAAAAAGTATGTCGAGTGGTATTTTGTGACTTGTTGTTTTATTGTTTAGTTGAGATATAAGATAGTGGACCAGGTTTTATTCTGTAACTTTGCATGACGATAAACTTTACTGCAACCATGATGCAGCTATTGTGGCGTTTGGGTGCATTCGTTTTAAAAACGTTCATTTTTGTTCGGCATTTTGTCATAATAGTCACAACTTTTATTGTATTTCAGTTCGCAATACAGATATATTTTCCATGATTACATTTGTGTGTTGAATTTGTGTCATTAAGTGTCTTCAAATGTTTAATTGCAATTGAATTTTGAAATGAATGAAAATTCTAATGAAAAAAAAAATTGTAATTGATGATATGATGAAGAGTATCTAGTACTTTTCTTGAACAGAACAATAAACAGGTGCAATTTTGAAATTGTCTAACGTTTTCGCAGATGCTCCCTGAAGGGACAAGTTCACCTTCATATACATGTTGATTGAGTGGATGCAGTAGAACTACTAGTATAACACATCTGCGAAAGTTTGGGGAAAATTGAAAAATCCGATCAAAACTTATGATTCTTTCTTGGTGCGTGTGTTTGTATTTTCGCACAGTCACTATATACTTGTAGAGAAGTCTGTACCACAGTGTAAGATGTCACGTGCGTAGAACGATGTAGGGAAACAGAAAATTTCACAAAATTTCGGGAAGGTTTTTTTTGTTCTTAAAGTACACATTCCTTCGAATTTTAACTGATATATCGAGGGTAATTTTATTCCCCCTGCCTTCTGAAGGAGGCAAGTCAAGTGCTCTTTCATGTGAAATGTGGAGGTATGCTACAATCTCCCTCTATTTTCTTTATATTGTTCTATACATGTGACATCACAAGCTGTGTAGTCTTCTCATCCAGTGATGGCGGAACTGAAATTTCAAAAACTCATAACTTTTGAACAGATTGTCCAATTTTCCTTAAACTTTCAGTGATGTGTTTTATAAACATTACGGCGTGCTCTCAATTCACATATTATTATGATATAAATTATGAAGGTGCAACTATCCTTTTAACTTTTACTAATCGGCTTGCCTATAGTTCATATTACAATATTCTCCATTAAAAAATAGCACTTGACAATGTGATGTCTCTACGTGAATATTTGAGTGTTGGTAACCTACCTTTGTGTTCTCTTTTCATTTTGTATTGATCATATTCAAGTATTAAAGAATATCTGTATACAATGCCGAGACATAAGATCACCGAAAATTTGTGAACGCTAGCCATATTCATAGCATTGTTAGAAATATGCCCTGAATCGATATGTGCAATTGATTTTCCTTCATTTTGCCTCTTTTTTTTTAATTCACTCTCTCTCTCTCTCCCTCTCTGTTTCCCAAATTTATTTGACCAGATGGTGAGAGCTCTTCAGTCGCGTAGTCTATCCCTGGGTGCAGTGTATTTGCCCCAGCGGTGGTGCATATGGCGCCTAATCAGTGTGGTATTCTATCATAAACCATGCAGCATGCATGTGCGCCTTGGCAGCTGTTGATTGTATACTTTGCATACAGCGCGGCGGTGATTTATGGATTTCACCTATCATGCCTATTGTCTCAAGTGCAACGATAGTAAAGATTCACCCAACGCTAGAAAAGACAAAGCAAAAATGAGGATTTGATCGGAGGCTAATGTGTTGGTGGGGTTGTATGTAGAATGTGGTATGCTTTGCAAAAATTTCATCTGGGAAGGCATTATCAATTTGCGAACATGCGTAAAATATACATATATATGATATACACACTTTATTCAGAAGAAGAGATTTGATAACCATGCGACTTGATGAGAAGAAAATGAAACTCATGTTTTAGAATAAAACGAGCAATTAAAAGTGTTTTAGTATATTGAAATAAGCAATATGTTTATCAGAGAATGTGTAGAGTTCAATAGCTTTATAACATTTTATAGGATATCTCTCTCTCTTTCTATCTCTTAGTGCCCTATTTTCCCTTCCTTTCCTTGGCATATCTCTCTCTCTCTCTCTCTCTCTCTCTCTCTCTCTCGCTCTAGACCTAACTATGCATCACGGTGTGTGGGGGTGTTTGTGCGTGTGTGTGTGTTTGTGTGTGTGTGTGTTTGTGTGAGTGGGTGTTGTGTGTTGTGTGTGTGTGTGTGTGTGCGTGTGTGTGTGTGTGTGTGTCTGTGTGTGTGTGTGTGTGTGTGTGTGTGAATGATGTGTACACATGACTTTTACATGTACTATGTTGATGGATACAGATGTGAAAACATAATATTGTGTGTGTTTCTTTTTTCTGAACTTTCAGCCCAATAAGGACGATGGTAATGATGGTTTAAGAGTACTAATTGTTTCGAGTGCAATTGCTGCACTCAAAGCAGCAAACCAACAGATCATATCAGCGAAATGGTCCAGTACTGACAAATTTACGACAGTTTGAATGTCACTTTGGTGATGTAGAATGGTATTTCTTTTTCCTGCGTGGATATGAAACCTCCCTTGCCTCCCATCTGCCTAAATTTGGTAGGCGAAACTAACAAAACGTGCACAGTTTTGACGAATTTATATGTTGAACAATATGGTTATTCACTTAACTCAGTCTCAAAAACACCGTCACAGATGTGAGATTTTTATATGATGCCTAGTTCGAGACATTAGTTGAATGTCCTGATAAATGTCTTACATAATAATGATAACAATAATAATATATACGGTCTTTTTTATCCAGGGTAGCCTCTTTATAGTGTTGTCATTGTTCTACCAGAGGGCCCTGCCATTATCATTATCCAGGAGTTGGCAGGTACCCATTTATACACCTGGGTCGAGAGAGACGTGGTTGGTAAACCCATCTTGTCCAGGGACGAGAAGCACTGGGCGGGAATCGAACTCGGGTCCTCCGGTTGGGAGTCGGGAGTCTTACCCAGTATGCCACAGCGCCCCTACTATTAGAGTATGAACATCATTTGTTTTTATATCTTACTAAAATTTCTCACTTTCACTCAGATTTCATTAATGTAAATAGTGTTGTTGTTGTGTCTTTTTCCAAAGTCTACAAGTGTGCGTTTACTAGATTCGATTATGGTCGCCAGCACACGCATATCATACGATGTGCGGATACATACAAAGAGTCGAGAAGGGAAAAGACTCGAAAAACACACTTTCGCTGTCTTACTCAATGTTTATTAGCTGCATAGTTGTACTAGAGAAAACTTGATAATATACAATTAGATATTTCACGTCAATCACTGAAATAGCTCTGTAAATAAATCAAACATTCACTGATTAATTTCTTTATCTACAAGACAATAAGAAGATGATCATTCAAAAAGCCCGAACAGGGTGCTTAGAAAATGAAACCAAAAAGTGCATTATATATTGCTGTTCTGTTAGTTACTATATCCATTACAGTTAGTTTTGTTTTTTACTTTATAAGCAAAACCTCAGAGCTTGTTAAAAAGACCAACGATCTTCCCGTAGTTATTACCATCTTCACTATCTATGTTAAAGTCTTGAACCGCAAGAATATTAGAAAATGTGATTTTTTTCTTTTGCTTCCTTTTCATCAGTGCATGAATTCCTGTTAGAAAACACCAGAGTGTCGACAAAATGTTTTCATTATATTAATATTTCACAATTCTACATGCACGCCAAACTCACTAATAATGTCAAATATCTCTGCGAGAGCTTCCTTACAAGTTTAAATTTTTAAGGAAAAATACCTCGCTATAAACAACATTGAAGACTATACTATATACATTGAATAAGATTGGTGTGTTATCTCCATAAGTTTAGTCTAATTGGCGTCTTTGAATCTGCTAACGATTGCCTTGTTCACTTGTATTGAGGGATGAATTATTTCGCCATTTTTCTTCCGACCAGAGAATGTAAGAATCTAAAGACATGTAAAGAAAAAATAAAATAAAATGGGTGGATTACTGGCAGGTTTGAGTTCTCTGAGACCCGTCAATGGAAGGGAGTGTCATGTAAAAAGAATAATAGGGGCCTCCATGAGAGGGTAATGGGTATCCGGAGGAAGGGTCCGGAGATTTACATATCCGGACGCGACTCCGAGACTTTCGCGGCACGACGCTTCACCTTCCCATTAAAACGAGGGGCGTTCTTCACGCGCTGTGCCTCCAGATCCCGCCGATACTGTCCGGACTCCTTGTTCTTCAGGCCCGCCGTCATCTTCTGCACGCCGCTGTACATGGCCTCACGGAAGGCTTGTCCGCGGACCTTGGCAGCCGCTTCGCCCCGGAGCCCCTGGTTGATCATCTCCTTGTAGGCGTTGGCGTGGGCCTGTTTCTTCATGTGTTGGCGGGCGTGGTTGACGGCCGTGGTGGGCAGGCCCCTGTGGATCTCCTCCATGTCGGCTTTGAACTGCTCACGAGCCTCCCTCAGGCGTTCCTTCTTGTCTTCGAATTCGAGGTCGGCGATGGCTATGTGCTCGACCTGGAATATTCAGACGTGAACAAAAACACCTTGAAAAACAAATGCGATGCAGTAATGCACAATGAATTCATTTCGTTATTTAACGACCTTCCAAGTCATTGTCAAAAGTGGTGGTTCGTTCCCTTATAAGCTTTGTTCCCGAATCATTGGGTGCACGTCACGAGTTCGACATCCATGAATCATACAGTCTACAAGTCATTCGGCCCATTAGTCATACAGCCCACAAGTTATACATCCCAAGTGTCATACAGCCAATGAGTTCGACACTAAGCAAACGACGCCCAAGAGACCGACACATTAAGTTCCGTGTTGTCATGTCGAACTCGTAGACTGTATGACTCATGGACCTTTTTTTTTCACTGTCGAACTAGATGACTCGACGTGGGTGTCGGCCTCGTGGGATGACTTACCCGAATTATTACATTATAGTATAGGCATCATTTAGATAACAACCGATCACGTTCACATGTACACGTCATTGGTACAGTCGTCATCACCATCATCATCATCATCATCATCATCCACCATCAGCGTTTCGGTATCTTTTGGGGTATTTGCTCTTTTATGTTGTTTATTTATTTCCTTCCCACCCTAAGAGTCAATCGTAAATGACAATAATACTGATATAATCTGCAACGCTGGTGATTATGACGTTAACATACATTTCGCCACGGGTGCGTGTCTAAATAAGAATAATAAAAACAAGAATTAGTATCGTCGTCGACGTCGTTCCCGACGTCGAAACGTACCTGTCTGACGAGCTCCTTCCGTCTGGTCTCGACGGGTTCGATGGGCGAGGAGTGGAGGAGGGCCTTGGGTAGGATGGCGTGGGGTCCCATGTACATCATGGCGTGCTCACGGAGTTTGTGGAGTTCCTTGGCCTTCTCTTCGTCACTCATTGAGTAGTCCTCCTTGATCTCCATGGCGCGCTTGATGAACTGACCCTGCTTCTCCCGCAGCTTCGATTTATCCCACTTGGAGGGGCCATGGTGTTCCGTCACCTCATCCTGATGGAGTGGTGGAAAAAAGAAGAAGTGTAAAGCAAACTTCTCAATCTTAAGCACAATGCCCACTGTGCGACCTGAGCCTGCGAGCTTATGGCGAGCTGGTGCGAGCTTTATGAGGCGCCAAGTGTCGCGTGGCCTATTTCGTTACGAAATCAGTCATTTCGTCGACGAAATTTTGATTTTGTTAACGAAATGATCATTTCGTTACGAAGTGACTGATTTCGTAACAAAATAGGATATGAGACACTTGAGTTTATCTTATTCATACACGGATCAAAAGCCTGCTTTCGGCTAGACAGTTGTTGTTGTTTTTTTCAGCAAGGCCGTGTTTTACATCGAATAACAAATCATACACATTACGAAAATGCAAATGAAGAGCTGGTATTCATTTTCATCTTATCTTTGTATCTCATGTCATCTTGTCTCATTACATTTCATTCGTTCTAGAAATTGGATTCACCTAAAAGAGCAACGGGAGAAGCAAGAAAATGGCTTACAACTTGACTATGATGAGGTTTAGATGTCACATTATCATTTTATGCTCCATTTTACAATAAAGATGTTTATTAATAATCACATCATGTATATGTATTCAGTATCACTAATATTCATTGGAAATTGAAAGGACTGCACAACAAGCACTTTGGTTTAGCATATACGTTGTCTGGATAAGGAAAGAGAACGGGCAAAACAAAAAAAAAACAACACAACACCATCAGAGAGTATAAAGCGAGTTCGGGCTTCAAACTGAACACAGACAAAGAGATCAAGTTAAAGGGAAGGCAAACCCAAAGAGCAATGTGGATTGAGTGAAAGCAGTAACATTAGTAGAACACATCAGTGAAAGTTTGAAGAAAATCGGACAATCGATGCAAGTGTTATGAATTTTTAAAGTTTTGGTGTTGGTACCGCTGGATGAGGAGACTACTAGAGGTTATGACGTATGAGTGGACAACAATATAAAGAAATATAAAGAAAATTCCTCAAAAATTCATTTTTCATGAAAATTACAAATTCCATGAACTTGATACTGACAAAAGGGTAGCAATTATTCCCCCTGCTTTCTGAAAGCGGTTAGTCAAGTGCTCTTTCATAATGCTAGAAAAGAAAATTTTTTGTTGAATTTCATTTATATTTTCTTTGTATTGTTGTCCACTCATACGTCATAACCTCTAGTAGTCTCCTTATCCAGCGGTTCCAACACCAAAACTTTAAAAATTCATAACTCTTGCATCGATTGCCCGATTTTCCTCAAACTTTCATTGGTGTGTTCTACTAATGTTGCTGCTTTCACTCAATCCACATTGCTCTTTGGGTTTGTGTTCCCTTCAAAGCCATAGCTAGGAAATCTTGTTAGAACAACTGGCTGCCGACCTACGTAAAAGGGAGTCATATTGTGCTTTCCATAGATTCACACGATATGCCGAATGTATAGGCTATATTCTGGCGTGATGGGATTACTGACACAAACTGTACGAGGACATTTTGAAGGTCTCTTTTCTGAAGTCAATAGACAGATTTAAAGTCAGACAATCATTGATTGAGCAGGAAAAATAGTGTTTGTGAGAAGTGTAAGAACGTACCGCAACATTTAACCTTGTGCCTACAATATACTGCAATTACATTATTTTTTCACAAAAAGTGAAACCTTGCGCACTACGAATATAGTATGCAGAATGAGTTGCAAATCGCTGTGCAGATATGCCATCGATTTTTGTTGGATTTGTTTGTTTGTTTGTTTGTTTGTTTGCTTGCTTTTTAAGAATACCTATAGTGACTCGTCAATGTATTCCTTAGCCACAGATTTAGCGGTATAGATAAAGTTTAAAGAGTGCACTCTTCTTGCTGTTGTTGTTGCCCTGACATGACAGACTTAGTAAGAAGTTCATCTGTGTGTGTGCGTGTGTGTGTGTGTGTGTGTGTGTGTGTGAGTGTGTGCGTGTATGTGTGTATGTGTGTGTGTGTGTGTTTCGGGGTTGTCATCCCTCAAGGCCGACACCACGAGTCATACCGCCCATCGAGCTCGATATTGAAAAAAAGGCCCATAAGTCAAACGGCCAACCAGTCATACAGCCCATGAGTTCGAAGTTCGAAACTAGGAAAAGAAGGACCATGAATCCTTAACTAGGTAAACAAGACCCACGAGTTTGATACTAGGCAAAAACGGCCCACAAGACCTGCATTAGACCCTACATCACGAGACTTAAATGTGTCGGTCTCGTGGGCCTTATTTGCCTGTAATTATAGTGTCGAACTCAGGGGCCTTATTTATTTAGTGTTGAACTCATGGGCTGTATGACTCATGGGTTGTATGACTCACGGGCTGTATGACTAGTAGGCTGCATGATTTGTGGGCGTCGAACTCATGTCTTGCACCCGTGTTTTCTTCAATGCATGGATTTCAATTTCGTGAATTGACTTGTTTTTATGTGCATTAACATTGCTGCTGGGTGGTAGCCCTTAACGGCGTAGGATTTTTACGTATGGCCTTGTCGTATTTTGCCTTGCCATTACTTTTATCGCACGAGATGCCTTACAGTACCATGAGTGAAATATCAATCATGAAAACCGCTGCGTGTTAAGATAGTGTCGGGAAAAATACACGAGATAATAAATGATAATTATGTTCTTCTTTTATCCAGGGTATAGCCTCTTCAGTGTCGCCACTGCTCTACAATATTGAGCGCTGCCATTATTAGTACAATTTGTACCCTGGTGTTGCCATGTTTCCATTCTCCGCCTGACTTGAGAGGGACCTGGTGGGTAAAAACATCTTGTCCGTGCACTTGACGGGATTCGCAACTTAAGAGTCATGAGTCTTATCGACTATTACGAATTATGCAACAGTTCCTCCAAACTGTTGAGAGATATGACAAGCTAATCGCGAAACGTGACATAATCTAATGTTAAATTACACCGTTCAACAATTAGGAATGAAGGCGACGAGTAGTGCATGCGTGAAGAAATAAATATCAAGCAATTTCTATGCGTGTATTGATTGCAGTCATTTTTTTTTCATACACGTTTGGTGTGCCGAATAGTGTTGTAATGTTTGCCAAACATCAACTACGATGGCAGATGTTCAGTCAATCGTCCATTTCTCTTCAAACAAGCCTCTCTGACGTCTAGGAACAGTTAGATGGGGGAGGGTTAATGCTGCTCTTCAACGTTTTGTTTCAGTCGCTACTGGTGATCCGATGATGGAGTTTCTGTTCAGATCTCTTCATACATCCCTGTTCTTACTAGACACTTTCCCTTGTATACTTTGTCATGTCTTTCATTTTTTTTTTTTTTGGCAAGCGGCAATGTTATCAATATGATTTTTCTTTTGGCCTGGATTCCGTAAGATTGCTTTGAGGTTATTGTTATTATTTTTTTTAATTCATGTTCCATATTCCACATTTCATACTAGTCTTATATTCCATTTGATTTGAAGCAGAAATGTTTTTCACACAATGGTCAGTTTGAACCAATAATGCACAAATGTATAAGGACATATAATTGACGTGTAATATGAGGAACCCACTAACAAGCAAAGCTTGTAGGATGTGGGCTCCAAAAATATAACATAGGGTTTTAGTACAGTATATCAATGTCAGAAGTGACGTAACATGCAAAAATACAAGATATCGAGAATATTACAAAGTTTACGGGATGTACAAAGTATAGTATATAATGTTTATGATTAACTTATGGTATAAATGCTAAGAAAAGTAGCAAGTTGATCAAACTAATGAAGTCATCCGAGCGAGGCATCATTTGAGTATGCAAAAATTTTTCAAGTGATTACGGCAAAAATAATTAAACATAGGATTTTAGAAAATTGGCTTTGAGATTTTTCTCAAAGGAGCTTAAAGAACTTGAGTGCAACCGAACCGAATCTAACTCATTCCAGAAAGAAGGGCCGGTCGATGTAATTGTCTTAAGGGCTAAAACTGTACGAACAAGGGAAAATGATAGGATTCACTGTGTCTTGTAGGGTAAGTATGAATATCACTGTTTTTCACAAACATTGAGGAAAATATACTAGGACGGTCACCAGTATTCAACTTATACATGAAAATTCCAACATGATACAAATACAAATCAGTAATTTTTAACAATTTACTTGAAACAAACAATTCATCAGTGTGATCAAAAAATTGTGCTCGATTTATAATCCGCAAGGCCTTTTTCTGAACCAAAAATAACGAATCAATTTTAGTCTTTGAGCAATTCCCCCAGGCTAATATTCCGTAATTCAAGTAAGGTAATAATAAAGTTGTATAAAGAGAATGCAATATTGGCTTTGGGAAGAGATATTTCAGTTTGTGAATAATTCCAACATTCTTGCACAACAATTTACATAAATAATCAACTTGTACCTTCCATGAAAGGTTACTGTCAATATGAATACCTAAAAATTTTGTTGAATCTATTTGATTTAACTGTAAACCGTTCATTAAAACTAAACCTGGAAGAGATTTTATTGTGTTACTGAAAACCATATAATTGGTCTTATTTATGTTAAGCGACAATTTATTTGCCTGAATCCACTCAAACACCAACTTAAGTTCATTATTCAAAGTATCGAGCAAAACATAAGGATCTGAGTGAGAATAAAAGAGACTTGTATCATATGCGAACAGAAGAAAAGACAGCAGAGAGGATGAGTTCCGGAAGTCATTGATGTATAAAATGAATAAAAGAGGACCTAAGAAGGAGCCCTTGACATCGGCTAGAGTTTGTCTGTCTGTCCGTTTAATTTTGCCGATGTTTTTGAAAATGAGGTATACACGATGTCATTACTCTGTACAGAAAATGTAGAAAAAATATTTAAATAAACCGATCTTTCCAACCGTCAGCAACGGCTAATCATCAATTTGCAGTTATCTTGTGCAAATGATGTTAATGTCATATCTGCGTGACATTGCCTACTGTTTTAAATATACAAAAGTATTTCAGCAGCGTCTTCGAACGACTGCGTCAAAAGTGCGTCATTATTAATTTCAATCAAGGGGCACGACAGCCAGTTTACATCTTAATGTCCGCATGATATGTGTCCATATGAAAACTGGACACCATGCTGTATACTAGTATTCAATCCGCCGTTGTGTCGTGAGACATAGTATGTGCATACCCAAGATGTGGACATTAAACTTAATGGTTAAATTTAGGCTTGTCAACAAGCCTAAAGTGGCTTGTTAACAAAATTAAGATTGATTCGATCTATTCCTGAGTTACTTCAAAGTAGTCCCTACCTGATCAAATGATCAAAAAAGTATGTCTTTTCTTCCAAATTCGTTGAATAGACTTTGATACACTATCTCCCGCACTGAGAAACAGCGACAGTTCCGATTATAACAAACTGACAAAATAAACCTAGTCTTTTTTTTCTAAGGAGTAGTACAGTATTATGAATAACGTTTATGATTTATAGCCCTCTAGCCTTATGTTGATATACCATGCAGTAAACTAATCATTGTTTGAAGTTTCTAAAATGGTTGAAAATTCATTATTTGAAGGAGATACCACATCCTAATGATCAAATTAGGTCTACGGATTTCTTTGGGTTTTGATTTTTCAATATGACCCAATTTGCTCGAATACCTCATGTCGGTAAAAAGATGAATTGTCTGATCCTATGAATAGCATTTGAAGAAACGTAAAAAAAAAAACACGGAAATATTGTTCCCAACATGGAAGATAAAAATGTTTATCGCAGTTTAGCAGATGTTATCAGGGGCAAGATGGCGATTATTGATTGGTTAAGAGCTGACGTCTTACGTATCATACGTATAGTTCTTGGCACAGGATGTACATGCCAAACATGGCAGTCAAACTGGTCCAGGACTTACCTCTTTTTGGGGTGGTCCCGCCGCTAAAACAATTGACACGAAGCCAACCAAGACGGCTAGGAAAATCCAGGCCTTCATCTTTGTACCCTTAATCTAGATCTGGAGGAATAAGAACAGGAGTAGACTTTTCTGTAGAATCTCCAGCGATAGTCAAGGTCCTAGCGACGCAATGTGCCAGGCATCCAAGCTACTGCTCCTCACTCTTTGTGCCGAAAGAGAGTGTGGCTCAAGCAACCCAGATCCTTTGAGGACAAAGATCGACAAAAAACTCAAAGAAAAAAAAGAGAGAAAGCAACGAATGGAACCCTCAACGCGAGACGGTACCGAGATACACGAAAGAAAGGCGGTGATCGATTAGTATCGATCGAAAGCCACATCACTATTCAGTGTCTACGGGCTGCACATAGCAAGTTTTAAGATACAGACAAATTGCCCTTCTTTCTGACAGTTGATGGTTTCCAAACTAATCATAACGGCATGTAGTAGCCATCATGTGCTATTTAAGTATTTAGATTATTGCTCGTGATACATTACAGCCATTTATGTCATCAAGGCTGATGATCTACTGCTCAACAATTCCGCAAACTTATGAAATTATTGGTCAGCCTTTGGTTTTATTTCTTCGTTTTTGCTTAATGTTCATTCTGAAATTTTGGGGAAAATGAGACCCAATCAGTCATGTACCTACTTCTTTAAAGCAGTGGGCTGCAATTCAAAACCCCAATTTATGGAGACCATCCCATCGAGATGGTTTTGGTATATGGTTGAAATTCCGTCGAAATTTAGGAGAAAGCATGGTATGGACAATGTTGGTTATAATAATAACCAAAGGAGATGGCAATTCAGGGGTAGAGAAAACAATCGGCAGTAATCTGGCGGAACTTCGTATCCTCTTTTTCCCATTTCGCCAGAAATCGGCTTTTAAAGATTCAATGTTACACCTTTCTAAACTAAGTTACGATGAGTTGCATTTTTTTTCTTTTCTTGGTCATATTGGTCTAAAACAATCAGTTATCAGCAAAAAGATGACATGGAGGAGGACTGATACAGAACAAAAATTAACAAATCAACAAAGAAGAAGAAGACATGAAGAAGAAGAAGTGGAGGAGGAAAGAAGAGGAGGCGGAGGAGGATGAGAAGAAGAGAAAGAAGAAAATGAATAGTAAAGGATTGAGGAGAAGAAGAAAAATAGTATTCAATACATGACAAAGAAGGTAATGGTAATGCAATAAAGAAAATTATAATGACAAAAAAGATGACAAAGGAAATGAATAACAAAGAAAGGTAGAAAGCGAGATAGAAAGGGACAAAGGTAACGAAGAATAAGAATTTGGAAGGAATGGAATTATTCTTGACGATATAATGCGATGAGGTCTAGGATGATAATAAGCAATTAGAAAGAAAGAACAAAGATAGAAAGAAGGAAAGATGACCTAGGATAAGAAAGATATTCGGCAAATTGAAGTTATATAGAATACCACTGTGACATGATCAGGAGAAGGGATTTGATCATTGAAATCTTCCTTGGATATCAGAACTAACCCATATTATTTTAGAAGAATTGCTACACTGGCCCTGGAGATGTGTTTGCACTGCACGAAACAATAAAAAAAGTTTAACAGATGATGTGATCCAGTCTCCCCCCCCCCCAAAAAAAAAAAAAGTACCCTCTCTACTGGACCTGCGAGATCTTAAGTACCCTCAAGCTCAAATCGATCACTCTATTCTGGTTCCCATGGTTGATCAAAATGTTAGGCCGGGTATTACGTAAGGACTGGACAAAGCCGTCGGGAATAGCGGTGAATCGAGGAAACGCCACTTACAATAGATAAGAAATTGCAGGAAGAATAAAAAGCAAGAGAGACAATACTGTCGGACAGTCGGAAGAGGGAACAGAGTCTGACGCTTGATGAAAATCAAAAGTGTCAGAAATTTTCAGGAGATTGTGTCACCATGGAGCAGCTCCATGGATGGTTTTACTTTACCTTTGCAGGTTATACTGCTATCGGCTTCACATAAATAGTATGCCACATTCCCGTTTCAGACGATTTAACGGGGTCGTCACAAGACCAACACCCACGAGTCATACAGCCCATGAGTTCGACACTAGTATAAGTGAAAACAGCCCACGAGTTCGACAGATACAACACGGGGCTTAATGCGTCGGTCTCGTGGGCCTTGGTTAGTTTTGTGTCGAACTCATGGACTGCATGACTCGTGAGCTGTATATGACTCGTGGGTGTCGGTCTCGTGACGTGCACCCGATTTCACGAGTTCGATCGCAAACTTAGTATGCTACCATAGGGCCATTCTTAAACATTTTTAATTCCCATTTAAGTCCATCATCATGCAGATAGAGCAAAATAGACACCTTTCCATTGATACCTCACTTGTTACATAACAAGAAATGTTCTTGATGAATATCCCATATTTTCTTATTGTTTTATTTGTTTTTAGAAGCTTTAAATATTTCAACTTTACAAGAATGGCGTTAACTCGATTTGCCACCAAACTTTTTATACCAAGTTAGTCTTGGACAAGGCATCAGTTGTTACATTTTTTGAAGTTTCATTTGTTCTAACAAAATGATGATGTCAGTCACAATCGCATAATGAGATACACCTAAATAATTATTGTATGATTTTGAACGATGTAATGACCTCTAAAGTTTCAAACTGAACTGCACGCAGTTTTCACTAAATGTGCTCCTCCTTTAAGTCGAAAACCAAAAAACAAACAAACAAACAAACAAACCACACATTATAATGATTATTACTTTCAAAGATTCAAATTGAGGTTTAGTTGTAGGGGCTATTCACTCAAGTTGTGTTTCAAGTTCATAATCATCACTAGTCATTGTTGATGTCACGTAGATACAGTCATGAAAATGCTTACATATTCACACATCAAGCACGCATAAATATAACAATGATTACACACAAAAGAATGCTCAGTACATTAAAGACGTAGGGCCCTATGACAAATCCAGATTATAGACCCTGCTAGCAAGTTAATAAAAAAAAAGTTAAGAAATGAAAGGAGGTGTAGTGGCCGATGGTGTTGACAAAGAGCATGCAATAATATTCTGAGGGGTATCAAAAGTTAATTTGGTGAAAATCGGTTTGGAAATGGCTGAGATATCCAAAAACAAGGGGAAACAAAGGAATCCTAATAAAAGGTGTGGCCTGTCGCCTTTTATTATTATCACTATGTTGGATATCTCAGCCATTTGAAAACCAGTTTTCATCAAATAAACGTTGAATCCTTTTTAAAATTACATGCTCTTTCATATTTCATAGGAGATTTCTCATTATCTCACCTAGGAATGTTCAAAACATGAATCCCCACCTCAACCAGGTCACGTACCGTAAACAGTCCCTTTAAAGGAACCACTGAACCGGGGGTTGGAGATACATCTGGTCTAGGCTGAACAAAAAAAAAAAAGATAATGATAATCGGGATCAATTTGTGATAGTGTACAGAAGAGAGTTTAGGATTTTAGATCGACTCCTATACCCTTATGGAGCAGGATTTTTTTCCCCGCGATGTCCCTTGATCTGTAGGCATATTATGTGTTCCTCGCAATGTCAGGATTCGAGTTCAAGTTCAACGTGACATTATGTCCTGCAATACCAAATCATATAGACTATACAAGTCATATAGACAATGACACTTATGTAGCCTACACTGAAGAAGGCGTGGTACCAAAGAATAGCAAAGTTTGTATTGAGTACTAGTACGCCTATAAAATATCATTGCGAGTATTACATTCGTTTATAGATAGACATCAAAAGATAATGATGAAAGCAGAGCAGCTCTGCACTGACGAAGCTAAATTAGCCAACTGAGAGCATTTCAATATCACAGCAATCATCGTTTCTGTTTCTTCTTTTTTTCCCCGTCATCACAGCAGTCGGGCCTACTAACTTGATAAAGTGCCGTGAAAACATTCGAATAGTGAGAGGCATGTCACAAGTTGGACGTCCCACTGCCGTGAGGTCGAGTGCCAATGTAATTCAGCCTGCTGCCATCTAGTGGCATTTGTACGCACAGTTTCTTAAAGAAAAACCCACTCAGGTGAATCACAAATTTCGGGTGACGACGGAACGGAGAAAATCAGGTATAAGATTCTTTACTGTCCAATATTTTTCCTCTATTTCCAGCAGAAGTGATATGTTTTGTATACTGATATTATCTGAGGGTGCACAGGGATACATTTATGTTTCATGCGCTTAGAATGTGTTGATCTTGTGCTAGGCCTTTTCTTTTACAAGGAAGGTTAGCAATAACTGACGGATAGCGCCTTCAACGACAGGAGAAACAGTCCCATTCGTAGAGACTCGCGTAGGATGGGAATGTCATGCATGTCTGTGATTTGATGCAATGCAATGA
This sequence comes from Diadema antillarum, assembly GCF_040938485.1. Lineage (NCBI taxonomy): Eukaryota > Metazoa > Echinodermata > Echinoidea > Diadematoida > Diadematidae > Diadema > Diadema antillarum. Next base: position 165,434 of record NW_027271764.1, read on the forward strand.
TGAAATGCCGTTTTACATTTTCATTGATCATATAAGCGTGAAGTTTGGGCGTAAGTCATGACTGACACGAAGATGGTAGCAAGTAATGAACGTGAATAGATGATGCTGAATGGATAGTATGTATTGTCTTGTCGGCATTTACAATCCTGGACCTTGTATTATTTGTATTTAGTATTGTAATACTAGTAAATAAATTATGGTCCTATCCTCTTGATAGTTATGTATGATGAACTGTATATCTAATGTTAGTGTATGATTATGAGTATGAATGATAGGCAAATTATTTAATGCAGCAACCAAGAAATTTATCAATGTGTAACCTCCCTGCGATGGTTGAATTATTGAATAGGGGCCTACTGCTTTAAGTCTGTCACTGTGTCTTTTTTTTTTAACTCCCTACTCCCACCCAGTTTCTATACCCCCACCTCCTAGCTCCTCCAAAGAAAAGAGAAAAAATATATATGGAAAGGGTGGCATTGGTCAATAAAGCTGAATTACTTTTAAAATTGCCCCATCAAGAATTCATATGACTGTCCCGTTTCTGTTTCATTGGACAGTTTTGGTCACAACAACGCAGCAAGGACACTGGATCTACCAAAAATGAGTAAAGCCGGGAAACAGTGCCAGCACATAGCATGTGTTGAAAAATTCACAAAGGAGCAGTTGGAAGGCTTTACAAAGGTGAGGGCTGCAATGAGAAATGTACAGCAAACTCATGAAAAAGGGAGAACTTTTGCATTTGGGTAAATCACATGGCAGCTATGCCCATCGAGACTCGTAATTTGCTGACAACCGTGCACAAAACTTGTCAGATATCTGTATAGACAGTTGGTGAACAAACAAAAAAATCACACTTTAACATTTTATAAGATAAGGATAAAGGATTGACCTTCAAAATATAACTGCTTCATTCAAAGGGTTTGAAATGATTACTATCATATAGTATTAAAATGTACTCTTTCACTCCAATCCACATTTCAGGGTCACTGTTTTGACTGCAATGCAAAGGGTCCAAATCTATGGCTATGCTTAGAGGTAAGTACTCAACTAAATCTTTCCATTTGTACTTGTGATTCAAAGTCATGCATAGCTGGCATTGTAGAAGTTAAAGGACAAGTCCACCTTCATATACATAAGGATTGAGAGAATGCAGCAATATTAGTAGAACACATCAGTGAAAGTTTGAGGGAAATTGGACCATCCGTTCAAAAGTTATGAATATTTTAAGTATCTGCGCAGTCACTGCTGGAAGAGAAGACTACTATAGTGTATGATGTCACATGCGTACAACAATATAAGGAAAATAAAAGGAGAATTTCACAAAACTTTACTTTTTGAATAAAGTGCACATTTCTCCGACTTACTACTGACGTATATTAAGGGTAATATTATTCCCCCTGCCTTCTGAAAGAGAGAAGTCAAGTGTTCTTTTGTTATGCGAGAAAAACGGAAATATGTTGAATTTTCTTTATTCTTTCTTTATATTGTTGTACTCATGTGACATCACAAGCTATAGTAGTCTTTTCATCCAGCCGTGACTGAGCAGAAACTTCAAAAATTCATAACTTTTGAACGGATTGTCCGATTTTGCTCAAACTCTCACTGATGTGTTCTACTAATATTGCTGCATTCACTCAACCCACATGTTAATGAAGGTGAACTTGTCCTTTAATAACATTGTGTGATAATTTGATCTCAGAACACACAACTAGCAAATATTAGCTGTAGAGTTCATAGGTCGCTCAGGGAGGTGATCCTCCTGGTTCATTATACTTTTTGTTTGTGTATGTGTATGTTCACATACATGTATGTTTGAACTCGGTATCTAAGTAGGACTTTCACAAAAATCTGTCATTTACCATCCACAGTACTAATAGTAAAATTTTAAGATAAATGAGGTAAAATTGTCATACTTGTTATAATCATCATAGTTGACGTGCAGAAAACTAGGATTGTGTTTGTAAAGGCTCACTACTTTTTTGTCCCCGCCGAACGAGTTCGAGCAGGGGACTATGAAACGGGCTCCGTACGTGTGTGTGTCTGTGTGTCTGTCTGTCTGTCTGTGGGTCTGTCTGTGCGTCCGTTGTGTGATCAAAATCTTTTAATTTGCTACTTCTGTGTCATTTATGAGCAAATTTTGATTCTGTTTGCTTTATATGATAGCACTACATGGGAGCTTTGAAACTTCTACACAGAATTTCAGTTGTGACCTTTGACCTTGACCTTTGACCTATATTGTACATTTTGCTACAAAATGCCACTCCTTCGCCATTTCTAACCCGATTTCGATTCCGTTTGCTTTATGTGATAGCACTAGGTGAGGGCTTCAAAATTATACACAGAATTTTGATCTTTGACCTTTGACCTTGATTTTTGACCCGTATTGTAGATTTTGCTACAAAATGCTACTCCTTCGCCATTTCTAACCCGATTTAGATTCTGTTTGCTTTATGTGATGGCACTGGGTGAGGGCTTCGAAACTTCTACACAGAATTTTGACCTTTGACCTTGATTTTTGACCTATATTGTACATTGGCTACAAAATGCTACTCCTTCGCCATTTCTAACCCAATTTCGATTCCGTTTGCTTTATGTGATGGCTCTAGGTGAGAGCTTCAAAACTTCTACACAGAATTGTGACCTTTGACTTCTTTGATCTTTGACCTTGATTTTTGACTTGTATTGTACATTTTGCTACACGTACTCCTTCGCCATTTCTAACCCGATTTCGATTCCGTTTGCTTTATGTGATGGCACTAGGTGAGGGCTTCAAAACTTTTACACAGAATTTTGACCTTTGACTTCTTTGACCTTTGACCTTGATTTTTGACCTATATTGTACATTTTGCTACAAAATGCTACTTCCGGCGGGGACATGTATTACGCACCGCGTAATTTCTACTTTTCCTTGTTTCTTTAGCAATGTAAATGAATTTATTAAGAAGAAATAAGAATGTGTTGAATAAAATTTGCCGCACACTCTAACAAGAATGACTCTTGTGTTTGTCCATACTACATCTAGGCTTTTAGTGTGAACCAGTAATAACTTTTTGTGTCTGATTTTGAATAGCCCAGGTGATGTCATTGTAGCCCCTTTGACTAGTTTTTTTTACAACAGTGTATGTGTGTGTCTGTTCGTTGTTTTGTGTGTGTGTGTTTGGTGGGTTTATTTTTTTTTGCTGTTTTCTTTTTTGTTCAGTTGAGTTTTTTTGCTGCCCATGTGTGCAATTGTAGATTTGGATAATTTCCGATTTGCTGACAGTTAAGAAGTGTTTCTCTATTTCCTCGTCCAGTCTGGGTGTCGATATGTTGGATGTGGGGAGTCAGCCGCTGACCACAGCTCAGATCACTCTGTAGTAAGTTGGAAAACTGAACACAGTGAACTGTTCTTTATACAACCCCAGTTTAACTCAACCAGTATTTGGACGTAACATTGTATCAAAACTGTTTAACTGTAAGGAGTATAATTCATTCCCAACAAAGTTTCCATTTATCAGAAAAGTGCAAAAGTTTATCTATTGCCTTTTGACATGATTAGAGCTGATATCAAAGCAAAAATTTTGAAGTATGATCTGTTTGTGTTGTCATCTGCATTGAAAATAAAAGATACAGTTCTTTGCAAGGGATAAGTTTCCTTATTTGATACAAGTTCCTCAATTTTCAAAATACCACTCAAAATTTGTGTGTGTATGACTCTTGCATAAGTCAATCATGATCACTGATGTCTTGTAGATACAGTTATTCATAACAAGAATGTTGACATCAGGATATGTTATGTTACTATTTATTTGTATTGATTCTGTTCAAAATCATATTTTGGCCCTACACATCCCAAAAGGAGGTGATTATATGCTTCATTAACCCTATTTTTTTGCAGGGTAAGAATCATAACTTGACCATGAACCTGCAGACGCGTCGCACATGGTGTTACGCGTGCGAGCGAGAGGCGTTCCCCAACGTCCTTCTCCCCGATCGGGCCCAGATGGCGGTGCCCGATCACGTGACCAAGCGGCACATCAGCGTCCAGGAGACCGAGCGCGTGGCACAGCAACGACACCATCACCATCACCAGCACCAGCATCAGCACCGCTATCACCATCATCATCACCAGCACGCCAGCCAGCGGGGGAAAGAGGATGAGGGTACAGGTGATGAGGAGGAGGCAATGGAGCACTCTGGGGCAATGACAGGCCAGGAACACTACTCCCAGTGAGTATTGGGGGATAGGTACAAGTATAAGACACTTATTTGCCCAAGCAGGCCTTTTGCAATGGTTATGATGGGAGGGGAAAAATGAATAGAAATAGCCAGTGAGAAATTAGTACATGTAAGAATGACACCTTCAATGATTATGACCAAAAAAATCTTTTCTTGTACCACATATCTCCTTTTTAGTTTCTTTCTTTTTCCAGATATGGTTTGTTCAAGGTTAAGGTGTCACTGGATGAAGTGTTTATAATCTGTCCAAGAATTTTGATGGTGAATTTATCTGATGGCACTTGGCAGAACTTGTTTTTGAATTGAGTCAAAGCAGAACAATTACCTAAGAAAATGTTTTCATGCAGTTAAAGATATAGAGAGGAAAGGTCCACTTCTAAGTGGAAATGTGTTCCATATTTAACATGTCGTTGGTGATAAATAAAAAGCAAACAATGCAGTAGAATATCCAACGTGACAGTCACGAAATTCTAAAGTTTCACACATTTTCCCAGAAGAGTGTCTAAACAGCTTCTCCCAAGCAAAACTTTACTCCAGCTCCACAAGAAAATGAAACATTTTTTTTCTTGTGTTGGATACATGTACCTTGGAATTCTTTCTTGTACAGTGCACTCCAGTTATAACTAACATGGTTATAACAAAATACCGGTTACAACGAAATAAAAATTCAGGCGGCAACATTATCCTCTCGTTGTCTTTTTTTGTTTATTTGTTCAAACAAAATTTCGATTTAACTAAAGAAAAGTGCCAGTCCAGAGGACTTCATTATAAAGGGAGTCCACTAAAGCAACACTCTCCCATGACTATATAGCCTCATACTACAGAATTGTTATGTCTCTGTCCCAAACTAGGATTCCAAGTTTCCGCACCGTCAACACTCCAGTCACCCAGGCTCTGGATGAGATCGCCCTAGATGACACCAAACCGAGAGGTAGGGCGTGATATCAAGTATTATATTCCACACACTAAGAATCTTGCTATAGGACTGGTCAAGAGCTGATCATGTGATGAAGCGTAGTTTTGCCCATCACATCACCTGAGAAGAAAAGTTTGTTACACTCTATGTTGATAGTCCCTTTTTTTTCGCTGATCTCCACACAGTCCACACAGTCCTAACGCAAGATGAGTGCGCGCGAAATAAAAGTGCGTTGCACTGTGGACTATCATGTGATCTAGGTCACTTGATAGTACACAGTGCAACGCACTTTCACTTCGGTGCCGCGCGGTGCGCGCAGCAAATTCATTGTTTTGTCATCTGCGCGCACACGTAGCCTAAGCCCTAAGGATACCTAAAGACAGCTAAAACGGTTTCAGATGTGGAATAAAATGGGAATTTCTAGGACCCTAGATGTGGAATATAAAGCAAATAATCAACTTTCAGTTTCAGGCAATGAGACAAACTATCACTTCCTCGGGGATCTGAATGTGTACGCTATCTTTCCTCTGCTGCGCTTCGGAAAGATAGCTACATCCAGATCGCCTCGGAAGTGATAGTTTGTCCCATCACCTCCAATTTGCGAAAAGTTCATGCTGCGAAAAAAATGTTGCTTTACAGTACTTGAAGTGTAGTTGGCTTGTTTGTGCGCACTGAACTGTTAAATCATAAAGTTCCAGAGCAGGATATATAGTTACAGTAATGGCATGGTGGCAAACTAGCATAACGATAGTGGTGGTGGTACTTTCACTTGTGACACGATTTGTACTGATGCTAATAGATCTTACATGATTTTACATTATCATTATGCACATGGCGTTATAGTGTATACAATGTACATTACCAAGCAAGGAAATATGTCAAATTTGATACATCTATTCAATTCTGCTTGATTTTGTTCCATAAGGACTAACTGGGCTTAGAAACTTGGGAAATACATGCTATCTGAACTCTGGTATCCAAGCTTTGTCTAACTGGTAAGTTGTTGTTATTTAATTTGCTTTCTTTATCCTTTTTTTAATGTCATGATAGTGTTTGTTGTTGCTGTTGTTGTTGTTGTTGTTTTAATGATTGTGTTACCCAGTTATATAACTGTGTATTCAGGGTGTGTTTGCATTACTTCTGTTGAAGTTGATAACATTTACAAATCACTTTACCTGTATTGCATTTTTTGTTTGTTTAGAAAAAGAGCGGAAAGCAGAACTTACAAACAACACTAAGACAGATGTTAATACATGCTGAGAAATTCTTAGTCACTGAAATACTGACCCTACCTTTTAAGTCATGGAAATCATTAACACTGTGCAAAGAGTAAAAGTAGTTTAGATGATTCTTGGATATTAATTATGTAAAAAAATGTAATGTTGTCTTACTTGTGTAACAAAATGATCACCCAAACAAAAGTCATCATATTAGTTTTTCCCAGTCATGTGTGTGTGTGTGTGTGTGTGTGTGTATGAATGGTGCATGTATTATGATTTTTTTTCTTTTGTATTCTTTGTGCAAATTCCAAATTAGGTGTATTTTAGGTATTTCCCTTTTTTATTATTGTTTCTTAGCTTTTGCATAAGATCATCATTTCAGATATGAATTTATATGATTGGTAAAAAAAATACCATTATGATATTCAGGATTTTTTTATTGTTTCATTGTTGAATTACTGGGACAAAAGCAAGTAACGATTGTGGAAATATGAATGATGATCATATGATATTAGAAAGAGATCCTTCGTTTTCATTGTCCCTGTGTGTGCAGCCCTGCATTCACCCACTTTTTCTTGGAGTGCAATGGATTTGTGAAGACAGAGAAGAAGCCCTACCTCGGGGCCTCATATCAACGACTCATGGAGGACATTTGGGGGCGGAAAAGGTGAGGAGAAAACCTTCTAATTTTTATTTGAAAATAAAGTCTAATTTGTGTTTTATTCTTCCACCCCCAAAATATGACAGAGACATCATGTTTTCTCAGGGTTTTCTGCCTACAACGTGTCTATCGTTACACCACAAATCTTGTTCTGTTGTGTTATTTGGCATGTTTTCTAATGTTAGCTCATAGCGTTACCTTGTCAGTAATTGATTCAGAGAATTACTATTACAGGGCACTCCCAACAAATTTTGTTACAGCAAGGAAAAAATTCAGGTTCCAAATTTATTAAGTGCAAAATTCTCTTTGGTTAGTGCAAAATTTTGAGATATGGAAAGAAAACTGCTGGTCCTGAGGAGTATGTTACAACAGAAGTTGCTTGTACAACAAAGATAGATGGACACAATATTTTAGGAATGTTTGTCCTTCCTTGGCTTATTTTCTTCAGTCTGTTTTTAATTTCATTTAATGCCTGTGTATGTTGTTATGTTAACAATTGTTGTGTTTTCCTTGTCTTATTTTTTATCCCCTTCAGGCCAAGCTACATGACCCCATCGAGCCTCGTCAACAGTTTCAAGGCAGTGTTTCCTATGTTCAAAGGATTCACACAACAGGTAGTTAACTTTCTGACACTGTTTTATGTGCAAAACTCATGCCTGGACAATGATGTAGCTACTGATCATTTGATTAAAAGTCATCGTAGATCTGTGATAAAACTTTAACATCAAAGCAAAGCTTTGCATATTCTCAACAGCTGTGCTCATTGCATGTACAGCGTAACAAAAATCTATAAAAACTTGCATAGATTTGAAACACGGAATGTTTACCCAAAGCATGCTTTCGTTGCGGTCTCTAAACAATTTGTCACACAGCGGTATTCTACAATGGCGCATAAAGAGTTAAAAACCGCTGCTTGTATTTGATCGGCACTCCCCCACTAACTTTGAAATGAAAAAGATTTTTTTTTAGTGCAAAAGAGGACTTTGATGTCTGGTGTTTGATGTTTGACATAGAATCAGGGTTTTCATCATCACTCATTTCTTTAATCTTGTCTCATTATCAGGATTCTCAAGAATTCTTGCGCTGCATCATGGACAGACTCCACGAAGAACTCAAGGAGCCAGTCTTTGTCGAGAGCGATGACGCAGTCGATGACAGTCGGCCTACCACAGCTACTGATGGCAATGCGGACAAGGACCCAAACCCTCGGCGACGCATGCGGGCAGGCTCGCCTTCCCTGGATGCATACCACCGGACGCGCTCCAACGACTCGCTCACCTTGTCGGAGGACATGGAGATGGAAAGTCTCCCGGACAACGATGCGGCCCAAGCCCAGATGATGGAGAGTGCCGAGGAGCGCATCCCACTCCACCCAGGAGCATCATCTGCCCATGGAGAGGAGATGTTGACCCCGCCCCCCAGAGGTCACGGGGTGGACAAGAATCACCCGCACAGAAAGAGGGCGTCGGATTCCACCTCAGAAACGGAGCCCCTCAATCCCAACCCAGCTCCAACCAGAGGTGAGAATGTCTGAAATGCAATGAGCAAGATTTATCATGTTCTGTATGTGCCTTCTCTTTTCAGGCTATGTCTTGGTCATTTATTGGCATTCAATATTCCTGTATATGCCATATTATAGTATACAAATATTCAATGTGTATGAGTTCAATGGTTCCTTATATTACATGAGCATGCTAGTTTAACCATTCTATTCAAGGGCGCAAAGTGAGGTTGAATAGAACGGTGAAACTTGCTGTGCAGGCTCACTTGATTTACCATTTAATAGATGTCTATTGCACTGCCATTAAGAGTGAGCATGGGATAGCTGATTCTTCTTATTGTCATATGGCCTGCTTTCATCCAGTCAGATTGCAAGGATCTATACATGTGTTGTATAATATGCAATAATGTAGTGTAATAATATGCAATTTATTTTTGTGATTGTAATCAGTACACCAATAATTTTGAAATCAGACATTTGCAGAAAAACCTCCTCCTGTAACAGATGTGCATTATAAATCATCACAAAACTGGGAAATTGCCGACCTGAATAGGGAAATACTTACATCTCATTCTGCACTGTGGTTCTTCATCAAGAATTCAATGGCCTGTAAAACTGTCTTACAAGTCCAGTAGCCTGAAATATTATGCTCATGAAATATATTATCATACAGTTACACATCCTAAAATATATGGCATATATTATGAACACTAATACAGTGATTTATACCATCTACCTACATTTCTTGGCTGATGCTTTGACAAATTCTAGTAGCCAGATGCATCATCTCTTACAAGTGGTCCACATGTTAGCCTCACGTAATCATTTTGTGATACTTAGATTACTTGAAGAACTGTTTTAGATATCAGACCAACCACTCACAAAAATGTCATACTCTGTAACTGCTAGTCATGCTCTGTAATCATACATTCGTAATTATACATGTAGTCGAATCATACATCATGATACATGTATTTTTACTCTGTATGTGTGGCACTATAAGTCTGCAGACTTTCTGTTATGCTCTCTTTTGAATTGCAGTAAAATCGAAATTGAATTGAATTGAATAACAAGTCCCATTTACGAATACAAGGTGTATACAGTATCGATGTGAATTGTTAACTGAATGTGGATGAACATACTAAAAGGAAGTGCTCTTTGTACAAATTTTCTTCTGATTTTCCTCTTGCGTGCAGTCAACACTAGATCGCGTACTGTTTCCTCCACCTCGAATGTGAAGTACGATCGAGAAGTCTACGACAGCGAGAAAGATATCGACGAATTGGCGTCTGGTGATCAGATGAGTACGTCTTCAGCCAGCAGGGATGCAGGTCAGAGGTCTTTTTATTTCTAATCCTTCAAACAAGTTGATTATGCCATGTGGAACACTTTATGACTTGCTATGTGCATCTGTTGACAACATCTATCAGGTTATAGTTTCTGTAATTGAGTTCATCAAAAAAAAAAAGGACTTAGCAATAAAAACAGTGTGCTCAATGCCGTGCATACAGTATTGTGAACCAGCAATCTATGGTGTGTGGAAGACATTGCGTTCACTATACAAATTTTGATTTCCATGTTACGATTGTACGCGTGTCATGGGAGAGAACAAAAGTTCTTTCACCTTTCCTGTAAAATTCTCGCGCAGTGAAAAAGAAGAAGCCGCAGCCGACGACATACCGCAGCATCATATCCGATGTCTTTGACGGGAAGATTCTCAGCTCTGTTCAGTGTCTCACCTGCGAAAACGTAAGCATCACACATCATTTCGATCCCTCATGCTTTTAGTCGGTTGTAGTCTCGGCCACATGGAATTTTTTCCCTGGGTGCGGATGAGGATGCGAAAGAGTTGAACCCAACTCTTTTTCACCTCTTTCTCTCTGAGAATTTTGGTTTTGATCTTCACGCTCTGAAAGGAATAGAATGGATACACGTGATATGATGACGAAGAGCCAGGGTAGTATGCATGCTATCCTTATTGCAATTCTGTTCTTAGAAACAATGAAGAATAAAGAATAAACACATTTATTTTTGTCTTTTATGGCAGTTTTATTAATGGTAGTACAACTTCTTTCTACTTTTTCCATAGGAAATTTATTTCATATATGGATTCCACCATTAGCTTTGATATTTCATGGGGGTTTTACTGCTGTATAAGTGTGATTTGAGATATCATAGTATTACTGTTAATGTCAATATTTTTATGTGATTGTTTTCTCGTGCTAGGAGGCTCAAAAAACATATTCATGGGTTCCTGAGCTCGTGCTGTGCAATTGTTAACCCATTTAAGTGTGCAGATAAAATTGAAGATATTTTCATGGATTTTAGAATTCAAAATACAAGAAAATCAATGTATTAATATAATTGATAAATTCATGTAAATTAACATTTTTGCACTTCCAATATACCATACTGAAAAGAAAAAAGATGTTTTAAAGATTTTCCAATGGAATTGTTGGCACATTATAATTGTAGCAAGTACACTATAGAACATAATGTTTCTCTGTTTTCTCAGGGAGCCAGGACAGTGAGCCCAATTGTAGTATTGTTGTTATCACTTTTGTAATTTCCTTGTCGGTTCTTGACAGATCTCGTGTCAGAAGGAGAATTACCAGGACCTGTCCCTGCCCATCCCGGGCAAGGAGGACCTGGCCCGGATCCAGGACCTGCCGCCAAAGTCCACGGGCACCTGTGCGGACACCCATCGGAAGCAAGGGTGGCTGTCCTGGTTTTACGGCCTCATCACAGGGTATGTAAGACCTCAGAATGGTGCTCCTTGACTGCACTGTGGTATAGTCTCCCACTACCCCCCCCCCCCCCCCTTCCCCTCCCTCTCCCCTCTCCCCCCCCCCCCTTTTGTCTTCATTCTATCCCTTCTTCTCGCTTTCTCTTTCTTTTGTCATTGATGAACAGTCAGGCGCTCTCTTTCCCCACGTCCACAGTAGACTCTTCATCACATGGAGAATCGGGAGAGATCATATCATTTTTATGACTGACCGTCCACACTGCTATCTCAACTGTCCCCAAGCTGTGGCAATCGGGGCTTGGGACAAACCCTGTCACTTGAAACCAGACTTTGTAAGTGTCTAACGTGTGCACATTTGATGAATACAGCTGGGCTCTATTAATTCTCGCCTAAGGTCCCTCTCCCCTCCACGTTTTGTCTGCGGAGCCGACTTGGTGTGCAAGATTGGGGGGGGGGGGGGGGGGGGGGGACAAGTCCCAGTGAGCATCCGTACTATGGTTTTGGGCTTTGATGCGGGACCTAGTGTGAAGGTGGAGTGTATCTGATCAAGTAAGAGGTGTTGCAGTCATTCGTGCCAAACCCAAACCTCCCCACTCCTGTCCAGAGGGGATGATGCTGTGAAAGTGAAAATGAAGAGAGTTTATAGAGCTGCACTTTTTATAGACATGTCCAGTCTTTTTCTGTCGCATGGTGCAATACAAAGGGGAGGTCATAACCTCATGAAGGTTAATGTCCAAGTTGCTGATTCAAGTCCAAAGTCTGTTTTCCTGAAACTTGTTATCAATAACAACTGCCACATTTCTATGACAAATTTGCTCTCAGGCAATCAGATGCAAGGATTTCAGTGGCTTGTAACAACTTTCGGAACTTGTTACTGATAACAAGTTTTGTGAAATGGGATCCAGGGCAGCATCTCTTGGTTTTGCAATTTCTGTGAGTCTTCCCGAAAACATCCAAAGATGGCAGTCCTCCCCGATGTGACGCATGGTGTGTCCAGTTACACAATCTGGGAGATTTGACTGTCTTTGTCAACATGTCTGCTATGTATTTCATTGAAGTATGGGACACCATATGGAATAATACCAACTAGAAAAACACATGAAGTTAAATTAGTATGTGCAAAAAGCATCCATGTAATTTTGAATGCAGGATTACACCTGTGGCAGTGCGCACTGAACCAAGTTGGTCGTCTTGAGAGAATGAATGTAGCTTTATTTCCATCGATTGTCCTTAATGTGTGTATAAAGAGGGAGGTGTTGGTGATGCTCCATGCAAGTCAAGTAGTGAATGAAGTAGTGTGGAGTATATCAAGTGAAGCAAGACACATACTGTGCGAGTTGAAATTTTCGCGGTGTTTTTATTTTCGCGAATTTCGCAAATCGTCTTTGAACCGCGAAAATAACACGCGAAAATAACAACGCACAAATAAGTAAGTTCACTTACACCCTCGCAACCGTGAAATTAACAACACGCCAAAATATCCTCCAAGTAGCAATTTGCGAAAATATCTTTATGCAAAAATTTCAGCTCGTACTGTAAATCAGCACCACATTTCTTCTGCCTCTATTCTTACTGAGCAGAAGCTGGCTGTGGGGCCCAAATATTACGCTGGACAACTGCCTTGCTGCTTTCTTCTCTGCAGATGATCTCAAAGGTAATCTGTGTTTTGTTCTGTTTCTTTTTTTTAGTTCTTAATTTCAGTAGCATATGCCTTGTCACTGTTGTTGTAGTTTGCTTGGTCTTTTTTTTTGGGGGGGGGGGGGTTAACATAGGTAAGGTGTGAGAATGTAGCAGGCTACAGGCCTTGTTACAAAATGCTTGTGCAAGCATGAGCGCATCTTAGTGACTCATTAAAGATTCAAGACAAGGATTGGAGAAATATTCTCTTGTCTTCATTCCTCACTACTCATGAGTTTAAGATATTTACTTTCATTTAAAGAAATTCCATGTCATTTTCTCCCCCTCCCCCTTTCCAATGGAGAGTAAATATTGAAGCAGTGATGATTTGTATGTGGAATGAGTGAAATATCTCACAGATTCTACTGAATGATTTCTTTTTAGGTGACAACATGTACAGCTGTGAAAAGTGCAAGAAGTAAGTATTTGACAAAACGTGTCAAACTGTTTGAAATTGGACATTTCTGTACTTGATGAACAAGACAGAATGGGCAGAATTAATACCTAGCTTTAAGTGTAAGATTAAGTTGTCAAGATCACACTTTTGAGACTCTAATACAGAAAGGTTTGTTAGATAGCCATTGCAAATAAAACACAATGTGCTGATGTTAAATCTCGAGATTCACGCCTAAAAAGATACAGCATGTCTCATGTAACATCAGTTCATCATTGTATTTGTGAAATAAAGATTCAAATGAAGTGTTGACACTGCTGTAAGAATCCCATTCTATGACTGAGGTGATTCAGGGATTGTTTGGTTTTTTTCCTTAAGGTTTGTTATTTGTCCTTACAGTCAGCATTTGATTATTTTCTGTTTTGCACTATGCTAAAAGGGCGGTGAGTTGGCTCAGTCGGTAGCGCGTCTGCCTCACGATCACGCGGCCCGGGTTTGAATCTGAATTGGGACTGAGCAATGTTGTGTGTAAGCATACCGTCCCCTCTAGCAAGAGGCAAAACACTCTGTCCCTCGGATAGGACATAAAATGGAGGTCCTATGTATCAGAGAGTAACAACTCATGCACGTTAAAGATCCCGCTTCATTCATTCATCGCAAAGAGCAGGGTGTTTACTATAACCCGATGAAGTGGTCCCATCTCACATCCAACTGGACCCCATGGAAGACCAGCTTAACGTAGCTGAATATGGGCTATCCAGCCATCTTCTCAGATGGAAATGAACAAACAAAATTTGTTTCATTTTCACAATTGAGAAAAATTTATCAGAACAAATTCTGATCTTTTGTAGACATTGGCAGAATTTGAACTAATTATCAAGCGTTCATTTTAATTCCATCACACTCCAGACTCCGAAATGGTGTCAAGTTTGTGCAAGTACTTGAGCTGCCAGAGGTAAGAAATTTGACTTGTTTAGTCCTGTAGCATTGCAAACCCTCAGCAATATCACTGATTGGCCAAAGGCAACCCGTGATACAGGCATGCATGAATGTCTGTTTTTTATGCGAGTTGGGAAAATCTGTGCATTTTCTTTGGCTGGTCCATGCCTTTTCCGTATTCACCACCTTAAATGTTATAATACATGGTCAAGTTAGTGTAATCCAAACTTTGAAGGAGTGTGATATTTAAAGCCTCTTCATTGAGTAGAAGTTGAGAAACATCAACACCTACACTGAGTAGTGGCATACTTTATAGGGAAAATGAATTAAACCAGAATACTGGTATGTATAAATTGTCAGTTCATTGAATGTAGAAATACTTAGTAGAACATAAAGTAGATACATCAAGTCTGAGGGAAAATCAGACAATCTATTCAAAAGTCTTGAATCTGTACCGATGATGGGCTAAATCCATGCTCCCTCGTTGCTGGATGAGTAATATGTTATGTGCAGGTCATGAGAACTTTCTCCCAGCTTCCTTTATTCTCACCTCCAACATCATGGGGGATTCCCCTATCTCACACTCAGTCGCCCCCATTGTTTTCCACAGGTGCTGTGCATCCACCTGAAAAGGTTCCGCCACGAGTCCTTCACGTCCTACTCCTCCAAGATATGCAGCTACGTTTCGTTCCCCATGGAGGGACTGGACATGACCCCCTATCTTGCCAAAGGTGAGGACGATGATCCCCTGGTGTCCGTTAGTAATCCAGTGGTGGAAGTCGGTGGGGGTCATAGTGGGGATCTCCCCAGGTGACTATGTCCTTTGTCAAGGGCGCCATTCCCTCTACGTTTGAATTAAGCCTGACCATGCTGTCAGCAGCAAGCCAGAGCAGATATCATATTGTCAGAAAAATATTTTATATTTACATTGAATTGAAAATCATATTATTTTCAGTGTAAAGGCAATATCAAAGAGCTTTTACAGTAACATCTTGGCTGAATTTGTGTCATTTAAGTTTTTTTGTAACTTTCATTACACTTGACCAAACTCAAATTGGTCTTTTATTGCCTTACTACACTCGTTCTAGATGAAGCAAGTAACCATATATCGTGTCGAAAGATTCTTCTTTTTTTTTACGTATAACATACCAGATTGTTCTTCGATTTTATGGTCCTACAAATGGAGGTATTGGAATCTCTCAGTGCTTTTCTTTTGTTTTGTTTTTTCTTCTTTTCAGATTGCAAGAACACCTGCGCAACATATGATCTAAATGCAGTCATTTGCCATCATGGTACTGCAGGGGGTGAGTACATGGTCAATATCTTTCTCCTCCTCGTTCGGTTCTTGGTTGCACTGACTTAAATTGTGGCAGCCATTTGCAGATTGTTAACTTGTGACATTACACATCAAAATATGCAAAGAAAGTAGTATTCGTTGTTTACTTGATTTTTGTCTTGTTTTGATTGATTACTTTTCATCATGTTTTATATTTCTTTTAATATCATATGCCGTCGTTTTGTTATGCTTTTTCTGTTTTGCTTCTGCAAACTAAAAACAAATTTTAAAAAAGCGTGTCATAAGCAAACTACATTTCAGAATGATACCACAAATGAGCATAAAATGTGTGTTACACACCAATTTAGAAGTTATGTGGATGTTCATGGAAGGGAGAATCAGGAAATGGTGCATACCAGGGTCAAGGGGAGAAGGTTGTAGATTCCTTAAATCCAGAGAATGGTAGAATGGACAAATAGGGCCATTTGCATTTCAGATTTTACTGGTAATGAGTTTGGGGGGGGGGGGGGGGGGAGAGGGGAGTAGACTGAAGGGCAGAAGCAGAGGTGATAGCCCCTTTCTCTCACACCCCACTGGTTGCCACAGGCGGCCACTACACCTGCTACGCCCAGAACTGGCTGAACAGCAAGTGGTACGAATACGACGACATCTACGTGACGGAGGTCAACGAACTGCAGGTGGCCAACTGTGAGGCATACGTTCTCTTCTACAGGTGAGAGGAATCTGGCATCCGAGTGATTTAACTCTTTTTGTGCCCAGACATTCAGCTCAAAGGTAAAAATACTTCTCAAGAGGACTCACATTCATCTGCCACTATCTTGAATTATGTTGCTTTATATATCGGCAGGGTCGACCAAGAGGCTTATCTGGCTGATACGATTTGCAAGGATAATGAGTTCTTTTGGAGTATGATTTTGTATTTTGAGAACAAGAGTATAAAGTAATAAATGTTGGTGTCCCCGATTTGTAATCCTGAAGAGCCATCCCCGTTCAGCTGTGGCTTTGTAGAATGTTGCTTGGTACGTGATGATCAAATCTTGCCCTGTCGGTAGTATTGAATCACATGCAGCTAACGTGCTGCTGCATGCGATTTACTCTCATGCAATGGATACTGCTATGGCCAGATATATTGTAATTGATGTAATCGCATATAAAACATTACATAGCAGCCACCTAATGTGTATGCTCTGAGAATTCAATACTTCCAATGTAGTGGGTCTTTTGGGGTAGTATTTCGCATTTTCATTGTTACAATTACCCAACTGGAAATCGTGTTATCTTCCTCCTTTTGCAGGAAATCTTCAGAAGAGGCAATAAAAGAGAGGCAGAAAGTGCAGGACTTGTTTGAACAGGATGAGGTGAGAGCCAATTTTATTCTTAACCCACTACCTCTCAGATGCGATGAAAGCCATTGGATTAATTCATAAGACTCTCCTTTCCCCTATGTCATGGGTTATACTACTGTATTGTCTGTGCTATTTTGCTTCTGTGTATGTTGTGCTGTAAAACTACAAGCCTCAAGGATGATATGATTCATTAAAGGCATAATTTACCATTTGCAGATGAAACAAAAACCCAGCAATCGTGCTTCAAAATAGTTCTAAAATATGAGTTAGGGATAGAAACAACCAATGTAAAATTTGAACCAGTATAATCGATGTTAAGTATTGTTGAATATACGAAATGTGAACAATAGTTACAATAGAAATGTTTCCAGACTAAACCGTCTACAGATATGGTTTAATGAGAAAAATAGTGATATCTCATTATATATTAGGCTTTACCGCAAAAATTTTATATGGTAGGATGTTTTGTGATACAACGGACCTACACATATGCATCAAAGGTGATACTTTTGAAATCACTGCTCCCAAAGGTAAACGGTACCTTTATCGTAAATGTAGGTCTTTTGTGAATTTATATATGCATTTGTATATATACAAGTATTCTGACAGGTATGACAGAATGCCGACTACAATGAGAGAATGGTACAATGCAGTAGAATACAATACAAGAAGATAATTTCTAAACACATTTCTCTTAACCTTTCATGGGTAGAGAACCACAACATTCTAGAAGCAGGTTTGGGAGTATTAGACATTGTAAGAAGGAGGCATTTGGAGTCTTTATGACCAGCTGAAGGGAGGACGCAGTGAAAGGAAACAAACAGAAAGTTTTTTTTATGAGAAAACCTAAAAGGGTCCTCATTCATGGAAGACAAGAAAACTGTTAAAATGTGAACACTTAGATGTTATTTTCAAGCATATTCCATGTTTTGTAGGTATATAATTTTTGAGAAGCTTTGCACACTGGGAGTGTAGCTCTACGATGAAGGCTGAAATTATTGTTGGTGTTCTTGTTTTCCTCCAAAAACAGCCCAGTTTGCTCCACTTCTACGTGTCCCTGCAGTGGCTCAACAAACTCAACAACTTTGCCGAACCAGGGCCCATCACCAACCATGACTTTCTCTGCAAACATGGAGGTCAGAAACATTTTATCATATTCGTACCTTGCCTTGCATGTTGCAGTTTAGCTATCTCTTTTGTTTAGTCTATTGGACAGGTGTACATTGCAGATCATGTTACTAGTAATGTAGTATTTGATAATGATGATAATTGTAAGTCGTTTTCCTTGTATTTGTGATTTACAGTATGACAGTGGTGAATAAAATGACAGTAAAAGTAATGGTTGACTGTAACAATTAGTTTTAGAATTACTATAATCTTCGTTGCTATAAAATCAGCAAAAGAGTCATCTTTATTAGAGTCTCGTTTTCTTGTGATATTGAAACTTGTAGGATACGTTTGCATCAGATGAGATGAATGCCACATAAAAAGAAAATATGTTAATCAGTCACTGTTGTTGTTTTGTTATCATAATTATGTAATAGGTGTGCAACCAAGCAAGACCCCCTATGTGGACAAGCTTGTGTTGAAAGTCCCGCAACCTGTGTGGGATCACCTGTACAAGACGTGAGTCTCTCTCTCTCTCTCTCTCTCTCTCTCTCTCCCTCTCTTGCCCTCTCTCTCCCTAAGTGATGTCACACTGCCCAAATGAACTTCAAAAATTTCAAGTGTGCTGCTAGAAATCATTGTGCTAATTTGCAGTGTGATGCCAAAATCTGCACAAAACAGAGGGATCTGTATTGTGATCCATGTTTTACAATGGTGCCAGATTTTCAAATGTGAATTGCTACAAATGAAAACTGTTCAGAGGTATGAAGAAGAGAATGTTCAGACTAATGAGTACATTAACAACAATATAAAGAAATTGACTGAAATAGTTGCATTTTACAAAGAAACACAGGTCATATTTGCAAGTCCACATGAAGCAAATAATATATTGTTAGGTCTTGATAATTTTACCTTGTGTAGTTGAAGTTCAGTAAAACTCTGCAAATTTGTTTCCACAGTTTAGGCCAAGTCTGATGCTGCTCTTTGTTTACTCATACACCACCTGCAATATTTCAGTGCAGAGAACAAAGCATTGTTTCATTAATTCACATAAATTTCTACAGAGATGTCATGCTTTCAACCTTCACTTATGTGTCAGCCCCTGCATGTACAACCCAAATATGACTGAATTAACTTAATGATGGGTTTTTTTAAATTCTGATGGAAGGATGGTCCAATATATGTGCTTTATTTGTCATGTAACATGTCTTGATTCATACCCATTGTCAGTATTTTTTTTTTTTTTTTTGGTGGGGGGGGGGGGGCAATTCCTTTTCAAGAAAAAAAAAAAGTTGAAGTGACCAAGAATTGGAAATGGACATGAAATTGATGTGAAAGGAATTGAATTGAAATGGAAATAAAATTGAGATGAATGGAACTGAAATAAATTAGAATTGAAATTGACATGAATGGAATTGAAGTGAAATGGAAATGAAATTGGAATGGAATAAAAGGAAGTAAAATGAAATGAAATTACATGGAAAATTGAAATGAAATAAGATTAATTGCAAATTACATTCCAAAATTGAAATGAAATAATCAGAAAATGGAATTCCTCTTACCCATGTATGGACAGGTTTGGAGGTGGCCCAGCCGTGAACAGACTGTCTCCCTGCTCCATGTGTCAGGCAGAGATGGAGCAGCTGGAGAGGAGGCGGAGGGAAGAGATGGAGACTTTCATCAGGGTGAGTCTAGAGACCCTGGTTGGTCTTTTACGCCCCCTTTTGTCTCTCCCCTCACCCAGTTTTGACCACGCCCAAGAGAGATAAGACAAACTGGCAGGAGAAGTCAGAAACTTGCATCTTATCATTACACAGTCACAGAGACTCCAACCCCAAGCACCTTCTGATCTGGAGATTCTCCCGCCCGAAACCCCTAGCAAACGGGAGACTCCAAGTTGATGTGCGTGAAGCGCGAAGTTAGGGTTCTAGATGTTCTCTGGTGCTATCTAAGGCTTATTTTTTCAACATACGATAGCAATAAGTAAAAAATTCTTTCCACCGGGAGACACAGAGCCAGGGCGGGAGAAATCAAATCTCAAACGGGAGAACGGGAGATTTTGCAAAAATGGGCTTTCGGCGGGAGATCTTCCGTCAAAGACAGGAGAGTTGGAGTCTCTGACTGTAACCGTGTGTCCAAGTCCAAGTTCAAATTTTCCCCATTATTCAATCCCTTATTCTGTTTAAATACAATTTTTTTCTTTAACATCCGTTAGTGTGCTGCATTCCCCCCCCCCCCCAAGCCCCCAACATTATCATTTCATCTCCGCATACTGTATGTATATATTGTACATAGTCAGAGACTCCAACCCAAAGCACCTTCTGATCTGGAGATTCTCCCGCCTGAAACCCCTAGCAAACGGGAGACTCCAACTTGATGTGTGCGAAGCGCGAAGTTCCTAGGGTTCTAGATGCTCTCTTGTGCTATCTAAGGCTTATTTTTTCATCATACGATAGAAATAAGTAAGAAATCCCTTCCAACGGGAGACAAAGAGCCAGGGCGGGAGAAATTAAATCTCAAACGGGAGAACGGGAGATTTTGCAAAAATGGGTTTTCGGCGGGAGATCTCCCATCGAAAACGGGAGAGTTGGAGTCTCTGCAGTCAATCATCAAGGATCACGATATGGCAGTATCTCCATGTTTGTGGAAACAAATAATCTTTAAAAAAAATGAAATAAAATTCAAGTAGTTTCTGGTATAAAAGTAGCGTCTTTCCACTACGCCATGGTGTACGAAGCATTTTATGACTCTATTCTGGGTGCTGGTTTTAAAGGGATGGTACAGTATTGGTGGAGATGAGAATTGGACTTTTAACTTTTGGTGATATACCAAGAAAACACTTATGAAATAGTACAGAGCATGCCATTTTAAGAGGAATTCAAAGTTTATTTGATGAAAATCGGGTTTTGGAATGACTGAAACATCCAAAAAGAAAGTAAAACAAAGCGATCGTAATAAAGTGTGGGTCCCACACTTTATCAGAATCGCTCTTTTTGGATATCTCAGCCATTTCAAAACCAATTTTCATCAAATAAACATTGAATTTCTCATAGAATTGCATGCTGTTTCATGTTTCATAAGAGGTTTCTCATTATCTCACCAAAAATATTAGAAACCTGAAATTAGGTCTTAACCAAAACTATACGATCCCTTTAAACCTGGTGCTGGTTTTAAACCTGCACCAGTGTTGCTTGTACCTCACCTTCTTTGGAGCATTCCAGCAGGGCTTCCACTTTCATGCTAAGTCCAGCCACATAAACATTCTCATACTCTTGAATGGAGAGGAATATTATTGCCCAAGAGTTGATACTATCTTCTACTGTATTAGGTATCAATGTTTGCTACAATCCTGTACACTATTTTGTATTATTGTTCATGTTCACTTCTTCTGATAGAATGCTATTTTCAGTGAATGAAGCAATTATTATTTTAGGTTTACAAGCCAAACTCTCTTCTTGAAGAGGGAAGAAAACTGACCACTCACTCCAAGCCTGTGGTTCTTCCATGTGATTTTAAACACTCGAGAAGTTATCTCACTGGTCCTCATTCACACAAACTATTATGCTCATGAAATATATGATGTCTACAGGATTTCTTTGATGATCACAGGTGTAATCGGTCTTCACATGTTGTTTTCATATTATCTATGATCTTACATTGTGTTTCTATGTTTCTGTGTACTAGCTGAATGAAGAGTTCCAGCAGGATGAATCGTGCAGTACGTCAGTCTACTGCATCAGCCTGGCATGGTTCAAGCAATGGGAGGCATTCGTCAAGGCAAAGCAAGCAGGTGGGTGGAAAATAATTATCTCAAGGATATTGTCAAGGACGAGCTGCATTTATTATCAGTGTGCATTATTATTAGGAAGAATGACCTTCAGGGTACCTGTCACTGTGATCTATGATTATTGCTGCTGCTGTTGTTGTCATTTGGTGTTGGTCTCTTGCTTTAATAAGATGGTAGTAGTAGTTGTAAAAGTAGCAGTGAGTGTTTAAAGATATAGTAGTCAAACACATTTAAAATGATAGAGGAACATATTACTTCACATACAGTGCACTCCCGTTATAACGAACACGGATAAAATGAAATTCCAGTTACAACGAGATAGAAATTCAGGCTGCAACATTATCGGCTCTATGTATTTTTATTGTTTATTTGTTCTGTTGCAACGAAATTTCGATGTAACAAAAGAAAACTGCCAGTTCCAAGGATTTTGTTATAACGGGAGTCCATTGTACGGATATGACAAAATGGTGCTCTTGAGTGTTTTTGAGAGCAAGTCTGAGTCTAAACATAGATGTCACAGATGGTCATGCATGGGCTGCACATACACACAGTGTACATAGCGTGCTGGTATGTCTTTTCACACTTGCAGCGTTGCTCAGTAACTGTTGCATATATGCCCTTTTGTCACACATTCTTAACCACTTCAGAAAGCAGCATTTGGTGAAAGATGGAAAATGATGAGATTTTAAACTACTGTCTCATTTTTTAAGTTTTAGAACAGACGATGCTTGTAACTCTCTCCTCCCATTATGGAAATCAACAGATGTGTTGAATCTCCTTATGAGTTTTAGCTTCCCTTCAACTTGATATTCACCTTCAGGCCACTTGAAAAGCAAAAGTTGTCCACCACTTTGCAATACCCTCCTCCATCATTCCCTCTATCATTACATCATTTTAAAAACAAGTGTGAGATCTGTGATGCAAACGCTAGGACAATGCTGATTAAGCAAAAATGGTGTTCTGCACATGCGGGAGAGAGCTGATTCCATTGTCACGCCCGGGAGGCTGCCTTGTCTTAGCATTCGCATCGCCAATCTTAAGCTCGCGTACTCGGGCCCCATTTTCAGTTTTCTACACTAACACCAGTGTTACACTTTACACGGTGTTCTCATCATTGACTCTGTGTCCATAATATCATTATGCTCTTCACCAGGAGCTACTTGTTGACTTTGATTTATTAACCCTTGGTGTACTTTTGAGTGTTAATTGGCACAAGAAATCCCCTATAGTATTTAACAAATTGTCAAAATGTCCATGGCACTGAAAGGGGTAACCTGTCTTTGGTTGTATCCTCCTGATTTGTCGTAGAACCTCCTGGTCCCATAGACAACAAGCTGATAGCTGTGACGAAATCTGGGCACACAACACTCAAGCAAGGTAAGGATTATATCAGGGTATATGAAGAGTTTCATCGCAAAAGGAGTTAACTCCATTCTTGTCAATTTGAGATATTGGCAATTAAATCTGCTAAAAAACAAAGAAAATAATCAGAAAATATGCAATGTCTTTAATGATAACTTCAAGAATATTCCTTGTTATGCCACAAGATAGGAATCATTGGAAAGGTTTTAATTTGCTCTGTCTGATGGTGCACTTGCTTTATTTTATGTATTTTTTTTTATGGTGATTACTGTGGTCTGCCAACAAACTCTTCATATCTTCTGGATACAAATATACTGGTATGCGAGACAAATACATTCTTTATGTGATATTTTTGGAAGTTATTGTTCCTCGTCCATTCTCAGTGATCGCACACAGAAATTCTCATTGTTCATATTTTAATGTGCTTAGACCACTGTCCACATGGCTTGTCATAGCCTTCCAGAAAAGAGTGAGCAAGACGAGTTGTCATTATGTGTGCACCGAGATTTGTGGATTACCTCTTATGTTTACGCTGGTTGATTTGTTATAGGATCTCAAACCCTAAATCCTCTTAGAATAGAGTGTTGCTGGTGTCTGCCGCATGAATTCCTCCTTTGGTGTGAAGAGGAATTTCTTCAAAGTCTGATTACCCAGGATGATAATACAGAATTTTATCTCCACCGTCCTTTAACTCTTTATGTGCCGTGGTAGAAACCCCCTGTGTGCCACATTATTTTGAGACACCAACGTAGTCATGCTTTGGGGGAAACATTCTGTCAATCAAATCTATGAAACTTTGATAGATTTATGTTGAATATTGGACATGCAGTGAGCAAAGTTGCAGAGAAAATGCCAAGCTTTGCTTTGATGTAAATTGTATGACAAATCTATGTTTTTTTCTTTGAAATGACCAGCAGCTATACATTACTGTAAAGGCATGACTTTTGAATGCAAAACAGTGACAGAAATTTAGAATTTACACACAAATCCAGTAGGGAACTTTCCTTGCTTGTCGATCACCACTGAAAATGCAAGCAATATGAGAGAAGAACGGAATCACGAGATATATTTGCATTGTACAGCTGCATTTGGCTACTTATCGATCGGTTTGGGCGGGTTTGTGAATTTGAGCAGAATATGCGAAGTTGGCACGCCGTCGACTGAGTCGGGAGTGCGAACGTGGCACATAAAGAGTTAATATGGTTATACCATACTACCTCAAAACATAACAAAGCCATCATCAAAATCCACAAAATTTGATTGGTTTATAAAGATAGCGATTTTTAGAAAGGAATGAAAATATGCCATCCTGTGGCTTTGAGAAATAAAACTGTCAAGAGAGCTCCTTGCGTTGTCCATGTCACCTTTGTATAATAGAATGTTTTTCTATGGCTGTTTTGCTCTGAGTATCATATTATTGCTATGAAACGAGTAAGGTAAAAAGTCCCAATCACTACACTGCGTGTTCAGGTTACTAGTTTTGTTAGTTATAGTTGTATTAATTTGTACCTCCACTATGTTTTGCAAGAGATTCTACCAATTTAAGAAAGGAACATGTGTAATCATTGCTGTGTTAAAATACTCAAGAAAAATAGTAAATTATTTACAGGAATGTGTTTAACATTGTCTGTGCCAATTTGATAATGCATGGAGACAGTGTAGAGTATTTGCTTGAAATATTTTTCACCTTCCTCTGGTGAAAGTAAGCATTTTATGAACTCATATGCTTTCTAAAGTAGGTAAGATTGATACTTTAAAGCCCATCATGTTAATTTCAGTTTCACCAAGTTTTTTGGCTACGTGTCTTACTGTTTCCATTTGTTTGCTATCAACCGAAATCGCGCTCTAGAGTTGGCTATTACTGCTATGTGAATTAAAAGGCTGAAAAATGGCAAGTGTTTGGAGTGAAAACTTGATTTTTCAGACGGGCAGGTGCATTTGTTTCCCTTTCAGATAAAGTGGAAAAGCTACTAATGAGTGCTCAACTTTTTCAAAAATGATGATGGTGATCATTATCACATTTGTTATTTTAACCTCATCCACACCACCCCCTTCCCTCCTTTTCCCCAGCGGCAGACTCTGGTCAAATCTCAGAGGCGATGTGGGTGTACCTGCATGGGATCTACGACGGCGGACCAGAGGTGGTCTTCAGACCCAACCCCCAGCCGATGGTCGACCACCCGACCCCCGGGAGCAGGGAGGAAGGGGCGGGGTCCAACACGGGTGTGAGCCCCCGCGAAGAGATTGCGTGAAGAAGCCCTTTCCCACCTTGAGTAGGTTGTCCAACTGCAGGACTAAAAATCTATTCCCTTCTCCATGATGCTTTCATTATATATTTCAAACTCTATTGCAACTCTGTATGTTTTTTGGAGGGTTTCTTTGTCTATGTCATTATTTTGTTTGATCCATGTGGTGAGCAGTGGTGTAAAAGAAACTGTGGTCGTTCATCTTTAAGAAAGATAGAGTGCATTTGCTTCAATATGATGTTGTGCAATGTTATGGTGTCATTCTTTATTTCACAAAGGCATAGGTTGCGATATGTTATATAATCCCAGTACTGTTAAGTGAACAAGAAGTGTAATGTGCTAGTATTTTTGGATATTACCTGAATACGATATGAAGTATGTATTGGTTGCTTTTTTTTTTCTTTTTTTAAAATACTGCAGTCAAATGCATGTATACTAGTTGCAGCTGTTGGCAACAGCTGTTGTAGCTTGGTTGGCCCGAAACTTGCCCAACACAGCAACAACTGCGTCAAATGAAATAACTTTCAATGAACACTATGAAGAAGAAGAAGGGTGTACACCAAATATCTCACCACTAGGCAGTGGGACCAGAAATATCTTTGACTTTGAATATTCATGTAAACGGTTTCTTTCTGTTTCATACCAAGTATGCGGGGACTAGTTTGGTTTCCAGACCCTTTGCCAACTATAGTCCCTTCCACAAAATGCACCCTCCGCAGTGACTTTCTTGCTGCCTTTCCTGGTAATTCCTTTTCTGTTAGAATGGGGTTAATATTCTGGGGAGCAAAACAGTACATGCAGATGGTCTGAAAGTGAAACTAGTCAGGGACTGATAATGTATTGTAGTGTGCATAGTAAAGGGCTATATCCTGAAATATTTCTAAGTCTATGTTTTCCTGTCCAATTCATGAGGAATAAACAAAAAACTATTTTTAGACACACACACAGGGTTCCCACAGTCATGGAAAATCCTGGAAAATCCTGGAAAAATTTGTGGTCATGGAAAGTCAGGGAAAAGTCAGGGAATTTGGAAAATTTGTGAAAAGTCATGGAAAAGTCATGGAATTGCATTTACCTCTTGGCTATGGCAGCTTTCCAGTTTGTCATGTCTCGCAACTCTCATACTCTGTGATCATACTCTGCTATTATAATTGGTGTTCATGATTTCCATTTTTCCCAGTTTTGTGACATCCCAAATTCTACATAACTCCTGGGACATATACTAATGATAATAGATGTACATGTACATGTCATGAGTAAGACAGTGGATGGAACAGATGGCTGTGAGGGGAGGTGGAGGCCATCATAACGTGTCTGATTTTGGAAACCGTGCCAGGAAGGAAGTCATGGAAAGCAGCAATTTAGTCATGGAAAAGTCATGGAAAAGTCATGGAATTCTGTTTTCAAATTTCTGTGGGAACCCTGCACACATACAAACACACAGACATTTACGCACATGCGCTCATCATGTAGACAAATTGACTGCAGTACATCACATGGATATGACAATTATCTGACAAAGCTTTTGCTATAGCATAGTCATTTATGAGACTTTTCCTTGTGAATATTGTCTGTTCTATTGATGAGAACATGAGGTCCACATGGATTTTATCTTGTCAGTGATCCTTGGTGATTTAAATGTCAGTGAATTTCAGGAACATGCAGTAAAAAAAAAAAGAAAAATTGTAATCATAATCATTTATATTTATGCAGCTGTCACTGGTCCATTAAGTAGAACTACCCAAAATGTCACATTAAAAGCAGCATTGTAATGAGTCATACTTTTCCCCAGATGATCTATAGATTTGCCTCATTATGACTATTTGACAAGTTTACGCATAGAATAAGCTGCATTACATTTAGTTGCTATTGGTATTTGACATACTGATACCTTTCCTATTTATGAGCTTCTAATGTTGATGTCGGCTGTACGTGTGCAGTGGTCAGTGTATGGATACAGGTGAGTTTATATCATTCAGCGTGAATGAATGTGGAGCATTTAGGCCAAGGCAGTGAAAACAATTAACATATATGGCTCCTTGTATGAGAAATATGTCTGTATACCATTAATTGTTTTTGAAATTTGAAATGACATGAAATTTATTTACTAAACAAACAAACATTGTCAACAAAGTCACAACAATTAATAGTTGCAATATAGTTCGGCAAAAAAGATCTGGCAATAGCGTGCAGGCTAGTTGAGGCCAGTCCTTTCAATGATATAGATTGTAATATAATGTAATTAACAATATTCACAGAAGAATTGTTATATGTACATATTTACATGTTTTCATAAGGAATCATATATACTATAATTGATAACAGATACTTTCACAATGATATCCAAAAAGCGTTGCGGGTGTTTATCATATTGAAACAATAATTGTCATTGTATCGAGATTTTAAAAGGGGTTTTTTCTCATCTTTACCTTGAGTAGTCTTCATTACACATTTAATCTGCAATATGCTGATTGACTTGGCTTGAGACGAGTGTATGCACCTTGTAATTTTGTCTGCGATCATGAAGGATTAGTAGAATCAATGCATACATTTAGGAGAGATTTATGAAAATTTTGAACTGAAATATGTTGAATGTTACTCAAATTAGAGAAAATGGTCAAGTTGAAATGATACATTAGGATATCCTCAATCAACCAATTCCAAGTCGTGACAATATTTCCATGTTTAGAAAAGAATCTGAGTTTTGTTTTTCCTTTGTGACCTTTCACACTTTGTTTGCTGTTCCTTGTCCAATGCTCTTTCATGCTAGTACTGCGGTAAACCATCTTGATGCGTACCGAAACTGATGCAGAAGTTTTGAGGGGGTTTTGCAACGTCTCGCTTTCAAATGATATGACACTGCACAACTAGTGCTGTGCTGATCAGTGAATCGTCATCATCTTTCATGGTTTATTGCAAGCTTTACTGGCAACAGCTGTTAAATTTGCTCACAGTATCATATTTTTCTGGGGGGAAAAAAGACGATGGAAATAATATGTCACTTTCACTGGAATACTACATGTGAGAAAGGTTGCTTAGTGTTTACAAATGCAGGCAACTCTACCTTTTGATAGCCAACCTCACAAAAGTTGAAATATTGGGTAAGTCGAAGAAAAATTCTACCCTGGTTGAATAGAAACAAGCATTTATTCTCTTGTGTACAGTATGTCGAAATTAATGTTAGTCAATTAATTTTTCTTTTGTCTCTGTTGGATTCGACTTGGGTGATGTTGACTGTAGTTTTATCGCACCAGGTGGAATGAGCGCTTGCCCTGTAAAAATAAGCTGGAAATGTTCAGTTATTTATTGTACCTTGATGATGCTTGAGAGACTGGTATGTGAAGAGTGAGAAGTTGATGACGTTTTACCAAGCATTGAATTCTTGTAGACATTTCTTGGTGGATGCCCCTGAAGGTATGAACCAAGATATCAATCAGTTATTAAATAACACTGGGAGTTGTAAGTCCTCACTGAAAAAAAGAGGGAAAATTGTTATGTAGTTTGGATATGACTTTGTGTAGACAGCTACTGTAACTCAGACGGCTTGTGTTACGTGCTAATGATGTGTGTGCAAGCTGTAAAAAAGAAGTTGCAAAAAATGTCTAAGAAGAGTGAAATAAATACATTATACTGTATATGTAATAAAATGCGGTACAATCTTCCCGAGTGTTCTTTAAAGTAATCTCCTGTGTTGTTGTTGTTGTATGCCATGCTGTATTAGGCATGTCCCTGGATATCTTTTTGAGAGGAAGCTCAAATTCTCTCCTGTGTTTTAATTTTTGCTTTGAGGAATATTGTAATTGCGATAGGTACTCTGTGTGGATGATAATGTGTATGAATATGGATATATTGCGCATTCATTTGTGTGTATGTTTATTTGTGTGTATCATATCCATATCGTCTACATGCATATATACATGTATACACAAACATATGATTTTATATATATATATATATATATATATGTGTGTGTGTGTATATATATATATATATATATATATATATATATATATATATGTATATATATATATGTGTGTGTGTGTGTGTGTATATATATATATATATATATATATATATATATATATATATATACTAGGTGTTTCAAAAAACATTTCCCACTTTTGATCATTGATAATTCTGAAACTGTTCATTCGATAAAACTGTCATTGATATGAGTAATAGCTGAATAGTGTACAATTTTGTTGAAGGTAATTTGAATGTGAAAGCATAAATCAGTTTCATTAAATCTAAGATTGATTTTGAAGTAAGGTTTCAGATTTTGGTCAAATTTTAACCCTCTGTACAAAAATAAACTTTACACAGAAACCAATGATGTGTATGTGAGTGTGTGCTGACAATGGCCCTGAACAATGGACATGCCTGAACCACCTGTTGACTGGGCGTCAGTCTCGCGCTCCCTGGCACATGAATGCTTAATCAATAATTCATGTTGATTGCCCTGGGCACTGCTAGTCTGAATTCATGCTCGGTAAAGGGTAAAATGCATGCACATGGAAAAAGTAAGCACATGTTTCCATGTGCTTGCAAACACCACATTTCATTCCAGCTGGCAATCATTTTCAAATTTTGCTTCACATATCACTCAATTTGGGATATAATTAAGCATTTAATGATCTAAAGTTCCTCATTTTTATACAACTGTCTATGTATACTAATTAAATAGTCTGACAAATTTTCGCTTTTTCGATAAGAAGAGATCATTTTTGGTAAAGAGTTCAGCAGCATTTATCATTGGGGCGATTTGTTTCACAGTAGATTTATTTAAGGCTCCATATACACAAGAGTGTATACTCTAATTGATTTTCTTTTCTTCCTGTCACCATCTTTACAATAGAACAGAAGGTATTCATTGTAATTTCGTTTTTCAGAAGTAGGGAGAGGACTGTTGCGACTCAAAGACAGTATCGGCAGTTGTTGACTTTACACAGATACTGCCAGAGCCTGAATAAAGACTAGTTGTGACAGTGGAATTTCTCATGAATAAATAATGAAGCATTCAAACCCTGGCCATTGTTCAGGACCATTGTCAGGTGTTAACCACACACTCCCATACACACCCATTGACCCCTGTGCAAAGTGAAATTTTGTACAGAGGGTTGAAAATAGAGCAAAATCTGGAACCTAACTGTGAAATTAATCATGGATTTCATGAAACTGATTTATGCTTTCATATTTAAACCACCTTCAACCAAATTGTACAGTATTCAGCTATCACTCATATCAATGACAGTGTTATCTGATATATAGTTTATGAATTATTAAGAATCAAAAGTGGGAAATGTTTTTTGAAACACCTAGTATATATAGAAGTATTGCAACAAGTTCACTCGGTTGACATCAGGTACATCCGTATTTTATTTTATTTTAAAGCAATAAAATACGGATGTACCTGATGTCAACCGAGTGAACCTGTTGCAATACTTCTGTCTAAAGCTCTTCCTTTGAGGATATCGAGCACTCTTCATAGAAGGATAGAATCACCAAGTGTATATATATATATATATATATATATATACACATACACACATACATGTGTCTGTGTCTGTGTTAATACAATCATTTATTGTTTCACATTATTCAGCAGTGTCTTATGGAATCATATCATTGTATCATAAGTAATATATTTTTTCATCCATTGCCCCAAGTCATGCATACACATAATTATATTACACTGCCATAAGACACAAACGCCAACTCACAAATTCGCTCAACCAGGCCCTGAAAAAAGGCGACACACTTCTTGGAAATCCAATGTACACCTAAGAATAGTTCTCATGCTATTTTCGCCTATTTCCTCCCATAACGACGTTTAAACTTAAAACAAAAAGAGCAATACTTAGTGAGAACACAAGTCCCAGCACTTACATGCATACAGATACCTATGATATTAATACACTGTACAGTCAAACAAATAAGACGAACTTAAAAAAAAATGACCCGGATTTTCATAAACACGTGGTAATTATGTTTTGTAAGTCGAAAGATTGTCTCCAGTCTCTTTAAACTTGACTTTAGAAAGGATGACTGTATATGAATACACTTGTACAACATATTTATGAAATCCTTCCTCTGACGATGCCATGGCCTCCAATTGGTTAAATTTTCTTCTGGTTGAAAAAAAAAAGAAAGAAAAAGAACGTAGTCTTTTTTAATAAGTCGACGTTTTGGAATGCATTTTCGTGTCAACGACGACATCCTATATGGTTTCTGCGTTGCCTGTATAATCGTGAGTTTCACCGACAGGAAAAAGTTGGGGGTCCCGCCGGCCCGCAGGTCGTCCGAGCGAAGAGTGCTGATAACGGTGCCAACCACTGATGTCCGTACACAGTTCTTGACATAGAAATGGGTCGAACAAGAATTGCGTTCGGACAATCAAGGGAGAGCACTCGTGTGGGTGTTTGTGGCGGACCAGATGGATTAGACGATCATGTCTTGGTCAGGAGCCGGCAGGGAACGGGCGCAGGAGGCTAGCAGAGACATGGTGGCAGCAAGGGTTCGAAGGCGTACGAATGGCGGCAACTTAATTCCTGTCTAGTGACAGGAGAAATATGAAGACGTTGTTTGTGATTCCCCCTCCCCCTTCTTTTCTTAAAGATCTTAAGCACGGTATGCGCCCTTGTTGCGGATGGGTGGGGGTGAGATACCGATACGCTGTTTGGATCGAAGGCTACAGTTAATCAACCGTCGAAGAGATGATAGTTTTTGAATAGCATTTCTCGCTGAATTGATATTACCTTCGTGCATTTTTTGATCACAGACGAAAGGGAGAATGGAATTCATAGGAAAAGTTGTTTGCGTGTAGGATTTGGTTTGTTCCTTTTTTTTTTCCTTTTTTTTTCCTGTTTAGTCTCATTTCTGGTGAGAAGAACAAAGTGAGGGGAGCGCCCTCGAAATGAGATTAATTTCATTATAAAGGTCGCAGATGAGAGCGCTAATCCTCGGGATAATCGGGGACACCTGAGAAAAACATCTCATTTACGTAAAGTATGGAAAAATGCTGCTTATTAATAAGTGCCCAGACAGATAAAAATATCTTCAGATAAAGGAAGGCATACGTGATGTTTGTGACATTTTGGTATTTTAATGAAACAGTCAGTAACACTCAGTTGGGTGTATGATTAAATGAATAAATGAATGAGTGGAAAATTCTAGAAATAGGACCTATACAGCTTATTTTGTACATGTAGATGAACACATACGCATACATACATACGCACACACACATACACACATAAATATTTGTACATAATCTATACCAATAGGAAAAGAGAAGGATATCTATAGACATAATACATTCTAAAGATGTAATAATTGCATCGTGCTGATGTGGATTGATATAATTTTTGTCTCGTCTAAATGTGTTTCTGACAGGTTTTGTGAGGTATATATATGGCAAGCTGTACAGCATGGAACCTTTTTCATTGTTGTTGTTGTATTGTTTCTTTCCTTCTTCTTCTTCTTCTTCTCCTCCTCCTCCTCCTCCTCCTCCTCCTCCTCCTCCTCCTTCTTCCGCAAGTGCTGACATGATGGCAGACGATAATAGTTTGTGGCGCCACAAACACAGTTGAAAGAAGATGTTTCTAAGGCGCCAAACCACAAGCTACTGATGAATGGACGGCGGATGACGGGTATGTGTTATCATGGTGCAATAAGCCAGTTCGGAGTTCCACTTTGAGCATGAGCAGAAAAAAAAGTGCCATTTTGTACTAGCAGATATTACAGGCATAATTTACCATTTGCAAACAAAACAAAAAACCAGCATTAGTGCTTCAAAATAGTTCTAAAGTGTAAATTTAGGATAGAAACAACCAATGTAAAAATTTGAAACAGTATAATCGATGTTGAGTATTGTTAAATATACGAAATGTGAACAATAGATATGATAAAAAATTTCCAGATTAAACTGTCTGCAGTTATGATTTAATGAGAAAAATAGTGATATCTCTTAATATTTTAGGCTTTATTGCAAGAATGTTATATAATAGGATGTTTTGTGATACAACTGACCTACACATATGCATCAGATGTGATGTCTTGAACATTTTTTTTTAAACCACTGCTCCTAAAGGTAAACAAGACCTTTAAGCATCTGTGATGTTATGATTACTCATGAAATCAATTGTGCTCGCCAGTCTACCCTACAATATTAAAGCCCGGTAAGTGAATTTGACAATATCAATAAATTAGTTTGTCAATGCATTCATTGCAAAACAATGAAATGGATGTTTCCCCATACAAAGTACTGATTGACTGATCGTTCTAGTCACCTGGTCTACGCAAGTGCAGTTTTTGTTTGAACATGAATTCCTTAGATTATCAAGTTGGGCAGGCTTATGCATTATTTCGCTTTGAAAAGATTAAAGTGCTTAACCAACTGAGGAAAAAAATGTATTTGTACCAATTTGCTCATGAGCTAACACCTAAACTGGCTCATTAATACGATTACGAGTGGTTCTTGGTATAATCGCATTCTAAATTGCTCATCGGATGCAAGCAATGTGAATGTAGAACGTGCTGGACTTGAGCTGAGGAAATCAATGAATATGAGACATACGACACAATTTCTCTGAATCTCTCTTTTTATAGGCATATATGAATACACATACACATATATAAGTATGTTCAGGTGTTAGCAATTATGTAGATAGATGGATAGATAGATCCTCGTATATGCCTGCAAATACTCAGATATTCGTTTCGTTTTATTTAGCTGTATAATACAGCTTATAACTATCCAGTTTCACAAACTAATGTGACTGGATATGGTTTTCGTTTGTTTGGTTGGTTGATTGGTTTTGCAGGTACTTTGGTTATTTCGCGAATTGTTTGAATCTTTTATTTTCCTACAAAAAATTCGGCAAGACTGGTATTTAACTATCAATGCGTGGGCCCGTTGATAACAATGATGATAATAAAAACAAAGTTACTAGGGACTAACTGCTTAAAATCTTCAAGTTTATTTTGAATG
Organism: Diadema antillarum; assembly: GCF_040938485.1. NCBI lineage: Eukaryota > Metazoa > Echinodermata > Echinoidea > Diadematoida > Diadematidae > Diadema > Diadema antillarum. Next base: position 199,840 of record NW_027271764.1, read on the forward strand.
CAGGAAATACATTGTATAGTGCACCCAGTTCGTTAGTGTTCAAGTTGAAAACAATTCGTCCTGTATTTCAAGTAATGGTTCGTGTGATGAAGTTAGAATATCGTTTTTGCACACAAAAATTTTGATGTATTCCAATTCATTTATTTTTTTTTTTTTTTTTGCCAGACGAATAGCCAAGAGATATAAAACTTCTGAAATGGCTGCCAACCCTTTCATTAACTGTCATTTTTTGAGATATGAGATACATGTATCAGCAACATAGTTTTCTCGAGAGCGCTTCATGATCGCTTTATATTTCTACAACAGGTTGAGTTGTCTAAAGAACATACAGAAAGTGAAAGTTGTCGTCTGCTACGTTACTTACCGTTCTATAGTCGAATTCCTGGTAGACAGACTTTCAGATACCAAACTTGACGTGTTAGTTGTCTTCAATGGCTTCATTTCTGACATCTGTGGAAAAGTTGTGCATCAGCTGTTTCTAGAAAAGTGCAAACTTTAGATGAACGTTGAACGTGTTCAAACTCGGATGGCAAATTACGGAACTTTTACTCGCGGACCCTTTGCTGACGAATCTATGACTGGACCAAAGTAGCCAGAGATTGAGAGAGGGAAGAGAGAGCGACAGAGTTGGTTTGACGTTTACCGCAGATCCCCCAGCGTGCAATCAGCAAGACGTCCCACCCCGCACTAAGAGCCAGAGACAAAGTGACACACCCATCGGTGGTACGGGACTCCACGCACTCAAAGTGACCGCTCCTTCTAGCGCTCACACCGAGAACAATGTATAGCTCCACGGTCCCTAACCACCACCCCTTAATCCAAGTTAAGGAATCCTATGTATACCCTCTTCCTTTCAAACACGGCGTCGTTAATCATCCGCGGCTTAGTGGCGCGTATAACTATCTATGGACCTCCCGTGCCTTTGACTCCTTAAATATTATTCTCCACTTCAATCACGAAACGGCGGAGACCAGAGCGAATTAAGGAGAGAGCCACATAAGATGTAGAGAATAGAAGAGGTCCCAAAGTCACCGAAATGTTACTGGTGCCAACTGGCTTCCTTCTTTTCAAATGTGGCCCACCACCCCCTAGACTAAAGCCATTGGAATGTAGCCCATCAGTAACATTGTTAGATGAGTCTGTTAATTTGCAGTTGTCTTGCTTCACCGTTCAGTCTCCTTGACTTTATTCAATCTCACAAAGACTGGATGAAATAGATTATCAACCAGTTTGAAGATGAGGGGTCTAAAGTGTAATGCATGCAGACCCCACATCCATGACATCTCCAGAATTGGTACAGTCTCTACATTAAGTCCGTCGTATGCGGGTTTGATGAAAATTGTGCATTGCACTCTCTGTAATGTCGCCAAAGAAGTTTGAAAATCCTTTGATAGCCGCTATCTTGTCTGATTATGAAGAATAATGAGTGTCTCCCACGTTGGGACAATTTTGGGACTGAAATACATTCGCTTCATTAAATGACACAAAGTATGGGGAGCATCTTGTAGACATTGACCAGTTTTTCGAATTGTTGACATTTTCTATCACCTGTTATTCTAAAAGAAAGTTTGAAGAGTTTTATTGCAAAATGGGCTAGGCGCCATTTCTAAACATTTTAAAGTAAGTCCATCGTCAGATATAGACCGAAAAAAATAAAACCTTTCCCAAGATAACTCACTTGTAACATAAAAAGGAATGATTTAAAATATCCCGTATTTTTTTTATTCCGCTTTTTCTGTGTTTTCTAGTAACTTTGATTGCAAATAACTCAATTTAACAAGAGTGAAGTTAGCTCGTTTTGCGAAAAACTCTTCAGTTTGCCGTCATGTTGTTTAAGATGATATTGAAGAACCAGTCAGTTTCCAGTCATGGTATTTAAACGATGTACAACACATTGTACAAATTATTATGAATGGATCTATTTACCAATGCGAACTTATGTCACTAAAATTTTATCACTGTGATTGAGAGAAAAGAGGATAAACTATATGGTTACAGTTCGTATTTCATTCATTTGGTTGCATTGAGATCATCTGTAGGCCTAACGATTGTATAGTGATCTTCTGTATGAGACACAGTGTCAGTGGAGTTGTTTGTGTAAAAAGAAACATAATGAAAATGCGTAAAGTGAACAACATTTTAAGTGCAAACAAACGGTATTTTTCATTTCTCATTGAAAGGGGAAAGACCGTATTATTCGAACTCAGCAAACAAACAAATACAGTATATAGATGTGCAGTGAACATCTTCATTTTGTTTTATCTCTACTTGATGCGGATACTGGGAAGGCATTTCGGAATTTCGTATCTCAAGTTTTGAATTCAAGTTTAATATTTGGATCAAAATCAAATTGTCGAATGTTTCTATTCTGTTCAACTTGTTGAGGCAAATGCATTATTTGAAAGCCAATTTAAAAGTCACAAAGCCTGTTTTATTAATTAATCGAAGACCCACTGTTTTGTAAAAGACTAACACTGACAATAACAATGCATATGATAACGATGATGGGGCTAATGATAACAATAAAGTTTATCAAAATTACGCAGTGATTTTCTTTTGTATTTAAGGTGAGAATATCCAAACAACTACCATGCAGAATTGTTACAAATGATTCTGCAGTTAACAATTTGTAGTTGTTGACTTGTTTTCATTTCATACTCCTGTCTCCCGTTTGTACACACACACACACACACACACACACACACACACACACACACACACAATGTATAATGTATATGTATGATTTATGTATATATGCATATATCTATATATCTATATATATTATGACATGTTTATATCAATAATTTAAGAGAACATAACACCTTCTTTTGTAAGTTAAGTTAGGATGTTGAAGGACTATACACGAATATGATGCGAAGGATACAATCTCCTATTGATATAGAATATAGTATATTTCATATCAGAAGGAGTATATAGTTCAGTGAAGATTGTTAGATTATAACATATAGGCACCTCTACCAATTTGCGTACGGGTTGAAACTAGGGTTTCGTAAACACACACACACACACACACACACACACACACACACACACACCTTCCAAGCTTTTATTTTGATACCTTTCATTTTGAGGTTCGATTTCTATGAATCTTTACCGTGTCCTTTGTCTGCACTTCAATAACTGCCTCTGGTGACTATGGATATCGAAGAGATTACTGTATGTAATAATTTCGGAAACTGCTGTTCCATTGTGTGACCCTTAAAAATCAGTTATCCTTTCGAGTCCTCTTCCTCTCTGTATGTAGCCCCAGTGTTTGTAGCGGCCAGCAAACATCTATTGCATTCGTCAGTCATTCTTGTAACATGCTTAAAGGAGACCTCCGGATGATTTTCAGATTTTTACATTTGAACAACTATGAATTAGTAATACTGAGGACAGAGATTCAGAATTTGTGATAATTGGGATGAAGAATAAGAATATTTTCAAAATTTAGAACAAATTGCAATGAACAAGGATGATGACATGGCAGCCTCACCATAAGAATGCATGAGTTGGGGCTCAAGGAAGCAGAACTAAAGAAGAAGGCATGCATAGATTATTCACAGGTGAACTCGCAAGCAAGCGGTATTGTATTGGAATTACACTGCTACATCTCTGAAATATGTGAACGTCCCATGTCATCATCCCTGTTCAGTGTAATTTGTTGAAGGTTTTTCAAAGTATTGTTTCTCTGCTCAAGAACCACAATAAATTCCACAAATCTATACATGGAGTAGTCGATTTATGTACTACATGATGTGAAATTATGAAAATTGTCTGGAATGTCCCTTTAACGTGCAGAATTGCATGGCATGGCCCTTACGCGATGGGAAACACGGTGAATGTTAACGGCGGCTTGTACACGCGTGACTATAATAGGGCATTATTATAGGCCTACCGGAATCATCGCAGGGAAAATTGTAAAACACTGTTTGAACATTTGAGAAATTTGCTCTTCATACTTAAAGGACCACAACCTTCTCTATAACCTTTAAGGCCTTATTTTTCATGTAGGAAATTGTACTCAACTATTCTGATTCCTGTAATATCTTAATGCTTCTACAGTATATATTGGAATTTGTGAGATTTTCATTCCATGCCTAATCTTAATCTTTCGATGAATTAGAAAATGAGAATGTTCAATATGAGGCCGATAAGCTCTGTTCCTTTGTAAATGTTGTACGTTAAAAGTAACAACGTTGATTCATTAAAGCACATGCCTAGTAGACGTATTTTGTATACAAGCCTTTGGTATATAAATGTGTTTTGTTGTTCAAAGTGAAAGTTACCCAGATTGGTGGCACGCTGCCTTGACGACCGTCCCTTTGCCGCGATGTCATTCAGGTTCTTCTTTGATCGCCCACCCAATGCCCGCCGCCTCTATGGCCTAAATGGCGCCACTTTATCATAGCTCCCAACAGCGCAACACGTGGACACTCGCTCTCAACGGAGCGCCGCGTTCACTATCCATACAATGGCGCAGCTCAACCATGATAGACTGATAGAGGTGTTGTTTATTAGGCTGCATGAGTGGCGGACTTCGCCAATACAGGTGAATAGTGCGGTGCTACTCAGGCGCCGGGTCGTTAAATGATTCCGAAGGGGGGAAAAAATCGCGTCCTTAATAATCTCTAACCAAGACGAAGTGCCTGTGAGGAGCTTAAGGAGTGAATCAAATGGGACAAACACTTTAGAGTTATCACCCTCCGAGGCCAGTAATTGGGAAAAAGGCGTGGCCTAGAGAGTGCAGTGTACGAGTATACCTCCATCTTATGAGATGCGCGTTATAGGTACCCTTAACCAAAGTACCAAAACACTTGAAGGAGACTTCACTTCTCTTTGCCTTTTCATGCAATTTAATCGAAATAATGATTAATTCGTTTGAAACTGCTCTAATATAATTCGAGTGATAGTTTACCCTTACTGTTTCCTTTTAAAAAAGGGGGCGCCTCAGAATGCATCATTACACGAGTCAACAACTCTTGCTGTACATCGCACTAGAAATACAGACAATTCAAGTCCCAAATATATTCTGCCCTACCTTGGCAAAAGGAAGCAAGTGACATTTTTATGAATATTGACTTTTTTATTGACCTGGCATAATCGAGGCATGCTCTATATAACTGAAAAATCCAAAAGTTACAATTTTGGCCCATTTCTGAGTTATTCGGGTGGCAAAAGGAAGCAAGTGCACAAAATTACATTAAAAAAAAGATTGGCAAAAGGAAGCAAGAAACAACCTCGTGATATGATTGTCACATGCTTCCCCCCTTTGCCAAATCATTCATATTTACACACAATCTAAAAACTTTGGCAAAAGGGAGCAAGTAACATCCTTATGATATGATTGTCACTTGCTTCCTTTTGCCAATTTTTTTTTAATGTTTGCTACAAATCTATAATACTTTGATAAAAGAAAGCAAGTACATATTCTCATGAAATGATTGTCACTTGCTTCCTATTACCAGATTGTTCATGTTTGCTAAAAATCTGAAATACCTTGGCAAAAGGAAGCAAGTTACAACCTCATGATATGATAGTCACTTGCTTCCTTTTGCCAAATGATTTATATATTTGCTACAAATCTATAATACTTCGGCAAAAGGAAGCAAGTAACATACTCATGATATGATTGTCTCGTGCTTCCTTTTGCCAGATTTTTCATGTTTGCTACAAATCAATAATAATACTTTGGCAAAAGGAAGCAAGTTACATAATAATGCGTTTCTATGGGAATATCAAAATTCTTCGAATTGTCATAAATGCATCACCATATGACTTGCACGAATTTCGACATTATTTCTCTTCACAAATTTCCATGCTGAAGGGCCTACCCAAAAACATATTTTCTTCATTTGTAGCATTTGTACTCGATGTCACTTGCTTCCTTTTGCCAAAGTAGGGCAGTATTGTCCATATTATATCTTTTTATATTTTGTTGTTAGGTTATAACGAAATTTCGATATAACGGAGGGAAACTGTCGGTGGGAGGACGTCGTTATAACGAGAGTCGTCTGGACCTCTCTATGCTCAACCTCCATCTCACGTTCCCCTCGGGCTATTTGATGTGACTCTATACAGAACATTATATATTATTCATGTGTCAGGGAATACTCTAATCTACATTGTTGTCCTCAATAGAAAGAAAAACTGAAGCATATTATAATTTTCGCCATATAATGAAAGATATTATAACATTTTATAGATTTAGAAGTCCTACAAGGGAATGACATAGATCAAAGAATTTGAGATTGGGTATATGGCTCTGCGCTGTAACTTATGATATTTGTATCTTCTTCTTTTTTTTTGACTGAAAACAAACCGGAAAAAAATGAAAATTAATCAGTTTTCACCGATTTATTATACAGGTTCCTGTATTTCTAAAATTTGCCATAAACATTTCTCATGATCAGCTCAGAAGGATGATAGTTACTTGGTAAAAAAAGGGCAATGATGGTTCGCATTTGACCCTCGCAAGCTTGATTTTCTCGTATAACCTCAATATATATATAATATAAATATATATATAATATATATATATTCTCATATATTTTGGTAACAGATATTTACAAGAAGATAGTGAGCAGAGGACGTGTCCACTTTCAATAGACTTATACTTCACTAGAATGATTACACAGGATAGCATTGGTAATGACAAGACTAAAAAGACGGTGAGAAAATAATTACTTAGACTTTGTCTTTTGGTCCTTAGTTAGAACGTCAAGCGTGTGACGAAGGTGAAAGAAATCAATGTGAAAATATCATGATTTATATAAGATGCCAATCCTCTATTTCTGACGATGGATGGTCTGAAATACAAATCTTGGAACTACGACTGCCTCTGATATCATTGTAATCACTCAAGTGGCCACGTCACCTCTTTGCTTTCCCAAACTCTCTAGTCTAAAGCTCCCCCCCCCCTTTCCCCCGATGTTGAAAGCTCGACGAATTGAAACAAACATTTCGATAACGTAATCATGAAATATCTCATAACTAATTGACTAACATGTCTTCTGCTGATTCTGCGATTTTATTGGCTTTTTTTATTCTGCTTTATCTCATTTGTCATGTTGAATGGTTACTGAAACTACTTTACTAAGACAGTGCAACTGACATTCCTGTATACCACTTCTCGTTATCATATTCTTCTTGCTCATTATCTGTCAAACTCATCACTCCTTTACTGTTTCAATTCGCCTATTTGAGTTACTTCCGGTCTTTTTTTCTCTTTCCCTCTTCTATTGATAATTATCATTCATTCTCATTTTTGACATTTTCTTTCTCGTTTCTCCATTGTTGAGCCATCTTCTTCATAGCTGGTCTGAAGCGGTTTTTATTCATCTGATATGATGCTTCATTTCCCCTTTCTCGTACCATGGTTGCGTTACAATTTCTTTTGAACAGTGTTGAACGAACAAACAACAATTAATACACGATGTGAAATGTATAAAGTTGTAGAAAAGAAGGTGATTTTCCATAATATTGAAATCACCCTCATCAGAATGAATCCCTCGGTTAGCATCATGTATCCGTGTTTATGAACAATCATGAAAGGAATAACATGACAACAAGAAACGGACGTATTCGTTGTCTGAAATTGAATGTCTCCACTGCCGAAAAGGCCAAGTGATTTTTGGCGCTCTATCGTGATCCAGTTAGCTTATGTTACCTGCTCTGTAAGTCCTTGAGTCTCAAACGTGAACGGAAAGTAATGGTTCGAACACGTCCGGACCATTTTTGTTCTCCCACCTACTGGTACCTGCTAGACGTATCGATGGTATCGATCAAACCTTCAGCCTCACCGCATTTTACACTCGCGTACGACTAACATTGACTCACCCGAAGACTTCACAGAATCCGCTCCCCGTCCATCGTTCTGATCTGAAGTGGCAGGAGTTGTGCCTCGTGTTCTTTCAGCTGTTGGTGCTGCTACCAGAGAGCTTTGGGCAGAAGATGCCATGCAGGCTTCCTGGCGTCCAAAACGAGTGCATCGAGAGACTAGGCTAGTGCAGTTCTTGACATGCGACCCATCAGAGAGAATAGCAACTTATGCATGCGTCCGCAGAAATTTTTATAGATCTGTAACGCCGACACGCTAAAAAGCCCCTACGCCGTCATACAACACATCAATAGTGACCGGTTGTCTTGTCTATTGTTCTCTAGCCAGTCTTCGACTGACCAGGCCTTGCCCTGCAAGCACTAGGATGGGGTCGGGACATGAACCGTTTCACCCCATTCACACAGAAAAAGTACGTCCTATCTTGAAAAGAAATGACTAGCATGATGATGTGAATTCACAATGCATTTTGAAATTATAGTTTATACACAGCATCAAGAAAAAATGTATAAATATATAGGTACACTCAAGTTCATTGTGAAAAAAAAATCAGATGAAAACTGATTAATTCTAACGTTATGTTTGAAAGGAAATTTTCTTCAATGCGTTTGTCATTGAATCTTGGCGTTTCGATTGTCTTTGTGATTTGAAAAATGCAACCTCTACACTTAGGTTACTATGTTCACTGAACAAATTTTCTGATTAAAGCTGTTTGGTTTTCCCAGAAGTCAATCAGATTTTCATGCATTTATCTTTACTGTAATTCTCATTTTTATCTAGTCATGCCGGCATTGGCACAATTAGAACATGTTGATTGACGAGCACTAATTTTAAATCGATTTGTGCAATTCGTCATGGATTTTTCATAACGGTTGTATATAACTCTATTTATTCAGTTGTGATTACAACACTAACAATTTTTGGAAAATTCAATTTGATTACCTCATTCCGATTTTCACTTTGTGCGATTGACTGCAGCAAACATATTGATACAATGAAAAAATGAAAATACAGTTTTCAATTTGATCAGCAAACATATGCGTTTAATGTTAAAACTTATCCAATAATGTTCTTTTTTTTCACTGACTTCATGAACCAAATTGACGGCAAATTTCCTGTGTTTTTTTTTTTATTCAAAGCAACAAATTATAATTTCATGACTGGATTCTTATCAACTCGATGTGCAGAGATGAGGAGTAATACATGGTGATGTTTTGTTGATCTGTGAATGATGGTTGTAATTACAATGACCTGTGCTTGGACCTATAGGACCCATTATGTAAATTCACAAACAACTAGGCTCTGCCATTTCAATTTGATGTTTGCCCAATGGAGAATAATAACGCTATATATGTTTTGAGATTATTTCTGATGGCGATTTATTCAACCTCAATTAGTCAGAGGCTGTATGGTAGCTATTGGTGTTTCGCATACTAGTATCTGTTTTGTTCTTAAGTGCATCACTCACGTTTTACATCGCTCATACTAACCTTCACTACGAGGATTTTACCTGTAGAAATACAATTGTATTCGATATTTTTGTCTTCCTCCCTAAAATTTATAGTGCTCGTAACAACGCGGTAAAATTAAAATTAGGTACCATAATATCGTTCTCTTTAACGTCAAAGGTCATCCATACAAATTTAAATCTCCTTTTTTTTTCGTTCGAATAACATGAAAGCGAGGACATAATACACAGGATGATTTTCAGTCCTTTTGAATCATGATTAAAATTTAAAAGTAATATATTTGATCCCTCATAGTGGTTTCCCGCCATCACAGAAAGCGGCATAGATTAAAGGGGTGGTATAGTTTTGGTTGAGATGAGAGGTTGAGATTTTAACCCCCTTTTTGTAATAATCAGAAACCACAAGCATGAAATCTGAAAGAGCATGCCATTCTCAGAGGAAATCAAAGTTTGCTTGATGAAAATCAGCTGTAAAATGGCTGCGATGTCAAAGAGCAAAGGTAAACAAAGTGGTCCATTCACTTTGTTTTTGGATATCTCAGTCATTTTAAAACCAAATTTTCATCAAAATAAACTTTGAATTCCTCTTAAAGTTGTATGCTCGTTTAGTATCTCACAAAAAGTTGGAAACCTGAAGCCCCATATCGACTGAAACTATATTCCTTTAACTCATTACAAAGGATATGTTCTCAGAAAGTGGTTTTCGAGAAGATCTTAACGTTTCACGTTTCTAACGATAACTTACTATCAACATTCTATTCGGGTTTTTGTTTTTTTTTAATCAGGAATGTTCACATTACAAATTCTCTGCGAAGAATGAGTTTCAAATGCACTCACAATAAGAACATGAAGATACCGTCTCCAGGAGGGACTGATATACAGATAAGTGAATTCAAATTTGGATGGTTTGTCTACTTATTCAAAAACGGATTAGACATGTTAGATATAGTTTATCAGTATTCTATACTGCAAGAATTCGCGCGTACTGTGGTGTTGCATGTGAACAGCCCCTGTCTTAATGTTTCATTCAACCTTTCACCCCCACCGCACCTACACCGACTGCAATCGATCTGTTGTAGGCTCGAGCACAATGGGATGATGGCCCTTGTTGGTCAATGAGAAAGAAAAGCTTAGCCGTTTGAATCTAAACAGAAACCAACACCGCGCCGCACAGCGCCGAATTCCGCCAAGATTCGAAGCCTTTCATCTAATCCCCTTAATGCTTAATAACACTCCCTTCCCCCGCTTAACTCATTCTAGCCCTGAATAACATTGCCGCGTACAGCCGGGGGAATGGAGGGCTGAAAGAAGTGTAGGGGATACTCTTTAGGGCCTCCTCCCTTTCATGCACCCATTCATTTCCCCTTACCCCTTCAGAATTGGGATGCGTCTCTAAGCGTATCCCTTTTATTCGAGAAAGATTCAATAGATAGTGTTTTCGTCACCCTAATAATAGGCGTGTTTGAAAGCCATTCTTACGGTATAGTGTCCCTACTGTCCAATTTCGCATTCACAATTTTCGCCTAAACTTTGGAATGCCTCTCTCTCTCTCTCTCTCTCTCTCTCTCTCTCTCTCTCTCTCTCCATTCATGTTATCCACGCAGCTTGCTATTTATCTCGTATCTCCTTGGCTGAGATAAATGTGCTGACGCGGGTTTTCTTTTTAAACATCGTTCATTCCTCCAACTGGTCTTTAAGGGACAAAACGAATTAGACATTAAAAGATTTGTCTTATAAATCACCATGCATAACTTAAATGTTTCCTTTCAAAATCTATTGTTTGTCATATCAGTAACATGGAAGCATGCAAGGTACAACGTACGTTCAGTCTAGGTATCAAAGGTGCGTATTCAGTGTCTTTTGTTTATCATAGTTCTATTAGTAACCTCAGTAATGATCGTCAGGTGATGTCACTGGCAGAATCTTAGGTTGGAAGGGTTTCTAGGTGTATATCAAAGCAGTCTGATGAAAAGAGAACAAAAATATTATATGATATAATATGGCATGTATTTAAATATTCATTTTAATCGGCCACACCATGTTGATATTGAGCGTATCACGAATCAACACGTGTCAACATGCGTTTGCATAATGTAGTTCCCGTAAACAACTTATAAACCAGTTTGGTTCGGACTTATGCGTGCGGTATAATCCAAACAGCATTGTAAGATGGTCCTTCGTGATCACTGGCCATGGTGTCCTTCCGTGGATAAGTGTATTACGCACATATTCACACAAACACATAACAACCAGCAAAAAAGTAAACAGATGAATTTATAGGACTGAATGAAGGAACTGCTGGCTGTTGAGAATAAACTAATAGAAATCGTCATCATGAATGTACAGGGCAGGCGGAACGGGGGGGGGGGGGGCTCGCCCCTTTTTTTCACAAGATTAGCGTCATTATACCATCGCCATAAACACTGAAATTAGCATTATATTCATTTTTTTTTATATATCTACAAAGTATGTATTGCCATCACATTCATCAAATCTAGAATATGCATTAAGATATGGAAAATATTTTACTTCAAAGACTAATATATGAAAAATAGAAAGACTGTCTGGCCACAAAAGATGCCCGGCATTGTCGTATGTCTCTGTAAAGAGGCTGAATGGTGTTATTTTGTATGCATTATAATTACTCTCCTTAATGTTAATATTATCATATCATTATTGCCGTGATCTTCACTCTTGGCACAGATACAAAGGATATAATATCTTAAAAAACAGTAGTAGTGGCAAAAGTCTTGTAACGCTTCTTGTGTTACTTCGCAATTATGTGCTTATTATCAACCCCAATTATATCACATAGAGACTCGAACATTACCCTTCCATAATTTTTTTTTTTTTACTTTTCCGGATACAAATATAATAGATATTCACAGGCGTTGATCTCGAAAGAAAACAAAACGTTACAAAAATAAACTTGATGCAATTCAAACTGGAAAATCTAAGGGTGAATTTGTAATGATTTGACTACCTATTTTTTGAGATATGGACAGGTGTATTAAACTCTATTCTTCCAGTGGAGGGAATTAATGTTTTATGTCGCATGCATTACAATCCTTCTGTTCCTCAACAGTGATAAGTTGAATTAGATTTAGAGACAAGACGTACCCTAGGAGTCTTACGACCACAATGTTGACGAAACTGTCAAACTTTCGATATTTTCTCGATTTATTTCGTTGCCATGCCAACCCAAACATATAGCATACTTCATCATTGTTCATAGACAGCAGAAATATGTGGCTGGCCAATTTTAAGCAAGGTTGTGTTACAAAACAAACAAACAAACAAACAAACAAAAAGACGCTGACACACATGAGTAAAAGAGCACACCTAAAGTATTATACGATTTTAGGAGCTTTAGGAATGTCGCATGAACTCAACAATTATTGTCTTAGCAGCTCAAATTAATCATGGCGACTGACGAGTAACTCTGTAAAGTTGTTGATCCCATCACGGAGAACTCGCCGAGAAAAATCAATATCAGTGCAGACGGCTGTCCGCTGGTCATTTGGGAAATAAGGGGATAAATGCTTTATGCTGTGATAGTCATTCAACCGCTATAATCAGACGAGAAACCTGAAAGAAAGAGGGATTTAAACAAATCTGGCAATTCTCAATCAAATCCCACAATTCACCACTTACTATGGCATAATCATGCCCACGGGCTCACTCCCAGATCAACGCACGTGGTGCGCTCATGAGCTGTTACACCATTCACATCTTCTTCTTTTTTCTGAAAATCACTCTTGAAAAGCTGTAGTAAATTTCTCTTCTGATAAAATAATGATAATGAATATACATGTATTAATAAATCGATTTTACACCAATTATTTTCAGATGCAATATACTGTATCTGGAAAGCCAGGTGATACTGTGAGAAAAAAATAGACAAACTTTTTTTTTTTTTTAGAGCAGTCAAACCTCTTCTTTATCCTTTCTTCTATCATCTTTATCACTATACGCAAGTCGCTTCTCCCCTCTAAGTTTTTTCTTTAATGCATTATGTATTAGGTATTTGTCATGAAATCTACAAAATTGTATCATAGCTCACATGATGCAATTACATTATTATGTGTTGGAAATGAAATAAAACGAAAAGAAATGAAATGTATAAGGGTGTATATAACCAAATCAAGCTACGCTTTAGATTAACATGATTAAGCCCTTCTGTATTTTTGGGGGGTACCGTGTTATACACTATTGTTATATAAAATAGCACTGTAAACAATGTATCTCTCTTAAAAAAAATCGAGTGAAAATATTCACTCTTAAAGGAGTGAATACAAAAAAGAGTGAATTTAGAGTGAAATTGGAGTGAGTTTTGAGTGAAAACGTTCATTTTCACTCATTTGGAGTGACGTCAAGGATCACTCGAAGATTCTGGAGTGATCCTTGACGTCACTTTAAAATGAGTAAAAATGAACATTTTCACTCAAAATTCATTCCAATTTCACTCTAAATTCACTCTTTTTTGTATTCACTCCTTTAAGAGTGAATATTTTCACTCGATTTTTTGAGAGAGATATATGTATACATGTATATCTATCAACAATGAGTGTACATGTGCAATAATGCAGAAATAAATACATCAAATCAAATCAAATTATCAATATCTTTTGCATTGTATCTATACACAAGAAAGTGGGAAAAACTGTTACTGAAAATCATACAGAGCAGATTAATTCACACACATTGTTCAAAATGCACAGTCTCCATTGAGCGTTTATACACTCGTCTATTCATGGTTGATCAAGTAGGCCTAAATCCCATACTATGTTTGTTTTCATGTTTACTGCATAACCATTCGAACAGAACAAATCAGCCTTCTGTATAGATTCTTCATACATTTTCACCTGCAAAGTATATGGAGGCAGATATAAGCGATACAAGCAATGCAGTATAGTCATTATGGTGCGGTGACTGCATGGCTGGTGTTTCCCCAAGCGTTTAGAGATTTGTTTTAAATGGAAGATTAATTTAGATGATTGGCGCCAACATTCTCATCATACTTTTAAGATTCTTGAGACATTCCAAAGAAGAAAATGGAGTGAATTGCATAAAGTTTCCCGTCAGGTGAAAGCAACCAAGAAAGGTCGACCCACAATTTCGGGATGTAAGTTGCATATGAGATACAGCAAGGGGTAAACCAAGAGAGTGAATAATAGAGTTTTAGATATGAAAAAGAGGCTATCAGTTGGAGAAGGAGGAATGGTAATCCCTTAATGCGGAAAGTCTAATTCAAAACCGCAGACTCTTTTCTCAAGGGTGCTCGGTATAATAGCTGGACGCTGGTATTTGGCAGCAAAATCGGTCTCAATGAGGTTAAGAATTGCAAGAATACGGAGTCTCGATAAACAGGTTGTTGAAAAGGGATGATGGTAAATAGTAGGCAAGCGCGCCAGAACACTTGGGTTTTTGTTTTGTTGTTGTTGTTGTTTTTTGTTTTTGTGTTTTGTTTTGTTTTGTTTTGTTTTTTTTTTGGGGGGGGCAAAATCTCGACGGGGGCACATTATAATCATAATTATGACGGTGTGAAATCCTCGGCGAGGGAGCGAAGCGACCGAGTGGGGGTACCACGGGAGGGACTTTTTGTAAAAACATGGAGTACAAAAGTCGCGTTTATAGAGCATTTAAAAGCAAATTTCTAGGAAATTACACAAAGTGGAGAAAAAAAATTAGTGCGAAGGACCATATGATTATAATATAAGGAGGTACATTCATGTGACGGTGTAAGATCCTCGGCGAGGGAGCGAAGCGACCGAGCGGGGGGGGGGGGGGTGGGGAGGGTTTGGGAGGGGGGATACCCCCCTCCCACGCTGGGGACTTTTTGTAAAAACAGAGTACAGAAGTCGCGTTTATAGAGCATTTAAAAGCAAATTTCTAAGAAATTAAACATAGTAAAAAAATTAGTACGAATGACCATGATTAAAACATACGCGGGTACATTCATGTGACGGTGTAAGATCCTCGGGAGCGAAGGGACTGAGCTGCGTGAGGGTGTGGGAGGGGGATCCCCCCCCCCCCCCTCCCACGGTGGGCACTTTTTGTAAAATCAAAGTAAAAAATTCGCGTTTATAGAGCATTTAAAAGCAAATTTCTAGGGAATTAAACATGGTGAAAAAAAAATTAGTGTGAAGGACTGCGATTACAACATACGGGGGTACATTATGTGACGGTGTAAGATCCTCGGCGAGGGATGGTATGGGAGTGGGGTATCACGGTAGGGACTTTTTGTGAAAACAGAGTAAGTACGTCGCGTTTACACAACATTTTAGTTCAAATTCTAGGGAATTAAACGTAGTGAAACAAAAATCACTGCGAAGGACTATCATTATAACTTATGAAAACTGTTCATTTTACTATTCATTATGTACGGGCAGAGCGAGCGAGCCGCTTTCACTTTGCCATTCGTCTGAAATGTATTCATTAAAAGCTTAAACGTGATCGCATTGTTCGAGCAATGAAAATTATTCTTATATTGCTAAAAAGCATAGAAGAAAGGGAAAACGTGAGGTTTACTAAAGGTATTGTTTCAGGGGGCACACTCGAGGACGCGAGGCTACCATCTATACACTAAATTCACTCATAAGCAGATATTAGTGTATAGATATTATCATGTATATTAAGTAATGAATTATGATTTTATTTTATTGACTTTATTATTTGTTACAGTAAACAGAGGGGGGGCAAAAACTCGCTTTGCCCCCCCCCCCCCAAAAAAATCACTTGCCCCCCCCCCCGTCTCTCTCTCCCTCCCTCTGTGTGTATGTGTGTGTGTGCGTGTGCACATGCGTGTGTGCGTGTGTGTGTGTGTGTGTGTGTGTGTGTGTGTGTGTGTAAAGCTCAATAGTACTACATGTCATATAATATAAATGGTCCTGAAATCTATCACCTTTAACGACAGTACGTGGCTTTTGCGCAGCAAGATTAATGCATACAATAAAGTCATTTACTTTTTTTTTCTCTCCATGATGCAAACTCGATCTGTCTTTGTAACTTCAATGTTGTCGCTTAGATATTTTTCTCCGAAGACAATTCAAAGTTGAAAATCTGAACGAGTGTTTCTGGTAAGGGTATAAACATCTAACTGTAACATCCAAAATACTCGAGCTTATGTTATCTAAGTGACACTATAACCGAAATGGTGACATCCTGGAACTTGATGGCGGGTCCTTTGATGGGTCTTACTAATCAAATATTGCTTGTAAAGTCTCGATATCAATACTTACAAAACAAAACAAAACAATACAATACAAAAACAAATCTCAGAGTACAATCGATACCATACACAGAACCGCTGGCAGCTACTTGGAGGAGCACGCAGCCCAGATATTTCAAACACGGAACATTGTAAACCCGTGCACATGTAATGCAATATAACCCATACGTTGTGTCCAATGCACCAAACACACCCACACATATCCATACTGCATACACCTTCCCCCTCCCCCACACACACATGCAACCCCCTTCCCAACTCGGGTGGTCGTCTGTACCGCATGCGCGTTCCCCATTTTTGGGGGAAAAGGGGTACAGTTTAGGAGCTCAATAATTCTGGGACCCCCCCCAAAAAAAAAAAAACAAAAACCAAACAAACAAACAAACAAACAAACAAACAAACCACACACACATACACACACACACACACACACACACACACATACACACAAACCAAAAACTAAACAACCCCCTCCCCCCCCCCCCCCCCTAGAAAAAAAAATGATTATTAGAGGATATATTTTAGTGTTGTTGGGTGTGGTTTTTTTTAGAGATGTTTCCAATAAGGAGTAGTCCAAATATTATGTTTGTTTTTTTACCTCTCCAAAAAATTCAGAAATATGGGTAGTGCAGCTTTTCGGAATTTGCCCCGATTCTTTCGAATATTCTTTATTGTGCATGTTTTGCTGCAAAGTACGTCGGGAAGTACATCTTTTCTTATGATATTCATGAAAGTGCTGAAATTATCGAAACTCTACACCTCTGCACTTTTCCTTCATTTCGCGGGGGGTAATTTTGACCGCTTCCTTTCCAAAAACCTGTTATAAGGGGTCAAAAACTCCTTACCCAGTCCTTCCTTGTGTGGGTCTCTCTCAGAATCTGAAAGAAGCATAATGTGTATGTATGATAGACCGTCTGACACCTCCGCGGCGTTAGGGACACATACACACAATCTAGCACAAAGAAATCGGCGAAACACATACGCCCTCAAAGTTGGTAGATGGAGAATGCTATCACTGAAATTGACGTCTTTTCGTGCCAGCCCTGTATTATTTGAATTACCTACGAGAACGCCCAGTAAATCGAAGACTTGCATTTTTGGTTTGCTAAACTAGAACGCAGGGTTACTGTTTATGTAATCAGTTTAGTGTGTGGTACAACACTAATTTCGGAACATGTTTCGTGCTTCATCAATTCCAGACGTTCAATTATACGTTATTTCGTAAGTGATGAAGATCCTTCGATAGTAATCATTAACAGAAAATACATTGTGGTAGTTTAAAGGGAAGGGATGATTGGTGGAGATGAAGATTAGGCTTTTAACTTTTTGAGAGATATAAAGAAGCCACTTATATGAAAAGTGTAGAGAATGCCATTCTAGGAGGATTTCAAAGTTTATTTGATGAAAATCGGTTTTGGAATGGCTGAGACATCCAAAAACAAAGTAAAACAAAGCCATGGTAATAAAAGGTGGGTCCCACCTTTTCTAAGGATTGCTCTGTTTTTGGTTATCTCAGCCATTTCAAAACCAATTTTTGTCAAATAAACGTTGAATTCCTCTTGGAATTACATGCTCGTTCACATTTCCTAAGAGGTTTCTCATCATATCAACAAAAAATGTTAGAATCAAATCTGAAGTTAGGTCACAACCAAAACTATATAATCCTTTATTAGCTATATTGTGCGCTGTGAAATTTGTAAGACATCAACTGTGGGACCATAATCATTATCATACCATGTACATCGTGAGACTTCCATAGTCTGTCCACTGAGTATAGATACAGTCCGACGTCTACTATCTGGCCTCCCTTTATCCGGGTCTTTCTATCATCCGGACGCGATCTCGCCGTGATTTTTGCTCTTGTTTTGGATTTTGCTTTTCATTTTTTTTCCAATCTAACAATTACGGCCTTCACAAACTCACATGGATCAGACATTATTCTCGACATGAGTAACATATTACATTCACATCAAATTCAAATGTAGATAACACTGCATTTAGACATTCACTAAACCCAAAATCACCACAAAAATGATATGGACAGAAAATTTCTCGTTAAAATCAGGATACCGTACAGGCGATCGTCCATAGAGCAAATGTTTATTTTAAGAGAATTCTGAACGTAGACCAGCTTCGAGGACCTGACATGTTCATGAAAAATTAATACATGTACGTGTAGCTACCATTAATTGATAGGCAGCTGCATGTATTAAACATTGAGTCTCCAATATCCGACTAATCTCTTATACGGATGGAAGTCGGTCCCGACAAGTCCGGATAGGAGAGGTCGAATTGTACATGTACCTAAACGATGGCCACAGACCAAAGAGTCGAGAGGAAAATCGTCATCTTGATGGTGTAGATTATCATTGCACGTCCATTTCGGATCTTTGCTTCACATCAATAAAGAACGGCAATTTCGGCTTTATTGATGTTTGCTGTTCTCAATGATTTTGTGTATTTCATTTCATGTTCTACTCCGGAAACGAATGATAGCTCGGTCACAATAACGGTTAACATTTTAGTATATTTTTTTCTTTTTTTATCATATAGGCATACCCCGCTTTTCTTATTTGGTACCCTTAAATCGCCTGGTCTTATCTTCTATCCGTTCTCCGTTTCTTTTTCACAAACGTTGATTACTCAGGGCTTACAGCCAAACAAGCTTGCTTTCATGTAGGTCTCGTCATACTTCTCTTTGTTCAACCCAATTTCGATTTTGACCAGTTATCATTTGAATTCCTGTCTTATTACTATGTATATTGTTTGTCTTCGCACATTGTTTACAAGGTAAAAAAAAAAACTTGCTTTATCATTTCTGTTGTAATATTCATAAATGAGAAGTATGAAAATAAATAAATTGAATTGAATTTATTTTATTTAATATCAGGATAAAAAATGTAATCCCAACTATAGACATTTCAATTTACAAAATTACTTAAAATCAATAGAACATTGTTATCAAAGGGGGGGGGGGGGGACTGTGAATTAAAAAACACTAAATTCTTATGTGACTTGTATTACCGAAGCAAAATTCAATGGAAATTGAGGGTTATGCTAAAAACAAAAAAAAAAAATACCAAAGCTTGTGCTTTGCAGTCTCCTCATAAACAATTATAACTGACATGCAATTGCTGAACTAACAAGACTAAGTAAATTGCCTTAAAAAGAAAGAAATAACAAAATGAAATACATACATCTCAGATATTGCGGCTTGGAAACATAGCGTAAACAGGTACGCAGACGACCAAATTTCAATACATACAGTGACATAATCATGTGAGTGTCTCTGTGTAAAAGAATGACAGAGAAAATGGAATGAAATATTGTTAAATTTCATCATTAGCTCCACCTTCACCATTATTCAACTCTCCAGAGCGAAACCTCTCTCCCTCTCTTCTCACTTTTTGACACAGAATGAACATCTTTGTTTCCACGCGACTACACGACCCAACAAAATACACAGAGTTGTCATGACATTAAAGCGCACGGATGTAATTTATTTCGATTCGCTTGCTATTTGCTTGCGTCCCATGGTGAAACAGTTATGACCATGCATAGACGTTTAAAAGAAAAAAGAAGTTTTTTTTAAAAAGTTACAAAATACTAAAAAGAAAAAGAAAAAGAAAAACATTATCCATGAGGGCGCTCTTTAATTCAGCATTCAGTGGTAGGGCTGTATACACATGTACTACTAATGCGTTCCGAACACATAAAATCCAAGTGTGTGTAAAATATATACCCACGTAGTACTGTACATGGAGAGTACAGGTATGCGTTAAATAATGTAAACGACTTGCAATGATACTATAGTATACTGTCTAATATCCATACTGTTGGTTTATATAATTCACTGGTCTAATTGCATGAAGAAAATATCTTCAACAGAGAATTTCGGTACGACGATAAAAGAATCATCAGAATATATTGACGATTATGTACAACTTACGTTTAACTTCCGAGAGGGAAAAAAACACATAACTTACAAAACGTACTGAAGTTAGAAAGGTGATATAAATAGGAAATACTGAATCACAGAACACATGTGAAAACATCGAAAGCAATTGCATGCAAAAATCACCATTCAAATGATCATTGAATACTATACCATTATCAATCAACACTCCGTTGAAATAGAATTTGAATATACAGCGGGCGAAGCATTCCAATTTCACTACAAGTTTGTCGTCAGTGCTGCATCTAATCTTTTCAAAATTTGCGAATGCAAACTGTTGTCGATATAAGTGGGGATATGAAATAGCGCAAAAAAAGAAAGAACGAATGCGAAATGATCAACTACGATAAAATCTTGAAAAATTGAATAATGAAATCTATCATAATAGAGGTATTTACATGATCAAGAATCCTTTCACTGCGTTTTCTTTTCGTCGTATCATTATTGTTCGGCATGAATCAAAAACTTTCGTTCTTATCAGCAACAATTTGTGCAAATTTTGTAGAATTATCAAAACCTGTGATTAGCTGAATTTGTTACTGATTTTTATCTTAGCAATAAATCTAAGAAGACCGGAGTTGAAATTTTGGTCTATTTGGGCAAAGGTTTCATAATTTTCTTTTCAGGCAGTGTGCACATCCATTGAGTTCAACTAGTTCCATGTAAAATGCAATCTGCGACAGTTACTATTGACTGGTACTCCGTCGCACACCTCAGGAATGTTGATGACCGTGTGTGTACGCAAATAGACCTTAAACTAATTACATTTTCACTATTTTCTGATTTTTACCCCCAACTGGGGGAAAGGAAAGGGATACTCCATGCAGCAATAGCTAGAACTGCAGTGGATAAGAAAATTATTTCTAGAAATTATGTGATAAAGTCACATTTTCCAGTCATATTTTCACAAATCAAGGCGATATTGATTGATTTATAACAAATCAACGAGACAACACGCGAAAAGCATGCTAAGATTGTAGGCCTATATCACAAAGAACGCTCGATACACTAGGAAAAATAATAACCTATACAAATTGCTTACAGCAGCTCAGAATGTATAAGAGCACGTCATCCTAAGTTTGCAGAAAGTGCGACTACTTTGAGCATCAAAGAATTTTATCAGCCTCGTTTGTTGGTGCTTTTATTTCTTTCTACTTATTTTTTTCTGCATTTGTGTGTGTTTGCAAAGAGTGCCGTAACATCTTTTTTTGCTTGTTTGTTGTTGGTTGTTGTTGTTGTAGTTGTTGTTGGTTGGTTGGTTGGTTGGTTGGTTGGTTGGTTGTTGTTGTTGTTGTTGTTGTTGTTTGATATTGACTCTTACGTTTCGAAGAGGTCGGCTTCAAACATTGCCCCCCTGGCTATAGAAATGGATAATGGCAGACTTCATTAATACTGACAAACAGACGGGAAAATACTGAGACAGTCATCGTTTAACACCGATTCAGTCGAGCAAACAAACAAAGCATACAACAGACCAGCTCATCAGAATTGTAACTCGCAAATCACAAAATAATGGAAAGTTGAATAAAACGCTGTTATTTATGCTCTTGTTTACGTTCTTTACTTGAAAAATAAAGTGGTCAGTTGCACTTTTGAATATCGGCATGCAAAAAAAAAAAGATTTAAAAAAATATAATATCCATGTATAATACTTTGAGACGAATGCATCGTTTATCAGTATTGTTGGTCTCTTGTTAATATACATTGCATGTTCGTTGGTCTTGTGTTCATAACTTGGAAGCCTATAATTAAACCAATAGCACATGTGAAGCTGATGCTAGCCTGGTTGGCTTTGGTGGCTGAGGTGACTAAAAGATTGGGTTCTGCGCTTTGGTAGCCATGGTGGGCGAGAAACGATTGAAGGCCACGATGTAGTCCTTGACGAGGGCCAGAGGAGCGCCCGCATTCAAGTGCAACTGCACCATGTAGCGATGACCCCACGGCGGGAGCGTGACGCCCAAGCTCAGGGTGCGAAGGTTTGTGGCGCTGGCCACACCTGACGGCTGAGCTATCCAGCGTTTCAGGCATGCCTCCATCTGGATGTTCAAAATTCACAGGATTTAAAAAAAAATAAAAATAAAAAAATAAAATAAAAAATAAAAAACAAGCAAAATACAACGGTTACTTTGGCCAATCTAGGGAAAGTGGACCAAGATGGTTAATTTACTTCAAGAAATTAACAGCAACGCGCTGGAAGAAATCAAATCAAAATGAATACAAAGGAACATTGAATGAACAGATAGTTCTGGGAGATGGGGAATCTCCATCTCCCCCACCTCTCTGGTTAGCTTAAAATGTCAGGGAGCTAGCTCAACTTTTAGCGTCTGCAAAACTTCAAGCGTACTTGCCAAGAACTGCCACAGCTGAGAGATATTATATGGACAGATAATACTCTCTGTTTTAATGAGTTTCAGAACACACATTGTGAAGCTTCATGCTTATTGGGGATGGCCTGTATACAGGTATATAAGACGAGTCGGGAGTGAAATCCCGATATGCTTAAAGGGATCGTACAGTTTTGGTTGAGACCTAATTTCAGGTTTCTAACATTTTATGGTGAGATAATCAGAAACCTTTTATGAAATTTGAAAGAGCATGTAATTCTATGAGGAATTCAACATTTATTTGATGAAAACTGGTTTTGAAATGGCTGAGATATCAAAAAAGAGCAATTCTACTAAAGTGTGGGTCCCACACTTTATCACGATTGCTTTGTTTTACTTTGTTTTTGGATGTTTCAGTCATTCCAAACCCGATTTTCACCAAATAAACTTTGAATTGTTTGAAGTGTTTCCTTGGTATCTCGCAAAAAGTTAAAAGCCCAATTCTCATCTCCACCAATACTGTACTATCCCTTTAAATCAGAAATTTGGTTTACATCGTCATCAGCTTTTTATTGTGAATTTGGCTTGTCGACAATGGTTCGTCACCCACTTCAAACCCATGATTGTCTTTCGTGTCAGGTTCTGGTAGCTGTCGATCATGTCCTCCTGCACAATATCCCTGTAAAACTCATATTTCTTTGACGACAAGGATCTGTTTCATCACTTTTATAATACAAATAATACACATTATTTTGCTCGGACATTATAGCATAATTACCTGTACTAGTTAGACTCGAAACAGTAAGTGGTTCAAACACCCTTGGCCATTGCCACGGGTGTGTTTAGACTGTTCCAAAAGTACTTTGTGTAGGTAATCCCTACTAATGCCCTCATTGATGTGTAATGTTTTTATCCTATTGCAGACTACAAACAACAAAGAAATGTTCAAAAAAAGAATAAAAAATCAAAGCGTACCCCGCAGCAAGAGAGGGCAGCGAGAAGGCAGCATGGTCGTTCGCCGCGGACAGCGGCCTGGGCCTCCACGCCAACAGACACGTCCAGCTCCACACTCTTAATGCAGTCCAGTGGAATGCTCAAGTAGTGAACGATGTCCGTGGCTTTGCCGTTGACCATGTAGCCGGACGGTCTCTTGTCCACACCGTGTGCCAGGGAGGTCAAGGACAGTCCTGCAGGGTTAATTAGTGGTCATGTCAGTCTGGTACATTTCAGGTTGATTATGGTCAAGATCGGGCAGTTCCAAGGAAATAAAAATGTCCCTTTTATTATATGTTCGTATGTGTTTAACTTTCTGAGATAATCAACAACCAATAGGCCCTAATCAATCATAAATAATTGATACACCAAAATGCCATAGAGTTTGCCTAAAAGTGATGTTCAACTAAAGAGAGTTCGCCTCAAGAGATACCTCTGTCTTTGTCCTTACCTCGGTTTTGCATTTCTATTTACTCCAAAACTACATATTATTATGGAATGCCATATTCATTTATGTTCATGGCAAACTCGTCACATTTTTTGTCACTTTTAGAGATATGACTCCAGCAATCTGAAATTCATCTCATGTTACTTGTATACTTAAAAAATATATGATGTTGCTGGAAATAATCAATGTCATTGAACCTGAACTTGAATAATCAACAGTTTAACATTGCCTTTACTATAAACAGAATACCGTGCACCACAAAGTCAAGGGGAAAATGTCATGGCAATGATATGTGTAAATGTATTTCATTAGAACCTATTACGGTTGAAATGAAAATATGACATTAGCATGTGAAATTCGACTTTAGTTTCCTCTTGCTTTCGCGAAACAGTGACATCGGACACACCCACGATGTTCTATCAGACGAAGCGATGATTTAATTCGTCCACTCGAACCTCTCCTACTGGTTTGTTCATGATAATTGTTCTGGGAAGCATTGAACTAAATTAATGAATTCTTACCTGCTTGCGTGCAGTTATTTTCATTGCAATTGAAAAAAAATAAAATGCCCTACATTGACGTAAATTTTCAATCAGTTGCAATAAAAACAACTCGACGAAAAAGAATTCATGAATTTGAATGAATTATACGCAGTACCCGTGCATGTTATAAGGACAAGAACCAGCACTCTGTCGAGCGGAAGCTCGGTGGTCCAGTGGATATATACGACGCCTGTCCGATGATCAGGGCCCCGTTTCATCAAAGATGCTAGGATGGCATCTTCCCATTGCAACAGCCAATCAGGAAGCTGGATTTTTGTCGTTACCATGACAATTGCCATTCCAGCCAGAGTTGTTATCACAGCAAGTTTTTTTTTAACGAAATGGGGCCCAGATCGTTGGTTCGAATCAGGCCCGAGTATATAATAATAATAATAATAATGATAATAATGTATACTTTTATAGCGCAACAGTCCATCAAAAGATGCTCATGGGATGTCGATGATTTTTTTCTTTTTTTTTAAATCAGGAGTACAAATAAAAATTGATTAGTCGGTGATGATTTACGTCGAAGTAGGGCGATTTGTCACTTGCAACGGAGAATTTCCAACTTAGTTGCGTGCAGGTCGACCAGAAAAGTGAGACAGTGACGTCATCATCTGATCTAAATGTGCATTCATGATGTGACTATTATCACTGCTTCGTGAAAATATCAATTTAAGTTGATTCTGATGACAATGTTATAATATTCTTCTGTGTCATTTGTCTTTGTCTTTTTTTTTCTTTATATTTATCTCTTTTGTCTTTATCAAAATTATGCTGAGCGAGAAATAGTGTGGCTTCCAGGCCATATACTCGTACTGACATTGACTTATTTCCTTCCTAGAATATTTAACGCCCTCTAACGGCAAAAGAAGTAGCAGGTTTAGCTGGATGGTCCTGAAGATGAACCTTCGGCAAAGGCAGCGACTTCGTCGAGGGCAGCGACTTCGTTGCCGCGGAGGGCGCATTTGGTAAAAAGAGTACAGTTGGCAAAGGGTCTGGAAACCAGACTAAGCCAGGAGCAGAATTGGGCTGGCCTGACTGGCCAAAAAATACGTAAAAACGGTCCATGACGAGTGATGACAGTCTGGCCAGAATCTCCAAAATTGCGGCAATAATGCACTTAGTTGTTGTTGTTTTGTCCTTCCATATTGATATGAATTTGTTTTCTTTAAATGAAAATAAGACACCAGTAGGCCCTATATACATATAAAATCAAAATAACAACAAAAACGTTTCATTCCAAACAAATTCGTACCCTGGTACAATTCGGCAGACAAGAGAAGCAGGCGATGGTTGGTGAGGAAAGCGCGCCCTTGCGTGATGTTGGCTCGAGGCGGGGAACCGACTTCCGGCGCGAAGACCACGTAGTCGAAGTACAAGTACGAGTTCACGAGCATCGTTTCCTCGTTGTACAAAAGACCTAGTATAACGAGACGGGAATTAAAGGGATGGTATACACTGCAAAAAGTCCGGTGTTAGAAATGAAACACCGAGCTGTTGTTAAATTCCCGGTGCTCATTTATGGTGTTAGATTAACACCTCAGGGTGTCATTTAAAAATATAAAATTGTGTTTTGAATAGTTTCTTAGTTACTTTTCTTCTTGTTGATTTTGAACTTCAACAAGACGATCAAGAATTTTCCGATAAAGTACTTGATTTAAAAAAAAAGTGTAAATATATTTTACACCACAGTAACACCAGTTGGTGTGGTCTCCTATTGAAGCAGGACGGGTGTTATAGGCCTAACACTGAAATTAACACCAGCAATGTCAAATCAGCACCATGCGGTGTCTGAATCAACACCAGCGCAGTGTCAAAAATATCACCAGGTACGGTGTCAAATTAACACCACGAAGTGACAGGTGAACACTTTTCAACACCATCGCAACATACTTTCTACACCTGTGGGTGTGGTCCTCTATTGACACTTAATTGGTGTTAGATTTAATACCCAAGGTGTTAAATCTAACACCAATGTTTTTGCAGTGTAGTATTGGTTGAGCTGATGATTTAGCTTTTAACTCTTGCGAGATACTTCAAAAAATATCCTATGTATTAATATGAAAGAGCATACAATTCTAAACGGAATTCAAAGTTTATTTGATGAAAATCGGTTTTGAAATGACCGAGTTATCAAAAAACAAAGTAAAACAAAGCGATCCTAATCAAAGGTGGGTCTCATCTTTTATTAGGATCGCTTTGTTCTGGATATCTAAGCCATTTTAAAACCAATTTTCTTCAAATAAACTTTGAAATCCTTTAAAGATTACACGCTCTTTTATATCTCATGAGAGGTGTGTCATTATCTTTAACAAGAAAAATCATCATCAAAATAATATGTTGGAAACCTGAAGCCCCATCTCATCCGAAATTGCATCATCTCCCTGCAAAGGGAGTGTGATGATTATGATTTTGATTTTTACGACGAAGTCTGTCCCTTGTTAGTGAGTTAAGTATAGTAGCAGAGCTGATGCACAGACTGCAAACAAAATAGTTCGATGTTAGCTTGCCTTGAAATAGCTAGTTCCATTGTGTGTCTCTATAACAACATTTTTACTCTGCTCGAAACTCTGACACATCGCCCGCCATGTTCAATGTAAGTAATTTTCTATTGTATAATATTTGGTATATTTCATACATATAATATGTATGAAATATAACAAAATATGATTATACATAATGTCCAGCTCGGGTTTAATCATATTTTGTCATATTTCATGCATTTTTCATTGAGAAAGTCGAAAATAAATTCAAATTCAAATTCCAGAAGGCACAGCACCACTTATAGTCTTGGTCGATTCTTGTCACTACTTTCCAATGACATTAGCACAGGCAAACATGATTCAACCGTGCTCCATCATTGGTCATAATAACATCAATTTGACTTCAGCAACATCTAGGAGACGGAAGACATTTCAAGACGCAACTTTCAACTTGCACTGAAAAAAAAAAAACAATGTTATTGAACAATTTTACACAGAATGTTTGGAATAAGGGCATATCTACTCGTGTAATCACGCAAACAACAGAATTAAATTTTGGCTTTAAGCTCTTCATCGTCTCTAGTTTTCTGCCCGAGATCAAATTCACGAATTTCCTTTTAAAACGCTCCTATACAATGTACAACGTCTGACAGAACCCCCGAGTGTATATTTTTACATTTCATGTTTTATATGAATGAAAATAAATAGATTTATACATATTCATGTAATCTTATTTGTATATTTGTATATGTATCTATATATATATATATATATATATATATATATACGGATGTGTAGGTACGCTTAAGATTCAAATTCAGATTGATATTTCTCAGATTGTCATGCGATTATTAAAACTGCAATTCAAAGTTTAGTACCTGGGGGTGTTTCATAAAGCTGTTCGTAAAGTTACGAACGACTTACGAGCGACTGGTGATCAGTTCTTGTGCTGAATTATGGATATTCTGATAAGTATAGTACATCAAAACTGATCACCAGTCGCTCGTAAGTTGTTCGTAACTTTACGAACAGCTTTATGAAACACCCCCTGGTATGACAAACAATTCCCATGATATTCAGAACACTTGACCACTTGTTGACGTTGTTAATCGTCGTCCATCCCAATTTGCTATTTTTCAATGATTTATGATTTCATTTGTGTTTATTCACAAAACTTTCAGATGTACGATACTCCAGCTTCACCCAATTGATAGGTCCACGACAAGAGCCATTGTGTCAGTCTCACCGGCCATGAACTGGTCGTAGGTGAGTCCATTCCGAATCGCAGTTCGCCCATGCTCTGTCGACGAGGCCACACCACTGCTCGTTTCGTTGATCACCTGCAGCAGTTGGGTGTGGCTTTTGTGAATCGCCGGGAAGGAATTGACAACCGCTTGAGAGGCGGGGTCGAAGAGGTACGTAGTTCCTGACGCCTGTAAAACGACAGGGAATGGTATTAATGGCATTTTACACTTACTTGCACTTCTGATTAAATGTAAAGGCACTATATATAGGAAACCTAAAACAAAATGTATATGTGGATTGACTGAATGTAGCAATATGAAAGCACATGAGCGAAGTTTTCAGGAAAATCGGACAATCGATCGAAAAGTTACGAATTTAAAAAAAAAAATGGTGCCGTCATCGCTGGATAAGAAGACTACTGAAGTCCATGACATCACGTATGGACAAAAATATAAAGAAAATAAAAGGTAAATTCAACATCTAGTCTTATATTTCTACAGCATAATGAAACAGCTCTTGACTTTCCTTTTTGAGAAAGCAGGGGTAATGGTTTTACCTTTAACACACTTATGTCAGTAACATATACAAGTCGATGGAATGTGTAGGCCCCTATACTTTTCAGGCAGAAAGACGTTTTGTGAAATTCTCCCCGAGTCCGATTATATTCTTTACATTGTTGTAAATAAATGACGTTAACAAACTGTACAAACGGTAGCAGTTTTCTTACCAAGCGTTGACGGCACCGAAACTTTAATATTTAATAACTTTTACATCGACTGTTCGATTCTCCCAAAAATTTTGCAGATGGTGTGTTGTATATAATATTGCTGCTTTAACTCAATTCGTATTGAAATTTCGGTTATGGTTTCCTTTAAGTATGATGTGGAGCTACGCCATATACAGTAGCTTCATGATTTAAGGCAGCGATAACTCTCGTTACATGCTTATTCGTTTAGTATTCTTATGTAACGGATATAGCTATAGTAGATGAAAAGGAGTGAGTGGAACAAGTTTGGCTATCATTTGGATAAATAGTGGTGTTAACCGATCAAACACTGGTTTGATCTTGATGCAGAATCCAGCCCCTTGGCATTACTAAATTTCTTTCTTTTTTTAGAAATATTCGATTGAACTGAGTAAGACCATTAAACTTTACAAAATTGGTTTAAAAAAAAAAACAACTCATAAGTATGCCTATTCAAGACCGAATATCAACTTTAGCATTGTGTTGGTAAGTGTCAATCAGTTATACACTGAGCGATTTTAATCCACTGATGATTTTGCAGCCGAAATAAACACGTGTATATTCCCAAATCAGGGTTCAAATTAGGGGCAAGTTTTTATGTTGAATTGTCGATACTATATAGCAACGAATGATACAAAGCCGCATTGGACCGCATCGCACTTGTATATGTAGTTAAAATGACACTATAGCATTGGTTAAATGGTTTGATGAGAAAAACAGTGATATCTCCTTATATCTTAGGCTTCATTGCAAAAATTTCACATGGTAGAATGTTTTGTGGTGCAACTGACCTACACATATGCATCAGATATGATATCTTGAACATTTTGTAAATCTCTGCTCCCAAAAAACATGATCTTTAAGGTGGTGATGATTTAGCTTTGAACTTTTTGCAAGATAGTTAAAAATGATTTTATGAAATATGAAAGAGCATATACAATTTTACGAGACATTCAAATTTTATTTCATGAAAATCGGTTTTGAAATGGCTGAGCTATCCAAAAACAAAGTAAAACAAAGCGATCTTATAGGTTCCGACCTTTTATTTAGGATCACTTTGTTTTGGATATTTCAGCCATTGCAAGACCGATTTTCAACAAACAAACTTCGAATTCCTTTCAGAATTGTGTGCACTTTCATATTTCCTAGGAGGTTTCCAGTTACTGAAGCCTGAAGAAATCTGATGGCCCATCTCAACCGAAACTGTACCTTTGATTCAACAACCTTTAAAGGGACATTCCATACAATTTATGGAATTTTACATTGTAGTACACAAACTGATAGTGCCATGTATAGCTTTCTCAAATCTATTGTGGTCCTCGCGAAGACAAACCAATACTCTGAAAAAAAACCAACAACGACCTAGTACACTCAACAAAGATGATGATATAGGAGGCTCACATTATTCCAGTAATGTATCAATGTTATCAATAACGTTTGCTTAACAAATTCACCTGTGTAAAAAAATGTATGCATGCTGTCTTGTTTGTTCTGCCTCCACGAGCACCTAATCATGCATTGTTATGTGAGGGTGATGAAGCTATGTCATCATCCTTGTTCACTGGGATTTGTTATGAATTTTGAAAATATTTTTATTCCTTAACTTAATTACTTTATATTCTTTAACTCTGTACCCAGTGTGACCAATAGACTGTTTTTCGTAATGTTTTCAGATTTATGGATGTTTCATTTCCGGGAGCATAGATAAAAGCTATTCCATTAACCTGTTCCTCATAAATAAAATTCAGTTGCTTAAATCCCGTTTGCATGCATTACTTGTAGCTATGTCGGACAAGCCTCAGTACAAGCTTTCAGGTTGTCACGAACAACCTTTGTTTTAAAAGTATGCATACAACTTGAATATGTTACGAAAACCGCTGATTTATCGATTTTCTAATACAAAAGTCTCAAAATCTTCCGGAGGTCTCCTTTAAAGCGCTCATTTTCATTGTTGAAGTTGTATAGTTGTGATTCTATCAAAGTAAACACCCAGACTTCTGAGAGTAAGAAAGTATTTAATTTCAATCTCAGCTTGCTGCCTTGAAACGTAAACATCTATCACAACCATACTGCGTTCATGCATATAAAATGAGGTGAAGTCATCTTCTAAATGCTTTCCCAGTGGTTCATACATACACCATGATTACTGTATCAAATTTATATTTGTTGTTTTATCGATATTTTACCTGCGCTAAAATACGCCATTATACGTATAGAGTTTCTCTTTATTTTCTTGAATGCAAATATCAAAGCAAGGTACTATGTTTGAAGATTTGTGTACAAGAGAATGAGAGACTTTTGACGCGAAGTATACCATCATGACCTAATCTAATATGACTCGACTGATTCAGAGCAATTATCAACTTCGAATACACAATATTAAGCTTATAAGATCCCATAACTTTCAGTATCAAGGGAATTTCTGTGTTCTATAATGCGTTGAGGCTTCTAAGTGAAGGAGATTTAAGAAAACATTCACATCTTAACCTACGTGAATGAAACAGAATGTCGCAGATTCCTTTACCACCAAATATTTTCATCACCATATTCAAAAAAAAGAAGAAAGAAACGCGTGTCGATAATCACCAATTATTTTGATCACCATTTAAACGTGTGTCGATAAAGAATTATATACTATATATACAAAACATGTACCATCGCAATAATTCGGTTGCACGGGTTCATTGTATGGGTTCATTGTATGGCACAATAACGTTCTAACACCGGTAGTTTCTGAACTATACGCAAGCTGGGCCCTGTTGCATAAAACCCTTACCGCTGGACTTACCGCTCCTTTCCCGCGGTAAGTCTTCAAATTAGCGGTAAATTTTGTAATCCTTGATGCTGATTGGCTGTGACGCCTAATTTTGACGGTAGTTACCATTGAAATTCAACAGTAAGTTTTATGCAACGGGCCCCTGATCTTTTGAAAATTTCCCAAATAGCTCCTTACCATTCCGGTGTGTTCGATCAGTTGAATCTCACTCGAGGAAAGGGATGTCATTGATCACTTTCCACAAACCTGGGAATTCTGAGCCATGAAAAATCAAGAAGAAGAAATGCTTGAATACGATCTCAAAATGGACCTACTAGAGTGTTAATTGTTCTCTCGCTAGCTTTTTCACTCTCATTGATGTATTTCGTCCTTTTGTTATCTGTGACATTACAAAATGGTCATTTCTATTTATGTACACGTAAGTGTATTTACTTTGTCACAATGTGCACATTTTCGTCTAATGGAACATGTATCTCATGGGCGTTGTTGTTGTTATTGTTTGTTCTTCTCTATCGTCAACAATATCATTATCATCGAACGTAGTCCATGGGCCAAGACCCGAAAAATGGGTTGTTGGTACCACCTGAGGTGGCAAAACCTTTTTGGTGTCATTTTGTTTGTCCGACATACATATGCTTATCAAGCTATGATAGCATTTCCAAATGAGTAGCTTAGTCATAATAAATGAATTTTCAACCAATTTGGTCTCGTTTTTATATCACTATACTTCTGAATCGAAACTAACCGCTATACAAAGAAGAGCACTGTCTTCTGTATGTCCACAGGTGTTCTGTTGTAAACGCGGTGCGCTTAGTCTTTATTCAAGGCAGCGAAGGGAATATCCAAAGGGTTATGGTGTCCACAGCTGTCACGCGGTGCGCTTAGTCTTTATCTATAACAATGTACCATTATCATATTTAAAGTTCCTAATAAAAGGGATTATCTATACTGTTTTTATACTACCCTCTCAACAAAAAATACATCAGTCTTAAACAAAAATCAATCTGTTCATTTACAATATTATTCATTATAATGTATTGTAGTGTACCGGTACATTGTTTTTGCATTAACTTTCATTGTTGGGTGGAAATAAAGCAACATTGGCGTGGTATTAGCGTTTTCACCGTAGCGTTTTCACCGGAAATTGATAAATAATTGAAAAATACGGTAAAATTTACGAGGAATTGCCTTTTATTTTGCTGTTGTTTTTAGATAAGGGGAAATACACTGTATTATAAGCTTTGGATATTCCCTTCGCCGTCGTGAATAAAGACTAAGCGCTGTGGACGTCATAACCTTTGGATATTCCCTTCGTTGCCTTCACTAAAGACTAAGCGCACCGCGTTTTCAACAGAACACCGGTGATAATACAGAAGACAGTGCTCTTCTTTGTATAGCGGTTAGTCTCAATTCAGAAATACAGGTATATAACGAGACCAAATTGGTTAAAAATTCATTTATTATGACTAAGCTACTCATTTGGAAATGCTATCATAGCTTGATAAGCATATCTATGCCCGACAAACAAAATGGCACCAAAAAGGTTTTGCCACCTCAGGTGGTACCAATATCTGGCCTGGCCCATGGACCATGGACCTACTACACACATGGACTAATAACGAATGTCTTCATTGATCCCATCATCACCGCCGCCACCTGATTATGTGCATCTTAATGAGTACTTTCAGGTGCTTGGATAATGACGATTGAGCAATCGTGCATCGTCCCTATGAAAGAACAATTTCCCTCATTGCAGTCTTATTTTGCTGAGGTGCCTTTTCAGACTCAACTGCCTTCGAATAAACGTCGGTGAAAGGGAGCAGCAAACCTGAAAACATGACAGTTTTCCTGTCACGAAATTGAAAATTACCCGAGTGGACACTTGTGGACAAACATGTAACATGGCTTAATAATGATGGGACATACATGTCATCTACGGTTACTGTCCATGATTACTCTGAAACGATGTGCGAAAAATGTGGAAATTAGATTACAAAAATTAATCACATGCAACCTGCCAAAATAATTGCTTTCTCTTGTAAGTACGCGCATTTCGCCAATGAAAGTACTTGAGCGACAATTTCCCAATGTACACTACAATTGCACATGCATTTTTCTTGATTCAAGAGAAAAACTACCTTCTGCGCATGTACTTTTTAGAGTTTTCAGAGCGTCGTCTTGATTATATCCAGGTTGGCTGTCGGCGGTGATGATAAGACCAAAGCAGGAAAGCATGCTTAAAATGCTTTTGTGCTACTTTTGACAGAAACAGGTGCATGAATTAATTAACGAGCGATGAACGTCCATGTGTAGGAGGTCCATGCATGGACTAACGTATCTATTCGTATGGTTGCTCAGAAATTCTATTACATAACACTTCGTACAAGCTTTCAGAGGGTTAGCATATTCCTGCGTGCTTTGGCAGAGAGATCACACCAAGGAAATTCAAAGTCTTTTGTTATGATAATGAGTTTGGCACCCCAGTCCCTATAAATAGCAGGTATTCCCACTATTCGACATCTTTTCTTCGTGTGTTCGGCAGAGAGTTAGCTTGCACAGTGCAACTGTGCGTTATAAGCTTCGCTTACTGATCTTTTTCGACGTGTGACAAACCTGAGTGATACAGAAGACAACGGTTCACCGCCGCCGGTAACGGGGCTGTATATCAGGTAGAGCTGCGGTCTAATCTTTCGGCGCAGAAGAGTGAGATTCGACGTTTATCGGCCCAATTATCTCGTTTTATGGATGGACAGATGTCTGTCTCCAAAACCTCTGAGCCAGCCCGCCATGCGCTGCATGCGGGAGCACTTCAGACTGGCTCCTTCGCGGTGTGACCGCGAAGTTGATTTACTGAGCACTTTGTGGAGACAATCAGCCAGAATTCTGCAACCACTCACCTGCTCAGCTCCGACCCGAAGGCGGAGTTCGAGAGCTTAGTGCAGGCAGCACAGCCCGTGGGAGGCAGTGCAAACGCCGCTTCGGCGACCAGCTCATAGAGCTGGAAGCAGACAATTTGTATGAAGGCCCTGAGGAATTCGGCCTCGCAGTTTCTGATGGATTGACCACTCAGCTGACAAGGCGGTCACATTGCCTCCGTCATGCCGTGAAAGGAGAACGTGGAAAAACAGAATCCATGCACTACAGTACATGACGCCCTCGACCCCCCCCCCCCCCCCCCCCCTTTCGGTGTGTGCACCGAGAGTCGAGGAGCAAATGTGCACCTCAATCCCCGGGAAAACCGTCCAGCTGACAGAAGTGCAAAAGACGGTGATTCAGTGAATGTTCCCTTTAGTAAAATAATGCTAAAATCACCCGGGAGCTGCAGACAGCAGCTAGGGAGCAACGGTCAGTCCATTCAGCCCCCATTGCTTGACTGGCGGTCAACGGAGTTACTCTGTGCGGTAACATCTTCGTATGAGATGAACATGAGACCCGAGAGGAGCTCAAACTTGCTTTCAATCAGAAGTACAGGGACATAATGATTTATGCAGTAGATCGATCTCCATAGGGAAAACGCTATTTGAGAAAGACTTGCACACAACATGAAAAATGCTGGCGAGTCGCCCCTCGTGCGTGGGCCAAAAAGTCACCTTCTCCGACCGACTGCGTCGTCGGTCGTTCGGTAGCACGCGGATAGAACATACCGTCATATTTTCCAGCATCGCACCATCTAATGTAGAAAAACTAGTAAGTCCCCGTTTACATGCGGGACGACTCAGATTTTTCAAAGAGACGTGGTCTCTCATTATTTCTGATCCCTGGATTTCAGACACTATTTGTTGTTACAAGATCTTATTTGACGGTTATCCCAACAAAAATTATTCCTCCTTAATTACTACTGTCGGAGGAGGAAAATGCGGCAATTACATTGTAATTTGGAATTTCTTTCGTTGTTAACCAGAAAGGGGCAACATCAGAAATTTCCTCAGGGGAAGTTTCATTTCTGTCCACTATATTCACAGTTCCAAAGAGAACCGAGGATCTCAGATCCTTCATTGATTTGAAAAATCTGAACTCGTTCGTTCAGTATGAGCATTTCAAGATGGAAATTTTTCGAAGTGTTAAAGAAATCCTAATCAATGCAATCCGACTACTTAACGTCACTTGATCTCAAGGATGCATATTTTTCCATTCCTATTCATGAAGATTATCAAAGTATTTGTTCTACGTGGAATGGTCGTTTTTATTGTCTAACTTGCTTACCCTCTGGGTTAAGTTCAGCGCCAAGGGTATTTACTAAAGGAATGAAACCCGTTATTGCTTCTCTTAGAAGCAGAGGCATGATAATAATGATTTATTTGGACGATATTCTAATTGTTTGCCCGCTCTAAAGAGGAGAGTATTGCTAACACAAACTGTGTTTTGGATTTACTGGCATCATTGGGATTGTCATTAATTTTGGGAAGTCACAACATCTCCGACCTACTCAGGCTTTAATTTGGTGTCGAGCCATCTAGACGAAAAAAAAAATGACAAGATAAGGAATCTTGGGCATCCTATTTTGTCGTCTCCTTCGACAAAAATTCGAGATTTAGCAAAGTTCATTGGTTTCGTTCTTCTCCATTTGACCCCGTACCGGCGGGTCGTTGGCATTATCGTGTTCTAGAGTCGTGCAGAACCAAAGCAGCAAGAATCAGGTGGTAATTTTGATGCATCTCTTTAATTCAATAAACAATAATGCCATTGACGAAATTCGTTGGTGGCTTCCCTTGCCATGCAAGGAATTTGGGTCCTGCATCGACATTCCTGTCATCCATTGACAATATTCGTACAGATGCCAGCACCTCAAGATGGGGTACACCCTGTGTAAATGATAATTCCTTTGCTCAAGGTGTCGGGTCTCGAGAGGAAGCTAATCTGCATATCAATGCGCTAGAATTACTGGCTATTCATCGAGGCCTTGCCTCCCTGTGCGACACCTCCCATAAGCAACACATTCATATTAAGTCAGATAACAGTGCAGCTGTCAGTTACGTCAGGAAAATGAGTGGTAGTATTCCATTACTTAATAAGTTGTCATATGACATTTAGGCGTGGTCGCTGGGTCGCTACTCTTGGCTATCTGTTTCCCACTTGGCTGGTGTTGCTCATATAGAAGCAGATAATTAATCTATCTCGGAGAGATATGAAGTAAATTAGTCTTCGTCCTGATATATATTTTCGTTGCTCTTATCTATACCTTCCTTCAGACCCGAAATTGATCTTTTCGCATCCAGTGCCAATAGGAAATTGGTTACGTACTTGTCTTGGGAACAAGACCCCTAAGGCTATCGATGCCTTTCCAATATCATGGGAATTTTTACATCCCTACTATGTTTTTCCTCCACTTCGTTTTTTGCCTACTTTCCAGGGTCCTTCCCAAGTCCGCAGGGACAATATTAACTGCCAGAGAGCAGTCTCGATTACCCCTTTTGTGGAGGACACAATCGTAGCTCCCGCTCACCCGCGATCCTGGCAGCCCCACCCCTCCTACCAGGGGACTGCCTGGTTCCCCTTCCCATTCCAATGCCCGAGCTGAGGTTACTCGCCTGACCCAGGGAGATATATCTTCCCACCTCCCTGCCTGACCTATCTCAGCGAACGTTGGCGAGCATTAGGAATTTCAGAGCACACTTCCGAGCTCATCGCAAATTCATGGCACAACACCAAAAAACATTATAACTCAGCTTGAAAGCAGTGGATTAGTTGATGCCGCAAACAATCGCTTGAGCCATTTAGTTCATCCATCACCAATATCGTAATGTTTGTCTGACCATCATGTGTTAGGGAAAATACAGTAAGGTAGATTCGTATCGATCAGCCTTGTCATCTGTGCTGCCCTCTTCTGACGGGTTTTCCGTGGGAAAGCACCCGTTTGTAGTACCTGTGTTGAAAGGTAGAACCTCCCAAACCACGGTACAACACCACGTTTCTTAAGTTTCTCAATTATGTTCATTAGGTAATAATGCAAGACTGTTACTTCTAAGCGAGAATTTGATTGCTCTGGCGACTCTTGTTTTGCAGACTCTGAGTTTTTTTTGGACATTACATCATGTCAATTCCTAATGACAGTACAGTCTTTCAAGTGGTTGAGTTATTGAAAACAACTACAGAAGAAGGGTATTGCCAACCAATCTATTAAATTGTCTTCTTTCCTCACAAACGAGAAGTTGTGTGTTTTATCAGTGCTCATGGGGTACTTAAGTCGAAAAGAACCCTTGCGTCAGGTTCACGTTGTGACTAAACTTTTTATTTCTACTAGAAAACCTCACAAAGAAGTAATCACTTCTACCCTGTCTAGGTGCTAAAAGGGCACATTGAATAAGCAGGCATAGATACATCGGTTTTCTGCTCACATTTACCGCAGTGCCTCGAGTACTGCAGCTTTTAATCAAGGCGTTACCATGGAGGAGTGGCCAATGCCAAAACCTTTCGAGATTTTTATTGTCTCACCTCCCTGTTCTAAGCCAGTTCAAGAAGCAAAATTCGCTTCAGCCATTCTCAGCTCATCTTCACAAGTTATAAGGAAGATGGGGGACACGATACGTATGTAACTCACAGTTACTATACTGTTACAAAACTATACTGTTCTTTCCTCCTTGTGATCATGTGTTCATACGGAACATAGACCTTGTCATGGTACTACTCAGATTGCTCATGAATAAAATTTGACCTATCATGAACGCTCATGTGCAGCAGTTTTTTGTTTCATTTGCCTGAAACATATCTCAATTGACAGTTTCTGCGTATTACTTTGAAGATGCTAACCCTCTGAAAGCTTGTACGAAGTGTTATGTAATAGAATTCCTAAATTATGCGAATAATATTATGAAGTATAATTAGAATTCTATTAATAACAATGAAGTACAAGATGAAGAGGGTCCCACCCATGAACGCGTTGCGGGTTCATAACATATTGTTGGATAACCCTCCCTCTCTCTTCTCGTCACAGAAACTGTCAACTCATTTGCCATACTACTGCAGTCGCAACTTCCGTGACCAGGCTCATTACTTTACTGTATGGCTTCATGCCTGTAAGATATATATGACTGATCCGGATGAATAAAATTGTTGATACGTATTCTGTTCAATGTTAGTGGAGACTGACGTTGAGTGATCGTGTGAATGTTTGGATACTGCCTCGTATACTTTAAAAAGATGTCGAATAGTGGGAATACCTGCTATTTATAGGGACTGGGGTGCCAAACTCATTATCATAACAAAAGACTTTGAATTTCCTTGGTGTGATCTCTCTGCCAAAGCACGCAGGAATATGCTAACCCTCTTCATCTTGTACTTCATTGTTATTAATAGAATTCTAATTATACTTCATAATATTATTCGCATAATTTAGGAATTATGCGGCTTTCAAACCCCGATCATCAAAGGCACATTTCAATACACCAATGGACTTCAGTTCAGTTCAGCTCAGTTAATTTCTGCATTCCGTTTTTAAAACATTGTATCACAAATCTTGTCCATTAAACTTGTGTATCCATAGAAAACTGACAGCTGTTTGAATAATTGTTGCACCTCCTTCATGTTCAGGCGAACACAGACACATTCCATAAGCTTTACAAAGAACTCACTATTATAAACTCCGCCACAATACTGTATTCTATTTATACACTGTCTGAATAAAAAAGCTGTGTACATTGTATATGACTGCGGCCTAAGCATTACCGTTCATCCAAACGTTGAGAGCTACCTGATGACTTTGCACTCTACAGATACAGACATCCGTGTCCACCTCCCTACAGCGCGAATACTATGCGTTGACTTGTGTCGATTCATTATACCCTGATCGTGGCCAAAAGTATACTGTATAGTATCTAAAAATAATGTGTCGTGTATTTTATGATATACTGCTCTCCAGATTAATGGGATATACGCTCACTTGCACACAAAACACCTCCCCCCCCCCCAAAAAAAAAAAAAAAAAACCGACAAAACAAAACAAAGCGACGCCATTAGTCAGTCAGTACTGAAGTATGCGGAATGCACCTTCCCCATGACCGAGCATAATTTATCTTCCACGTTTGAACGCTACAATGTCACACCATATTTACTTTTTACTATCTAGAAAGAGATCTCATTTCAATATCTCATTCTAACCGTAATCAATTCTTTATCTCTCATTTCAAGATAAGGAGTTTAGATAAAAATCTTGATCAATTTATTTTATTTACTGATGGTGTTCACGCGTGGTGCCATTGGCCCCTATGTATATCTACCGTGGCTAATACAGAACACACATACGTCACTTAGCTTCCTCTGGGGCCCGTTGCATAAAAGTTACTATCATTGTAACTTTGCCATCCAATGGTAACTTACATGGAATTCTTTATTTTGATTGGCTATTGAGTATTGTTGCCATGGTAGTTACCATTGGATGACAAAGTTACCATAATAGTAACTTTTATGCAACGGGCCCCAGGATTTCAAATATACCGCTTTAAACTGATTACCAACAGCAGACTCTGGACACTGCTGGAAGAAAGGAGGTGGGTTAGGTTTTCATATCTCAAAAAAAAAAAAAAAAAATTAGACTGTCGGCTATCAGACAAATTTAGTATCATTACAGAAACTTAATTTTATTCAAAGTCTTTTTATAGAGATAAATCCCTAAACAAAGGAATCATAATTTAGGAAATCAACAGACCACCTATAGTTCGAATTTTCTTGAGTGTGCCCAGTTATTTCATGCATGGTCTGTATACAGAAATAATCCCTTCAACAAAATATTCACACTATATGTTCATTTCAATTTGAATCTTTTAACTGTATACAATGATAACAGTTTGTTAAAAACATTAAGTGTTGTCCAAGTCTGTTATTCCTCTCCTCAGGAAATCTACTATAGATTAACCGATATTTTATCTATACTCTAATTCATAACATACGTGCTAACAACCTTTTTTCCGCTATCTTACCTGGGCCAGGTTTTATCGTAAGATATAATCGATTATAAATTTCCTTTTCATACATGAAGGCTGCCGTAGACTTACCATAGAAATCAATATATAATCAATTATAACTCTTCGTAAAACAGGGCCTTGTGGTAGTTTCTGATGATTACTGATCATTTCCCTTTGTGAATATGCACTTCTTCCAAATCTTCAAACTGTCACAAATAATCTGTCGATTGATTCTATACAGTTTTCGTATCATATCAGAGACAAACATTGATAGACTAGAGGGGAAATATTGATATACTTTGCTTGGTCCATTGTCTACGATCAAAACGATATAAGCATATTTTTGGATTTCTATAGAAGCATTCTGACAATTCAGTTCAACACCATTTGGTCTCGTTAAAAAAAAGAGACAGCCTGATCAAACCATAAAAAGTACCCCGACAAACAGGTTATGAATTTACTTCCTAAGTCTCTTTGATTGATAAGAAAAACACTCTTTTGTAAATACCGCAAGGTTCCTACCGCTAGACTTTATCAAAGGTAAGATTCCATAATATCAGGGAGGTCTCACCTCCCTGAAAATGTCATATTCAGAACCGTGGCATGCATTATCATCTTCATTGCGTTTAGCTAAGTGAAATAATGTATTTCTCAAATTAATTTGACAAATAGTTAATGTAAATTATTGTTGTCATGGGTAGAGTGGAAGGTGATTTATCAAGCGCTTAAAAAAATGTATAATACCAATAACAACGTCCTTATCCATACATTAAA
The DNA here is from genome assembly GCF_040938485.1 of Diadema antillarum. NCBI lineage: Eukaryota > Metazoa > Echinodermata > Echinoidea > Diadematoida > Diadematidae > Diadema > Diadema antillarum. The sequence goes on from NW_027271764.1 coordinate 241,561, forward strand.
ATGATAATGAATTGCCTTAAAATTGCCAACCCCGCAAAATAAGACGGATGCTTTCAAATACGTTTTTTAGAGATTTGGCCATGTCTTGCCAATGAAATCTATGATGTACCCATGCAGCGAGAATTTCACTCATTAGGCGAAATGAACATATTTTATCAAAATTATCATTATCATTATTTTGTATTCCGATTGTCGAAGATGAAAAGATAATATTGTTAGTAGTTGAATGAAATATTCGGATTAGATATATGACGGAATTGCAAATTTTCTTATTAAAACATTATCCACATGATAGTGTGTTGTCTTCATTGTACGATGTCGCGTCCTTTGTCAATGCATTCATCTGTTGTTTTGTTTTGGGTTTGTTTGTTTGTTTGTTTGTTTGTTTTTGCTCTCCTTTTTTACGAATTTGGACAATGCACACACATGTGTTTATGTCTATACCCACTATTGTGAGGTGTTTTTTTTTTTCAGCATTCTTCTGTTGGGTATAGCACCGCTCATCGAATAGTGCTTGCAACTTGAACATTGCTAGATTTGCCTGAAACTGTATTTTCTGCACTTTGAAATAATTACGGTTTGAGCAATGATGATGTATACTTATTTATCACTTTTTGAGTTATCCATCGTACAAGCTAAGCTTTTTAGTGGACCACTCTTTTTCCGTAATACCTACTTTATTGTCATTCCTCAAAACATGCCTATAGGTGTTCTCAGATATGATACATCTTATCATATTCTATGCGATTCACTTTTCGTTTTTTTTTTCCCTTGATTGAAATTAATCAAACCATGTGATTGTTTTAAGCATGATTTATATCATATCATACTCTGTATTCACTTCTTGCTTGAAGGAAAAAAAAAATAAACTGAACTGAACTGAACTGAAACTGAATTTCGCCACTCACTTTTTTTCCTAAGTTTGTCTTGTCTATTATGGGACAGTCTTTCCTATTTACATATATAAAGGGCAACAGATCCCATGAGTACATACTATCATCCCATTTTTCTTTTAATTTCCTTTCTAAAATTCTTCGAACGGTTTGTTTAAAAACGCAACCCTTGTATATAATATAATACCTTTTAAATGCAAGATTCCCAGTTTGGACTTGGAAAGAAAAACAACAATACAACTCACGCCTTACGTTTACTGACAAGATAGCTCATGACATGTTTTTCATAATTGATATGGCATGGAATTTTTTCTTGATTTTGCAACATGGTTTGACACGATAGATCAATCCATGCTTTACTTTACAAGATAAATTATTAAAGAATTATATGATTATATGACAAATATGTTTCGTCGTTATATTCATAGCCACGACCTCCAACTTTCTAAACTGATATTTTGCGGTGTCCTAACAGGTTCCCTGTTAGGTTCACTCTTACTATACTGTACAGCAACGATATATCAAAAACTCACTTTATACAATATGCCTTCCCTTGTTTACTTTGCAGATTATACAAATCTGTTTTTCTGTCTCATCGAAATCACAATTCCTGGAGTTTTTTGACTTTTTTTTAAATTTTGATTTGATTTAATCCATTGAATTGACTACAAATTTCAAAAGCACAAAGACGATGAATAACACGTGCAGTGATATAAAGCGATGATATAACAGTACACATATCGATACACATTTTATAAGCAATATTGCATTGAGCAATATACATACACAGAAACATAGAATAAAATAAAATATACAGCATATTTCAGTAAATAACGGAGATAACTGAATGCTGAGATAATCGTAAATAATGACTGGGAAGGTGTGATTTTGTCCAGTCTCGGATCTTTGCAAACACGTTATCTCTATGATGATATCGGAAAACTAACTGCAGGTTTTGTTGAGGTTTTTTTTTATTAATTCGTTATGCTTCCTAATATGTCCGTCAAGATAAATAGTATCCATCTACAGTAAGTCCATATAGTGTGTAAGGCCTTCATTGATAGTGATTTATCTCAGAAAGTCCCATATAAACTGAAATAATATTTAATAAAATCCAGGACAGGAATTCTTGATAAAATGATACTTTCCTATAGCTAGTATTCAAGGCATATACATTGTACATTCCACACCCTTATATGTAAGGGCCCAACTATATGGGATTCTTGTCTGGGTGTTTACTTCGGGAATTTCCCATACATTGTTTCAATTTTTCTTCTGCAAATAATAGCTAAACGTTAGAATTATAATCATACTGGATATTCACCTCACACCTGCGAAGTTTTTATAAGGCATAAAATCTTGAAAATAACAGACTTGCTTTATGGCAATTTAATGTTTCACTGGCCAAGTACCGGACTTTTTTTACAAATATTTTTAAGAAATACTAGTAACACAATTCATATTAATCAACTCGTTAGTCATGCTTACCATGTGCACCTTCCACGTACTAAAGCAATTTTTACGAAAAAAAAATGCTCACTGAATCAAATAATGGAATGAACTTCCAAATGAACTTGAATTACATATTTTCTTTCAACGAAATCTAAAGCAATCATCTAAGCATTATTGTGGCACACAAAGTGATTAGCATGTTTATAGTCTTCTTGTTCTTTCTTTTATCATGTTACCAAGTGAAGTCTTGCATTCTGGCGGGGTCCCTGGTCAGGATCGCAGGTCTACTCTATATATAGGCCTTTACTCTACAAGCCTTTATTTTGGTGTGTGTGTGTGTGTGTGTGTATGTGTGTGTGCGTGTGTGCGTGTGTGTGTTTTAACTGAATGTTTGAAACTCCGTTTGTGTACGGTTGGTCTGTCTCGCAGCATGTTTCCATTGGCCCGTGAGGTTCGTATAATTTCTTCTCGAGTGTCACGGTATAACGTGTCCGATAAAATTTCTCACTTTCCGCAACCTACAATCAATGTTTTAAATTATGTGTTTTATGCCACCCTGACACGTAAAAGAAAACTGCACTCATCGGCATTTGAATTAAAACTTCGATTTCCTTCAATGTGTTCGCTTGTCATTTAATGCAGTATAGGCCTATCTACTGTTGGCCTCTTTTTTATCTTTTATGAACAGTTTGGTCTAGATATTTATTCGTCAGACGTGTATACCATATTTCTCTTCAACCGATTTTATATTAGGGCTTATGACTTAAAAAGCCTTATTTTTTTTTTCATGTGGACCCAACATATTCATCACACTTTGCAAAATTTTGTTACCAACTGAACGCTACTACAAGTTGACCGTTGCGTTGATCGTCATAAAGATAGATTTGTACGTGTAGCTATGTGATTAATATTTCACATTTGATGTGTATTTTTACTTTAAAATCTGAATAAATCTTTTTTCCCTTATTGTATGTTTTCCTGAGATATTGACACTGAAACCGATAGCGATTGATTATCTAATTAAGCAAAGCCAATTTGAAGGGTAGGTTACAACTCTAAGCTCCATCCGTCTTGGCTCGGTAGCCTGTGTAGTGGCTAATTTTAGCTTCTTACTTACTTTACTTACTTTTACTTTTACTTTTCCGGAACGATGGTGTAGGACAGAGCCTGTTCATCGATCAGGTAGAGTTATCTCTTGATGCTCTCTTTCCAATCAAGCAATTGTCCAGCGCTGTTACCCTTCTAATACAATTAACAGCTCAACTTCTATTGCGTATTTGTGTTATTACCAAAAATGGCCTATGGCAGGAGTTGACAGCTACTGGAGACCAAGAGCATGTTATTATGTACCAATACACATACATGTAATGACTATAATCAGTCATAATCAAACACAACACCTTTCCAGTGCTTGTCTAGCCTATTCTTAAAGGCATTTATGGAACAAGCAGAGACCACTTCTTCTGGGAGAGAGTTCCACATACCAACAACTCTGTTAGCAAAGAAATACTTTCTGACATCTAACCTTGCAAACCGTTTTCCCAGTTTCATGGAATGACCACGTGTTCGTCCATTACTTCGATCCCACAGGAAGGCTGGCAGCTTCCCTATTTAAACAACATGTCAAACTTTTGACTATGAGTATGACCATCAACGACCCGTGTGGCATTCAGGGACAATCTGGCGAACTGCAGCACGACATGACAATAAGTACAAAACAGTTACTGTAGTTGAAGCATGAGTTTCACGGTTGAAGGTTATTAATCCAACTGCCGACGCAGACGTGATGCGCCGACAACAAGCAAAAATCACATGAACACATTCGAGATGGGTCCCATCTCACCGAACTCGGTGGGCCATCGTTATCCGCACATAATACAGGAACGCAAACAGGTGTGCTCTTCACACGAAAGGTAAACATCTTCAACTACCTATATTCAAGTTTCAAGTTTCAAGTTTATTTCATATTTCCATTTCTCAGTGATGGGATCACAAAATGATTGACAATAAAACAAAAGTACAAAACATATACAACCATATCTTATGTTTGAAGAAAAAAAGACAAACTAACATTACACACAAATATAAATGGTCATTTTCATCTGAGGATATCACAAATAAATGTCAGAAATATGATGGGGCCTACATAAAAGCAATGACGCTTGTAAAAACTGTAGGTTCCCGAATTTATAGGCGTGAAATTATACGGAGAATATGGTATCATATTCATAATTATGATCTCAAAAATGGCAGGATTTTGATGGAAAACCCGTTTCTCCGTGCACTCACTATCAAAACATTCTCATCCCGATTTTAAGCGATCAAATATTGTCTGCCACAGAATTTACCATACTCACAGCTTGAGGAAAGCATCTGATACGATGAAACGGCACAACGACTCTTGGCTCACGGCCACGCAAATCTCTCAGCTCCTCTGCAAACATGCTATGCTCTGCATTATGCATTTAGACTGGATACGTCACTTTGCGATCACGTGACTCCTTCGCTATCCAAAACCGCGTAGCCATTATTGGGGAATCCCCCAACAGCCTGTTCAAGTATGCGTGTATACTAGTACCTACCTGTGTATTATGTCTTCCTGTCTGTGGCGTGTGTGCTTAGACATGCATTGTATAGGTCTTCGTGTGCATCATTCTTCTTCATCTTCTTCTGATTAAGTCTGCCTCCTTCAATAGACTGAAGATTCTTGCAGACTGGTGCTATTTACATTATAATACAATTTATTTACAGATATTTACAAGCACATAGAAAATATGACGAAAATAACTAGCCACTGTGATCAACCGTTAGACGGTTTCGAAATGATCCCACAGATGGCGCTGAAACAATTTCTGACGACAGGGAATTCCAGTTCCTTACAGTTTTTGGGAAGAACGAATGGCGATGCGATTCAGTTCTCGAATATGGTACCTGATAGGAGTGTGGTTGCGAGGCTCGCGTCAACTGAGTAGCCTGTTTGATAATAAAGTCCTGTGCTGAAAGAGGTGTGAGATTACTAGTATTGTGTATTTTGTACATCATAATTAGCCTGTCATTTTCTCTGCGCTGTTCCAGAGTGGTCCAATTAAGTTCTTGTAGCATTTTGGTGACACTCGAGGTGTTATGATAGCGATTTAAAGTGAATCGCGCAGCTCTGCTCTGGACCATTTCCACTTGGTGGATCAGGTTCTTGGTAGATGGATCCCAAACTGTGGAAGCATACTCAACAATTGGTCGAACCAACGTTTTGTAAGCTGTGACTTTAACATCAGAAGATTTTATGCGAAGATTGCGTCTTAGAAATGCAAGCACGTTATTTGCTTTATTGACGGTATGACATGACATGAAATGAAATGAAATGAAATGAAATGATAGGAATTGAAATAAAAAAAAAATACTTACAGTTTCACGGTTAGCAAATATTGATCTGTTTTTCACACAGCTCAGTCGATGGGGAGGGTCAACCTTCGTGGAGACTGGAAACCAAATACAACAGAATCGAGAGGATCAGCGTTCTAAGGGCTTCCTACTTCTACGCTGGCTGGAGAGCAAGTCAGCAACGAATTTTCGTTCCACAAAAAAAAAAAATGAATAAAAAATATGTAGAACCATAAGGACTTCGCGGGGAATCCCCAAGTCCAGGCATAATTAGAAGGTGTTGAGTGAATATTATAAGGGCATCAGCGGTTTTCAACGTCCTTGCCTTTGCGTGTGCGTGTGCTTACAATCCACATCTGCGTGTATAGGTATTACACCTGTAAATAAAATCATGCGTGGACACACGGGTTCATCTCATTCATTTTTATGATTATACTATAAAGGGATTGTACAAGTATTGGTTGAGACCTTACTTCAGGTTTCTAACGTATTTTGTTGAAATAATAAGAAACCTCTTATGAAATGTGACAGAGCATGTAATTCCAAGGGGAATTCAATGTTTCTTCAATGAAAATTGGTTTTGAAATTTCTGATCTATCAAAAAAAAAGAGCAATCCTATTGAGAGGTGGGACCCACCTTTTATTACGATGGCTTTGTTTAACTTTGTTTTTGGATGTCTCAGCTAAGACAGATTTTCATATCAAATAAACTTTGAATTCCTCTTAGAATGGCATGCTCTGTATACTATTTCAAAAGTGGTTTCTTGGTATCTCGCAAAAAGTTGAAAGCCAAATCCTCATATCCACCAATACTATACCATCCCTTTAACATGTAATCAAGGTTTTCTGCTCTTGTGAAATAGAAAAAAAAAACGAAACCAAAGCGACCCTTGTTAAGGAAAGGTATACAGTGAATGAAACCCGTGTTCGTCAATAGGAATACAACGAGTGGGATTCCCAGGCGTGTAGAGCTGCGAAACTTCCCCCGTCGACAACAACAACAAAAATATTGTTTCTCAAGAGGCTTTCGTATTTTTGTATCGATAAAAGATAAAAGAACCAGGAAACGTAAATAGAGAAGAGTCCTTTTCATGAAAGAATTAAATGGCTCGCCCTCATCTATCACAGAATCATGCCAAAGAAACTAAAATCTTAAAGAGACAATGTTCTACAAAGCAAATAGTGATTTCGATTCAATGTTTTTTTGTTCCTTCTTTTTGTGTAACAGACAATGGTGATATTAGAACACCGTCAAATCGGACACCTCGGCTCTAGTATACTAGTATACAAGAACAAGAATATGAAATCAGCCAGTTATCGGTGAGGGCAAATGAATAATCTTTTTTTAAAAGCATTTTGGGCATTTAAAGGGGCTCTATCAGAATTCACCTAAAGTGAGTTGTAATATACGCATCAGGAGTTGTGTGATCAACTTGTTGAGATACGCCCTTCATCCTAATGAAGAAAAGAGAAGAAGAAGAAGAAGAAGAAGAAGAAGAAGAAGAAGAAAGAAAAAGGAAAGGAAAGGAAAAGAAGAAAGAGGAGTCAATAGAACAAAATGACATCGGGCCATATAGGAGTCAGGGGCACGAGTCAGACGGCCCTCCAGTTAGAGACATAAAAAAAAATTCCAAGTTATAGATGTACGAGTCATACATGCACTCACGACGGCCACTAAGCCCACGAGTTATACGCTATCCACGAGATAAAGACACCAAGCGAAATAGGCCTACTAGCTCGACACTAAAGTAGAACAAACCCATTATGAGCTAGACACCTACGCAATTATGGCCTATGCGCTCGACACTAAACGCAAAAAAAAGGTCCTCAAAAGCTCAATGGGCCCTTTTTGCCGATTGCCCGACTCTTGCACATTATTTGCCTATCATGCAGTGTCTATAGGGCGTGGACCGTATAGCTCATGGGCCTATGATTATTTCAACTGATGTCGAGCTCGTGGGCCTTGTCTAGCTCGTGGGCCGTATAGTCTAGCGGATATAGGGCACATATAGGGTGAATCATGCACATTATGGTAAAAGCACCATATTTGGTACACATGTATATGATGCCAATACAAGTCATTTCTGATATGGAAGCCACTCTTATTCTGCCTGTGGCGGCCGTGGCGGCCATTTTTCAAAATGGCCGCCATGTGATATAGCAATGCTGTGTATTTTGGAAACTATAGGTCCGATTGTCGTGATTCTTGTACCAAAGTATAGGTTTTTAGGGTCAAGGATTCCAATAAAATGATTTTTGAGAGGATAAAACCATGGCAACCTACTTATTGGCGGCCATTTTGAAAAAAATATGGCCACCATGCTAGATATAACATATCCTTAAAACATATTGGACAAAGGGTCATGACTCTGATACCAACTTATATGTTTTTGGCGTCAAGGACTCCGATAAATTCAACTGTAAGTGAATATGAATCGTTTCATCCTACGTTTTGGCGGCCATTTTGATAAATATGGCTGCCATACAACGGATAATGAATATTGTATATCTTCGAACTCAATGAATATAAAATCACGATTCAAGTGTAAAAGTATAGATTTGGGGTGAAGGTTTTCAATATAATGATGTTTTAGCAAAGTGAATAGGTTCATCACATCCTTTGTTTTGGCGGCCATTTAATAAATATGGCCTCACTCCAGTTAAACATGGCTGCCGCTCTGCATTGTATTCATATATCTTTAAAACCAATGGATGCATCTTCATGATTCTGGTACAAAAACATGTTTTTGAGGTTCAATTATTTAAATGGATACATCTTTTCGTGTATACAACCATCACATCCTATGTTTTGGCTGCCATTTTAAAATATGGCCACCGCAATATATACTATACTGTACGTCTTTGAAACTAATTGAGGTCAATGATTTTAAACAAGCATTTGTTGATGAATAGAACTAACACATTTCGTTTTCATGTCCATTTTGATAAATATGACTGCCGCACTACATAGAGTATGCACACACACACACACACACACACACACACATTATATACAGTGTGGCCTAGAATTAACGGAAACGCGAGTTTTCGCAAATATCTGCACATTTGCATTACTTTGATGCCAAAATGAATGACAGAGTTGTAGAGAATTTATCTAGAAGAAGAATGACACCAAAATCATCCGATTTGGTTGAGTAGTTTTCATTCTACAGATTTTTTTTTTTTTTTTTAAAGACGGGTTGAGCGTAACTTTCTTAACTCAATTCAACAAATTTCAGCATCGAACAAAAGCCACTTGGGAGACTAACAAAGAATTGAGGCCGCACATCACAATGTGGAATGCTTGAATAGGATTATTGTCGAAAATTGACCTTCAATTGTTGGGTAGTCTCCGTTGCTGAGCTTTGATAAAATAAAGTAAGGAATTAATGATTAACAAAAACATGTCTAGAAAGAAAAGTATTCAACAAAATTGGACAAATTCGTTTTGGTTTTTGAAAAATATTCGTTTCCATTTTCTGAGAGGCCACCCTGTATGTATTATATATTATACACACCCTCACTTGCCATATGTATTGTCCCATTGACAAGAATCGTTCACCTATCATTGGTAAATGAACCTCCTATGTCGTTGCGGCGTTCAGTTCTTTATTGTTCATTGATTGTTGTTGATTGACCATACCTCTATCACATTCACTATTCAAGTATAGGTATTGAACATCACATAAGTACAATTGTTGCATACGTGGGATACTAAAGATAATTATGTTGAATATGCAACAACAGTTTATAGTGTACATATGTATATACCAAAGCAGGCTTTATGATTATGCAAATCATGTTGTCCTCCTGAAACCAATGATATCTCGGTCACAGTAATAGTTCACATTCTATTTTTTTTTTCTTATTTGGCACCCTTACATCATCTGGTCTTATCTACTATCCGTTCTCCGTTTCTTCTTCACTAGCACTGATTACTCGGGGCTTACAGCCAAACAAGCTTGCTTTCATGTAGGTCCCGCCATACTTTTCTTTGATCAACCCCATCTCGATTTCAAATTTGACCTGTTATTACATATAATTACTGTGTTATCACCATGTATATTGTTGTGTTTTGCACATTGTTTACAAGGTGAAAGAACTTGTTTGATTTCTGTTATAATGTCCACAAATGAGAAGTATGAAAATAAAATGAATTGAATTGAATTGAATATCAAAGGTAGAATAAAATGGTGAGAATGGAATAGAAGACTTTTCCCCAATTTTGGATGCATAGACAGGAGAGTACAATTAGTGTACTGTCATAGTTTCCAGCCACAAAGACATGATTAGTATTGCAGTCTTATAAGACCTACTGATTTCTAAAGTTAGTTTTCAGTTCTTGTTCATTATTTCATAGTATGACCTTGTCAAAACTGTTACACAAAATTATAAGGAATCATATGAAGGAATCGAATTAGCTCTGACAATCCGAAACAATTATTGTTCCTGATCATCCATTGCCAAGCGGTGATGAACGTGAATGCATATATAGATGCAGGTGCGCTTTAGAGAACGTCTTCAGTATTTCTACGGGTGCCGGTAAGTAAGATCGATTTACTGAATATTTTGTTCTGCAGTTTTATCTTCCAATAATTATGAACCTAAACATTTGTATTTCTTTGAGGTTTTCCTTAAATTCATAAATTAGCATAATTTTTCTTGTAGTTTATATTTTGCTAGTAGACTCATGTGGACCTGCAAATGACAATTAGATGTAAACCTATAAAGATGTATTGTATAATACCTATTATATTTGCCGGAGAGATGATGAACTACAACACCTTACCGCATTACGGGTTCCGTTCCGGATTTGGATAAGGTTTACTCCCTAGCCTTTGATTAACCAAAAAAAAAAAATGCCCGCAAGGAAGCGGGAGACTCGTGGAGGGCGGGGACGTCTTTCTACCCGTACAGGACCAGAAGGACCTGCCCACTGCCACTATTTACTTTATCGTTTGATGTATAAGATTTAGTGTAGTTATAAGTATCAGAACAGCCTGGTCAATCATGGATTTTATAGACATAAATATAGTGTGTTTACATTTGATGTAAGTGACCCAAGAAGTTTTAGAAGTTTTCTCACACTTAGTGTCATTTTTCCAAAGAAAACAAATGTACTACTTGGTTGGAAAGTATGATTTTCATTCCATATTCCAGGGACCAGAGAAAGCGAGAGTCTATATTTCTAGAAAATATATAATCTTGATTAATATGTACTTCAGACATGAAATTGTGAAGATCATGTTTTTGACATACACTGTACACAAAGAAATCCTATAAAGGAAGTTGAGCATATTTTCCAAAATGCTTACAAAGTTAACTATGCCCAGATGTCCCACATTAGAATACTAAAAATGAGTGAACAAGTAATTGTTGACCCCTAAAACAAACGATTTTCATTCCATAGTCAAGGGACCAGAGAAAGCGAGAGTATATATTTCTAGAAAATATATAATCTTGATTAATATGTACTTCAGACATGAAATTGTGAAGATCATGTTTTTGACATACACTGTACACAAAGAAATCCTATAAAGGAAGTTGAGCATATTTTCCTAAATGCTTACAAAGTTAACTACGCCCAGATGTCCCACATTAGAATACTAAAAATGAGTGAACAAGTAATTGTTGACCCCTAAAACAAACGTTTACACCAGAATCAATCCACAATGGGCATCCCGCTTTCATAACACTTGTACGCTATTTATTAAATGGCCGCCAAAACAAAGGATGTGATGAACCTATTCACTTTGCTAAAACATCATTATATTGAAAACCTTCACCCAAAAGCTATACTTTTACACTTGAATCGTGATTATATATCTTTTGAGTTCGAAGATGTACAATATTCATCATCTGTTGTATGGCAGCCATATGTATTCAAATGGCCGCCAAAACGTAGGATGAAACGATTCATATTCACTTACAGTTGAATTTATCAGAATCCTTGACCCAAAAACATATAAGTTGGTACCAGAGTCATGACCCTTTGTCCATACGTTTTAAGGATATGTTATATCTAGCATGGTGGCCATATTTTTTCAAAATGGCCGCCAATAAGTAGGTTGCCATGGTTTTATCCTCTCAAAAAATATTTTATTGGAATCCTTGACCCTCAAAACCTATACTTTGGTACAAAAATCACGACAATCGGACTTATAGTTTCCAAAATACACAGCATTGCTACATCACATGGCGGCCATTTTGAAAAATGGCCGCCACGGCCGCCAAAGGGAGAATCAGAGTGGCTTCCATATCAGAAATGACTTGTATTGGCATCATGTACATGTGTACCAAATATGGTGCTTTTACCATTAAGTGCATGATTTTTTCTATATCCGCTGGACTAGTATGATTCATGGGCAGTATGCATGACTCGTTGGCTGTTACGACCTGTGAGTGCACACGACTCTGGTACAGACTGCATCTATCGCTCCTTTTCTATACAACGAAAATCATACAAATGTAATAATTTTGAATGATGTCAACTCCCTCGATATTTCAATATTAATTTTGATGTGACCAGTATAATTTTGAATGAGCGAAAGACTTCTGTCGTCAATGTTGAACAACTTCTTGCCATGGTAACAACATTTGTTTTTCAATAAAAACAGAGAGAAATACGAATTGGGCTATCTCCCTCAGTCATAGGTGGGGTTATTAATCACATCTGGCAAATTGTTCAATGACAGTTCCACTTCTTTGGGGAAATGTTTCAAATAGAATGCATGTACACGTATAATGGTCCTATCGGATATTCTGTGGCGAGTTCCCGACTCGTTTCCTCATCGTTAACTTTGGCAGTGCATCATGAGCCGCGGTCGATAACAAGAATTCACAAGGTCTTAATTGATTTCAATTCATAATAATCTAGTTAATCTAGTTAATTAGATTAATAAATCATTATCATTATTATCATTATTATCATTACCATTATTATTATCATTATTATCATCATTATTATGAGTAGATTATAATTGTTTTTACCCCTTAATTATTCTTTGATTTTTAGATATGGTTTTCCTTAAAACGTTGAATTTCTGCTATAGTCCTGTTCTCATTATTGACCCACTGCTTTACGTAAGAATAAGTTTCTCTCCAAACGTAAAACCTTCGCCCCTGGCTACCCCCCCCCCCCCCCCGCCCCTTCGTATTTGCGCCCCCCCCCCCCCCCTCTGATTTCCCTGTCCCTGGCCGCTCTCTCCTTCCCATCTTTCATTTTTCATATTTGTCCATCCCTCCCTCTATATTCCTCTGTCTATACCCACCTTTCATACCTACTGCTCTGCCTATGCATCTATTAATTCCAACCCATGGTCTGTATAATCATCTACCAACCTATCTATCTGTCAATTATGTCAACGGAAATGATATTTCGGACTATTCCTACAAAAGCACTCGAGATAAAACGAGAGAAAAATCCTTTTGAATCATTCTCAAATCACTGAAATTGTTCATTGTGGAATCATTGGACACTGGTATGATACATGTCTACAAAAGTTGTTTGTATAATAATGCTTGCCATGCAAGTTTCTCGTTCTTATTCCCTAGAGCCCGTTGTTTCTGAACATGATTACGCATTCATCTGTATGATTGCGTTTCTTTCACCCTTCTATACTGCGATGCAATTTCCCGTTTTCAAGACTTTGATTTCAAATTTGCATTTCACATTGCATGCTTTTCACTTCTTTATTAACATTGATTATTTGGGGGCTTTTCTTGGGAGGACTACATTAATATTCTTCTCTATAGCAGCATACCTATTTTACTGAAGTAGTGCTTTTTAACATTCTGGGTTCTTCTCATTTTGTTATCAATCGTAGATACTTCATGAAAATATGCGTCTTGGTTTTCTTTTAATTCTTTCTCCGTCCTGTTAAGCTCCACCCCCAAAATAGTTATTCAGATCATAATTATTTATTCATGTATTCCAGTTGTGACGCCATCCTCCCGTAAGACTTGAGCTGAACAATAAAGACAACGCCCTCCCATTTGATTGCTACGTCAAATATTTGTCAGAAACGTTTGCATAAAAAAAGAACGTGTGATGCTTTGGGGATGAGTAAGTGCACTTAATAACAGCAAAGAATGCCAAGACACGTAATCTGGTAACTGTGTTTATTGTTCAGGTCATGTCAAGTGTCACAGGATGATGATGTCACAATCGGAATATGGATAAAGATGATCGGAAGGAATTTTTTGAGGTAGAAAAGTAGATTTATATAATATATATATATATTACATATATATAATACATATTTATATATGTTATATAATATATTGATATATATCATATGTAATATATATATATATATATATATATAATATATATATATATATATATATATATATATATTGAAACAAGAAAGGGAAAACTGACTAGAAACAAATAATAAAATTGCTCAAAGTTTTCACTATATAATTATATATCATGAAATGAAATGAAATGAAATGAAATGAGATTTATTTACCAAACAAACAAACATCGTCAACAAAGTCAAAACAATTAATAGTTGAGATATAGTTTGGCAAAAAAGAATATATAATATATGTATATATATATATATATATATATATATATATATATATATTCACAAAATTGACTTCAGTGATTTGGTTATGTACATACCAAACGGCATCAATAGAGGTCAACATGTACAGTCTAAAGTGGATTCTTATCCCCATGATCGAGAAACGTTTTTCAGTGTGTTTGCGGGGAAGGGGGGAAGGGGTAGATTACTTGTGATTTAGTCAAGGGTGCAATGCGTTACTTGTCAACTACCCCCCCCCCCCCCCCACCCCCCCCCCCCCCCCCCACAAAGACCAGCGAGGACCAAAGAACAAACAGGAATAATAACGCAGAGAAGTGCAAGGAAAGAATGAAAGTCGTATTCATTATTAAAATGGACTATTAGTAGTCCTTGTGTTGGCAAATAAAAACGACTGGGGTGATCCACGTATAGTCCGCCATTTGCTGAAGCACTAAGCCTAATACACGACATTGATGATAATAAGTAAACCTATGTTCTATTGACTTCTTGTATCCAGACATTGTGATCCATTAATGCTCTCATTAAATTATATCAAATTTTATTCAACGGAGGTGGGGGGCGCGCGGGCGTCTTCTGCATGACCAGCTCTTGGAGTTGAACATAACTAGGCTAAAGATGGCGCTGTTGATTTTCCCTGAAAAGATAGTGTTGTTGCAGGTTAGAAACCAGCAGCTTTGGCCCGCGATATACTCTAAAAGTCCAAATGAGAAAGACTAGATGGAGCTGGTAAGATTAATTTCATTTGTCGAAATATCATAATAAAAGGATACAGCACTATATCAAAGAAAAGAGATTCTTGGACGTTTTGATTGAAGTAATTTCATAGAATGGGAGAGGGCCTGAGTTCGGCTGAACAACAGGGGCTCTGACACAGAAACAGAAACAAGCACTGAGCATGAAAAACTTTAGAATATCATTTCGTCGTTATGCTTTACAGACGTGTCGAGTTTAGGTAGATTTTGCTTTTTATTTTCCGTGTTGAAAGAAGCAAATCGACTTATAAGTATGATACAGGGGAAATTCAGCGCTTCTCAAGAAAGAGTCATAGAATGAACCGAAACGAGGTGGTTCTAATAAGCCGCCGAAAATGTCTGCGCACTTTCAGTCTACAGACATCAGAGAGATTATACAGGCCCCTACGTAACAACCTCTGTGACAGGCATGCACAAGGTCACACGGATCGATTCGATGAGTAATAATGTACATAATCGTTCGCATGCATGGCTACCCAAAAATTCCCGACGTAACCTCAGTCTCTCGGAGGTATTTATTTTATTGAAAGGTATTTATTAAATAACATCTCTTGCAGCCAGGAGGCTGAATTGCGGACATTTTACATGGATCATCATGAACACATTCAAATATACAAACACACATTAAAAATATTAACTATTGCACAATAAAATTAACCTTTACCATCAACAAAAAAAAAAATACAATTACAACTATTCACTTCTCTGTTCTTGTGTCCATAAATAATCTCTTTTGTTTAATAAATAACTTTACTAAAAATCAACTTTCTTTTCATCTACTCATCTTCTTTTCCTCCATCTTCTCTTTTCCCCCTCCTTATAAACTTTACCATCCTCGTCTTCACTTTCACTCCTTCAACCTCTTCTTATTCCCTGAAATTATCCTTATAATAATCACACGTTATCAGTTTTCATCATTAAAAATCAAAATACCCTTTACTCTCTTTTACAAAAAACAATCAATATACATTCATCAAAATTATGTTATTGCAATGTATTATATAAAACACTGGTTTCGTATGAATGAAATCATTCAAACTACCAAATTTCTTATTTCACATATCACAGAACAGAGGAACATAATATGGCAATTAAACTGATCTAAAAAGTCTGCTTAAGACTAAAAAATTCTGGCAAGTGAAAAAAAAAATGAAATGAAATCAGAAATAAATGAATGAATGGAAGGCCCATAATCAAACACATCATTACAAAAAGAGAAAGAAAGAAAATAAAAACAAATAAAAAAAAACAAAAAATAAATGATGAATCCACATGCGATTTATAACAAAGTTGAGTGTTTTATCAAAGAGAGAAAGTTTCGGCGTGCCTGCAAAAGGCTGAACTTGAATAACAAAACACAGAGTGCATGGGCGATATAACTTTCAGTAAAACATCGGTTATATTCTTCTGTGTCAAAAAGATATATATGTATATATATATAATCATATTCATATTAAAACACTTAAAAAACTTTCGGATCTTACACATATAAAAATAAAATCAGTTGTTATCTCATTTTCATAAATAATCTCTATTGTTCATATAAATAACCTGACTAACCACAACCTTTTTTCATCTACTCATCTTCTTCTTCTCTTTCCCTCCTCCTTATAAACTTTACCATCCTCTTCTTCAATTTCCCTACTTCAACCTCTTCTTATTCCCTTGCTATCTATTACAAAACCTCAATAAAAAAGATCAGATATTACATTCATCAGAAAATAGCCTCTTGCAATCAATCGTAAGGAACAGCGCGTACAGTGCTAGCGCCACCATGGACCTACTACAAAAAGATCCGTGACGCCACCACAAGGAGGCACTTGACAAGCCACCTTGCATGCACGTCGCGTTCACAAGACCTACACATGTATGCACTTTTGAGAAATGAGCAACATTGAATAATGTGTGAAAAGTTACGTTGTTACACCTTCATAATGGCGTGTGCTGATTTACTTTATCATTATTATTATTTATTCGGCATTTGCAAAACAATACAAGTGATAACAGAGAAACAGGTAAAACAAGCAAAACGCAAGAAAACAAAGCGTCAGGCTTTCCTTGTTGAGCTAGTTTCAAAATAGATTAAAAATAGTAATAAAATTTTCACTTGACCTTTGATCCCATGGTCCAAATCTTATCATACATAGTTCATGCAAAATGTATGCATTTCCAAGGTAATGATTGAGAAAATAATGTATTTTCAGCACTGTACCTACGCTACTTTTGTATAGTCTACGATTTGCGTGATTAACCATCCATAAACTTTGCATCATTATCCTATAGAACCTACTTTATACCGTATTGTTATGTGTGTTTGTGCGACCAGGTGGGTGACCAAGGATTGAGGCTCAATAGATGGTATCACAACAATGTTTTTTTTTTTTCTTTTGATCTGTGAGTGTTCGATCCCGCTACAAATAAAACCCGAAATATTTGAAGCAATACATGTGCCAAACTGGAGCTGCTCCAGGCATTACAGTAGGACAATATTATTGATTCACGTCCCATCGCATAATAACCAGCCATTCTCACTTATTATGTCCATATTCATTGTAATTAGGCTACTTTTCTCCGTCCCTTCTTGTATACAGAAGATTACACACTGCTCGGTATACAGACACGGGGATGCACAAAAAAGATGCGTTAAACTTGATGACATAAAAATAAAAATTACTCCGCTATTATATTGCATGTCTTTACACTAATGTATTCTGACTTACAAACTGATAAAGAACTATTACTAATCGTCTTGTATGCCATATCAGTTTCATATATCGGAAGTGATAGGGGGAAAAATCGGCTATCCAATGAGGGTATACCTTCGCAGTAATCATTCAAATGGTATAGTAGTTTTATATTGACGTATGGGACAAACGAATTCCACAGGTGCCTTTTTGTCTTTGATGATCGGGGTTCGATGCCGCCACTTGCTGAGATATCTAAAGATTCATTATAAGCACCGCAGTGCTGGTTAATGGGAAGTATCCAGTGACCGGTGTTCCACGTAAAGGTCTGTATAACGCATCGAGATACTTATCAAGTGTGAAATATGCTATCAGGTTTTAAAAGCCATGTACAAACTAGCAATTATTATTTCTATTATCATTATTAATATTATCATCATTATTATTATCATTATCAACGACATCATCATCATCATTATCTTCTGAGTCTATCACAATTTGCGCCACTTTTGAAATCGTGGTCTTAATAACTATGGAGTAGTCGTGGAGGCCTTCATATTTTATTTAGATCTTGAGGTCTGCAGGCATGCAGTCATAGCAATCGCGTTGATCGTAGACAAGTTTTGGACGGTTCAAAAATAATTGTCGACGGTAAACGCGATTGTGACGACTGACCTCAAGATCCGATAAGATCACCACGTCTACTCCACGATTAAGACCACGATTTCGATACAAAGTGGCGCAAATTGTGATGAACAACATTCACAAAAAATCTTCGATCGGCAACTGAATGGGCAATCGTGGCGTTCGTGGTGGTCGCACGATACTTAGGCCTAGTGGGAATTTGCTTTTGCAACTACATGCATGTTTTTCTCTTTTCCTTCTATTTTGCCCCATTTTCTTTGTAAATAAGATATCAGTCCGTATTTTGGGTTAATGATGATATTGTAAAAGCAGTTGGTAAAAGAAATCTCTACTTCATGCTTTTCAGCGGTTTTCCTTGATAAATCGTTGGTGAGAGTCGCGTCGTGGAGGTTCGGAAAGGGCGGGATGCCTGTTGAGCACGTATGGCGGCTCCCGCGTGCGTTGCTGTGACGACTCCGCCAAACTCCGCCCACATATTAGTAGCGACCTCCAACTGCAAATTCCTTAGCTGCGGTAGCAGTTAGCCGGCTCCCCCCGCGCCGCCGGTGCACACGGCACTGCTGGTCCGTCCCCCCCCCCGATGAATGAACAGGTGTGTAGGGTTTCAGCTACGTGTGGGAAACCGGGATATCAACAAAACTGTGCTTTGTGTGGGCATGCACGTGTCCCGTGGGCGTGATATTGCCAAAACCTGACATTGAGACCAATTTGTAGTCGTGATAATTCATAAGCACAATCTTTGGTACCGTTTTGAAACGGAACGCTACACAGACCATAGTATACCCGACACTCAACAGGTTGGACCTAGTACCTGAGTAACAGTATTACATAACTGAACAGCAGGTCGGCGGTGCATGGGTCGGACTCGGATCGGCGGCATCGTCTCGTGTATTTTGCCTTGAATGTACTACAACTTTCAGGGCTCCAAGACAGGACCGAGTCACGCTTGTGAGGAATTGAATATTTCTACCCAGTGTCTCAGTGATATGTCTTCAACGTCTTTACTCCAGATACTGCGCGGCATAACGTTCTCGTAAGTCGTACGAACAGTCAAACTTGCATTTGATCAATGGTCCCATGCACTGAGTTTTCCGAGTTGCTCGGCAGCTCGGTTTGGTTTGTTGACATAATTCAGAGCTCTAATTTACATGCAGTTGACGGGCGCGGGCGGTATCCACTGAAACCAAGGCCGGCCAATTTTCGCGTGGATCGTGGACTTTGACTCCAGCTGCACGTTTCAGTTTTAACAGTAACACTCGAACTTTCCGAGCTCATGTTCTTTGTCGCTGTATAAAATCTTGGATTGGTAATCACAAAGCTGCCAGTGAAATCATCTGCTAGAATTACCCCTGAGCCGCTAGTCGTGTGCTCTTCACTTCCGTCTCGCTCGTGATCTTGTGGGTGCGTGAACATGGCGCGAGTTTGTGTCTCCAAGGTGCTGCCGGCTCTGCTCCTGATTCTCGGGCTTAGTCTAGCAGTGGCTCTTGCTGGTAGCACTCCCACCTCGACACTGTCTCTCCTCAAAGACAACCTGAAAGTCGTCAATATGCCCCTGGGAGACTGGCTTGAGATTATGATCACAAATGTTGTGAGGTTTGTCGCTTCGCAAACTGTCCTCACGATAACTGTATTTGCAGTGGGATGCTACGTTGCAAAGTATCTCTACGGTGTCTTCTTCTTGCCCATGAATATTATTCGAAGACCTGGAGATGTCGGCTACATTTTGGATGGCAAAAGGAAGAGTGAGGTTGTGAACGAAATCCGGAGGAGAAGGAAGGTGGGGCAGTTGCCACCACTCTTCCCAAATGGATGGATCCCACTAATAGCATCATGCAACTTGAAGAAAGGAGACGTGGAGTACATCAGCGCTTTTGGTAAGCATCTCATTGTGGACAATTGCAATGTCGTTCGGGTTGGCAATCATTTTGATAGCCAGACTCTGAAGAAGTAGTTCATGTAGCAGTTCACATGATAAGCTGGACTGAGCTATTCTGGTTGATCGATGATTCAGTGAACAATCAAAAACATTCATGTTTTTTTTTTTCTGAAATATGCAAAATATGTGAAAATTTCCACACAGCAAAAGTTTCCGCTTTTACAGCATGCACAGACCAAAGGCATAGAACCTCTACATTTATGTAAGTACCTCTACACCAGCTGTAGATTGCTCACGTTCAGTATTTTCAAATTATGTTATTAAGGCCTGTTCACAGATTGGAGAATGATAAACAAGATGTTGTGATGTTTGAACATTCCAGTCACATCTGATAGAAAACATATGAAGTTTGAAAATACTGTAAAACATGATATATTCGCGGCATGAAATTTTCACGAATTGGAGCCGACAGCCTTTTTCGTGGCATGAAATTTTCGCGAATTGCCACTGGCGTTCAATGCATGTAGTGTAGACAAAAACTTTTGCATGCATTTTAATTTCGCGAATTTCGGCACTTGCGAAATTCGCAAAATTAAAATGCACACCAAAATTCCTCGTTTTACAGTATACAATCAACCTCACCACAGCCAACCTTGCATAGAAGTCAAAAGATTGGCAAAGATGAAGAAAAATTCTACCCCCTGTGCGTAGAATGGTTTTATTGTGCTAGTTTGATTTGCATAGGATGAAGGATTTCCTCCTTTTAGTGAAATTGACAGTATTTAATGCGAGTGTTTGCACTATAGTGTGCATGTGCACAACTGAATTGCATTCAACCACAGGCACAGCTATAAAGGCCTTGGCAATAAGCGACAAAACGTCGCTGCAAACTTCATACGAAGTGTCCTAAACTTTTCACATCTGTCTGTGAAATAGCATCCACTGATGAACCAACTTGTATTTTCTCTTCCTCGCTAGAAGTTTCGTTTTCTTTCTTTCTTTTTTTATAGAAAGGTGATAGCTGTACAGCTGTAGATCTGTTTCTTTTGCATGGCTGCTGTCAATTTGTTGAAGTCTGTCCCCAAATTATTTTTTTAACCAAATCTTACACTAAAAATGTTAATTTTTTTTATTAGAAAGAGGTTTGCCATCCAGTTGTGGTGCAGTATTTTAAATGTCTTTTTTTTTTTCAATCTTGGAATCCAGCTCTTATTCGAATGTTCATATCATTTTTGAGTGGTTTCTATACAGATCTATAGGATTACATTCTGTGACAGTATAACATTACTTTCTTATTTCTTGCTCCTATTCCCAAAGCAATAACTTATGAAAACCAGGCTGTTTCCACGTGTGAGCCAACCAGGTCTGTCAGCTATGTGCGTTGAATAAACCTCCCAGTGACTGAGTTTAACATTTCCGCTGAACCTCTGTTTTTTTTACCCCCTCCTCCTCTATCCCCCCCCCCCCCCCCCCATGTTCAGAATTATGACTAGGGCTGATCGAAGGTACAACAGTTCATTAGAGGTAATAATATTGCTGAGCACTGCAGAATTTGAAGCTGTTGATATTGCTATGCAGCCTTGATTGCTTGGTGCTAATTGGTAGTCCGTGGCCACTGAGAATGATCAATAAGGAAACATTAATTTCTGTGAGAGAGAATGCACAAAAATACTCCAGCAAACAAAGGAATATAAACGCAGTTGAAAATTTGTTATCACTCTCTAGACTTTGTATCATGAGTGAGTGGAATTTTTACAGCAAGTTTCTGGTGTCCATCAACAAAATTATGTCCATTCATTGCATTGTTCTTGCAATAATCTAAATATGATATGAGAGCTTTCATTACCATACAACTAGGGCAGGGATTCGCAATTCACTGAATTGAAATTCCAGTAGGTTAGAATTTAGACCATAAGTTGTTTTCTATCCATTTTCAGAAAGAGAGAGAAAAAAGTTCTCTTCAGTATCATTTGAATACTTTTTTTTTTGAGGGGGGGGGAGGTAGGGATTAGAAGGCAATTTATCTGTCATTGCTACCAACTTAACTACTGGTTATGCTTGAAAAATGATTGCGATGCCACTTGTCTATTTCCCACGAGCTTTAGTTTTTACAGCAATAATCTTCAACTCGTGTCGATTGCCAGCTATAATAGTACCATGGTGTACATTGTAGATTCGTATTTCCACCATTTGTAATTGGAATCAGGATCCATTTAGATGGATGATAGGACCAAGGAGGATTACAGTATTATTGCATATTATATACCTCATTTCTAGAATCCTCTCCTCTGATTGGTTAAAAGGGGAGTCATGAAAATAGCTGTGCCGTATTTTTTAGTTACGGTACCAGTACTGTGATCGGGGCCCAGGCACAGTTAGTAAAAGGTTTGGAGACAGTCGCAACCCCGTACACATAGATCGCTCATATGGACGCACCAATGATACGACCGCCGCGCATTTGATCAGCGTGCTGTAAAAGAGATTAGTGGACTGGTTTGGAGACAGTTGCAACCGCGTACACTGTACACCTGTTACAAATTGTATATTATGATCACTCATGTACATGTGAGTGTACGTACGTACCAATGATACGACTACCGCGCTGTCGATCAGCATTGATTACGAGTGTTGTAAAAGAGACTAGAATCTCTATTTTCGGTATATAAAACAAATAATGACTGCTTGATATTCGGGGCACAGTTAAATTATGTAGGCCCTCGGTGATGTGAAAACCGTAACCATGCCCTCAGCTTCGCTTTGGGCATGGTTACGGTTTTCACATCACCTTGGGCCCATAATTTTAACTGTGACCCTCATAGCAGTCATTATTTGTATACTGTACCATACTACCAGGGATACCAGTTTGTTACAGGGCAAGTCCAAGATAATGTCCCCTCAGATGCTCAAAATTCATCTTGATTTAATCAAAAAGTTATTGATATCATGTTGTAGCCAAAGAGTTAAATCATATATTTCCAGCAAAGAAAATATTGAATTATGCAAATTTATGCAAGAAATATGGCCTTGATTTGCATAAATCAAAAACAAACCTTACGTATGGGACAAATTATAAATATTCATCTAAAATCAGTTGAATTTGTCCTTGACCTAGTTCCTTTATGGACATGACCCCTGTATGAGCTTGTATAATCTGCAATTGGTAAGACAAGGTCAGCACATTAATTATGCAAATTATGCACTTTCCCAGAACAAAGTGTCCCATACGTAAGGATTTGAGTATGTTTTTTTTAGTTTTTTCTGAAGATTTTTAACATTGACCAATCATACTTTAGGAAGTTCTAATTTATTCATTTCAACTCCAGATTAGCAAAACTAAATGTGGAAATTTAATTAGTCCTTCATCTTATAACTAATTAAAGTTTGCTTACGTATGGGACAAATGCCTTACGTATGGGACATTACATGCAAAGTGAATGGGAAAAATGCCTTTTGACATGGATGCTATATGTCCTTACATTTGTTTGGTTAATGGTTATCTTTGCACCTACTCTGAAGGATATGTCTATATATCTGCCTCTCCTACTCAGTTGACCTCAGGGAGAGTGTAAGAACAGCATTATTGAGTCATTCTATGATTAAGAAAGGACAATAAAGAATATTCATTTGGGCAATTCCGCAGTTAGGTGGACATGCCATGGATAAAAGAAATGTGCCTCTTTATCTTACGCTTTAATTTAGGTATCAACTAATGCCATGGATGTTCACCAATCACTAAGGTCTTTCAAATTCAGTAGATTTTATTTTTCGTATTTATTGATTTTGCGAAATCTAAAACCATCATTTAAAATGTACATGTGGGACTGGGGATGCTGAAATTCACTTAAATGCTAATTACAGTGGGTTGCTTTGAAATTTTTTCCTCAAATTTTTGCTAAAAGGTAAAAGATGAATACATTTGAATACTCCAGAAGTCATGTGACATTTTGTCGATTACAAAAGGGTGAAATGACCTGCGGAATTACTCCGGACAAATGTAACGTTACTAACCGTAACGTTACTAACCATGCATTTGGGGGTCTAGCTAATAAATTATCGGTCGAACTGCTAAAAATATTTGCATGAACATTTGTCATGATGCAATAATTAAAATTAATGCAACACTTTGTTTGAAGTAACTTGAAATTTTGCACACTTTTTGTTACAAGACATTGATTTTTTTGTCATGTCCTTTTTTCGTAACGTTACTAACCAGCCCTTTTAGTTGCCATAGTAATTCTAATATTTATTGGATTGTACTCATTCTTTTCTATATCATAGACCTGGGAAGGATGAACATGTTTTAACATGATTTTGACTTGAAATGAATAAATGGTGATTTAGTAGTAAAAATAAATACATGTATCTAAATTTCTTTAAATGTAACGTTACTAACCGCGGAATTGCCCACTTATACTTGTATTTTCTTATTTTCATTACAGGCTGTGCAGCTGGTCCTAAATTAACATTCCCCGTTAATATTTTGATATTGGACATTTTCTTAATTCAGTTATCATTTTCAACTTTACCTCTCTACAAAATGACTTTGTCCAAGAGAATGGGATTCTCTGAGTGTCATTTTAGGTGCAGTACACTGTTCAGCATGTACTACAGGTTGTACAGCCTCAAAAGGGAAATCAAAACAATTGTGCTTATGGCGCTCATCAATGACAACATTATAGGTCTTACTGAAAAGAAAAATCACTTAAGGTGACAGGAGGTAACTTTGTCATTACTAGAGTTGATAGCAAAGGAAAAACCCTATAAGAATACTTTTTATTTTGATATGATTGTTAATATTTCAACTGCTCACCCTCAGAATATGTCATGACTTATCAAGGTCATGAACATGATTTCTGAAAATCCTGTAAAATGAAGACTATTGTTTACATTTGCCGTAAACCACAATATCAATACTGGTTCTGTGGTTGGAGTGCTAAAAACACAAATTACACAAACAAATAGGGAATTCAATATTCTTTTCTATTTTGTGTTTGAAGAGACAGACCTGCTCTGAGACACCTTCATCTACTCATACTTACTTTGTACCCCACATCTACACAATTATCAACATACATTGCAATCTGGTAGTGTATGATCAAATGAGGTTATTAGAATTTATTCAAAATGGTAAGTTGCAGATCAGTGAGTTACTTAAGTGTTTCAAATCTAGATTTGAATGTGCAAATGATAATCTTTCCTGTATCACTACACAAGCATGTATGTATGTACAAAGTAACACAAATTTTGTCGTCTTTGGTTTCATAGACATGAAGCCAAGCAATTTGAAAAAAAAAAGCCAGCATTGGTACATACATTCTTCTATCTCCTTAAAATCTAAAACTTTCATTAAAATTTGATTGATTTTGCAGTTCAGCTGAAATTCACATGGCAAAACATGATGATTACAGAGCAAAATAAAGTACTCTTGTTGTTGTTGTGTTTTGTGCTGCATTTCAAACAATTATAAAGCTTTATAAAAACTTAGACAACTTGCAAGAAAGCCTAGAGCTACTGAAAGTACCCACTTCAAACTGTATTTGCAAATTACATTGTACATGACATTTGATTCTAAAGTTGAAATTATCAAGACTACAAATTAGTTAGTGTACATGTACATGTATGCTATATCAAGGTCGCAAGCTAGAATTCGCTCATTCTTTTTTTCATTTGATAAAGAAATATTGACTAGAGTATTACAAATGGGCTAGAAATAGAGTGTCAGTATATACTATATCTGTATGTGTAGACATCATGAGGACAGTGTTAACGCATGACGGCATCCAAACTAAGACATTTAATTGTAAATTAGTAATTACTTTTATTTGTTTTATTTTAGCTTTTGCTAGGTACCTGAACCGGGAAAGTACCCACTTAGAAGTCTATTTCATTTGTTACATGTTGTAGTATGATTTGTGGAACTGAATATGACACTATGGGGAAATTTAAAGTCATTCCCGTGAATGCATTTGTGCACTAAAGACAAATGTCCCATACGTAAGTTGAGCCATGTCCCATACGTAAGGTGTACTTTCGTTAATTAAACCAACTTCATGAAAATATGCTTTATTCTTTTGCAGTGAAACTTTGCTGAAAGATACTTCAGTATTGTACCTTTCTTCACTTCTAAACAGAACTTGATCAGTAAGGCACTTTCAGAGAATTTTCAGTTCAAACTTTATTTTGAAAAATCCAGTTTTTCTCTGGTCCCATACGTAAGTTGCCATATTTTTCTTAATAAAATAATTAACCCAAGGTCAAATGACATCAAACTTAAACACAATATTCTTCTCAGGGATACCAGTCCTCCTGATGATTAACAGTAAAATCCAAGTGCTCCTTCATTACTTTTCAGAGGTTTGAAATCTCTGAATGTCCCATACGTAAGGTGCGCGATATCTTGGACTTGCCCCACAGCAAGAAGATTTGTTGTACGCATAGTTTAAATTGTGGTCCCAATGAAATACATCGGGTACTATGGTACAAATTTTAAAGAGTTGTGTTGTCATTTTTGCTGCTTTCATAGTGTACAAACATGTAATATCTATGTGCCACCAACAACACTTGTCATAATATGATTAAGAGAGGATGAGGTATGACAGATTAAGATCCCACATGTGGAGGTTAGTACTGAAATAAAGCAAATTAATCTTCTGTAATCGTACTGGAAACCAAGCATGAAACAAGTACCGGTATTAACTTTTAGTGCAGTCAACTGGGTTTTTTTTTTTCCAAAATTGTGGTTTTCTCCCAAACCCTAAACACCAAATACCACAGTTTGTCTCTGTGGGGACAGTGTTTCCGCAAGTTTCATCAGATGCAGAATGTTGTTAGCACTGTAGTTGCGCGGCAGAAAGATGAAACTGGTGATGAATGGGGCCATGCTTCCTTCTGCCTCTCAATTGACTGAATCAGGTGTGAGACCCTGCACATGGTGCACCCATGCGTTGTTGTGCCCACTGGAGCTTGACTCTTGATTGTGTAGATTATTGCCTAGCAATTTCATTGTTTCCGTCTGAAAGAAGGAATCCAATTGGGAAGAAGACGAACAATAGCTGGATGTCACTTTCACCCCTGGGACTATGAGCTTATGTAAGAGTAACAATTCATGAGGGACTTGCTAGCCCTCTTCATGGAGAAAAGACCAGTAAACTTCAAGTTCTTGTCTCATGGAATTCAAAATAAACATCACTCAAATAGAGCATATCATGTGCTGATTTTGTTGTGTTGTTGTTTTTTGTGGGGGGGGGGGGGGTGGGGTTGGGGCATACACTTGTACTTGCCCACATTACTGAACTTGGACCATTATTTCTGTTAAATTATTGAGGGTCTTTGGTTACTTTTCTCTTTTGTGCCCAGATGCCTTTTTTTTAGTAGCCTGAGCCATTGTCCAAGTACATTGTAGGCTACATTTAAAACTCTGCCATGTTTTGAAGATCAGCACATGTACTCTGACATACATCATACGGGTAGTTCCACTTTGCAGACCTACTGAGCAGTGTAAAGCACTATCTCACTCAGCAGGACACAGGAAACATTGCTGTTTAAAATAGAATGCACCTGTGAAAACAGTGACATTATTTGATCATCTTTCATAACATCATCTTCACCCCCTGCAATTCTCCATATCGCATATAGCCGATATCCAGCACTATTTGCTATCGAAAGCAAAAATTCCCTTCAAAGTACCCGGATGTGCTGGGAAGGTACCCGGATGTGCTGGGAAGGGTACTTCCGGTGCTGGCGCGCTTGTTGGCGATGGATGCTTTCTTGCTTTTATATGACAGCTTCGTTGGCTTTCCTGGCGAGTGTCTCGAGTTCTTGTCGTTTCACAGCATTCCGAACACCAGGACTGTTCAAAAATTCTCTCAGTTGTGGCACTGTCATTCCCTGAAATTCATCCATGATGAATGTGTGAACAGTTCAGAAAAAGAACGATGATACTTCGCACACTTTCATTGAGGGTATAACGTTTCAAAGTTGTTACCGGAAGTGAGCTTCCCAGCAAAAATACCCAGATGTTGATATCGATAGCTGATATCACGGTATATCGGCTATATGTGATATGGAGAATTGGAGAAGAGAATTCACAATTTCCCTCAAAAGATCTTATACATGTAGTGCCTGTAAGCAACAATTACATTTAGACCTGTGCAAGCAAAGACAAACAGTAATCTGTAAAGCATGGTCAAATGCACAGCTGGAGGTTGATTCTTGTGTCCACATGGAGCGAAACTACGAGTGGGGAGCCACCTGTGGCTCATGGATAGAGCATTTATAAACCCTGAGATGTCTTGTGGTTGTAATCATCGACTAAACTTTAAGATTGCTAACTTTCGAAAGTGTCCACATGGTGCTAAACTACAGGCTAATCATCAAGAGTTAAGTTTCAACCTAAACTTAAAGTTTCGGAATAGCGTGTAAACATAACTATACTGTGTCCACCACATCGTTCAAACAAATTTGGTGCTATCTGCTGCCCCAGGAGAATTCAAGTGCACAGGGTATACAGACCATTCCTCTATTTCAGTTGTGGGCACATTGGTATAATAGTACAAGGTATTGACTCAGTGCCTGGAAATGGACTTTTGGAATGTCTCCTAAGTAATTTACCAAAGAGTCAACAGCCAAAAAAAAAAAGCTGTGTAGGGGTCTAACTTCCGGT
Source organism: Diadema antillarum (assembly GCF_040938485.1). Classification (NCBI taxonomy): domain Eukaryota; kingdom Metazoa; phylum Echinodermata; class Echinoidea; order Diadematoida; family Diadematidae; genus Diadema; species Diadema antillarum. The sequence goes on from NW_027271764.1 coordinate 270,458, forward strand.
GCTACATTGTACGTCACTGCTCAGAAATTTATGATACTACTGAGCAAAGTAGTTTGTTTTCAGTATAACAAAGTGGTCCTTGGAAAGGTTGCTATCTTCGAGCATCAGTGATTCTTTTACATTGTACAGAAGTACTCTAAAACGGTCATGGCACAATGCTGTGACCATTTGTTACCGATCATCACAAAACCAAAAATAGAAATAAAAAGGTCATACCCCTTGATTTAATACATGAGAACTCAAAAAAGGTGAAATGAGTCAACCATGTCAATTTTTGTTTTTCCATTTCTGAAAGAGCTAAATTCTTCTTCTACATTATTTGTTAAGTTTGGTATCAGAAAATGAATGGGAAAGTAGGTTTTCAGCAGTTTTTTCTACAACCCTTTTATGGTAGTGTGATAATGTCCTACTGAAGGCCCCTTTTAATTTCTTGTAAGTCCAGGCACAAGCTCCTCATTTTTAACCCTAATAACTTTTGAGAGGATAACATTTTGCTAAGACTACTTTGGAAGTTGGCATTAATGGTAAACAGAATGTGTTGATAGGGCACGCTCAATTTCAGCTCAATCTAATTGAAATCCCTTCATTGTTGTTACTACAGTGCTTTAAATCCTGTCTTTGGTCCCATTCATCGTGACGCTAGCTCAGCTTGATAAGATTAAGCACTTGAATAGACCATATATTTTCGATAGAGCCTTTTTCTCTACCATTCACTTCACACTTTACCAGAGTATGTGCTTTCTTTCCAATAGTGTAAAACAAGGAATGTTCGCGTGCATCTTGATTTCGCAAATTTCGCGAGAGCCAAGATTTGCGAAATCACATGTAGAATGCAGTGTATGAAAGGTCTTGTCTACACCAAGGAGGTACAAACCTAGTACCTCCTTGGTTAGAGGCAATTCACAAAAATTTCATGCTGCGAAAAAGGCTGTTGGTTCCAATTTGCGAAAATTTTATGCCTCTAAAATAATGTGTTTTACAGTATTGTTATGTTAGGAGAGTCCATTTGAATCGAGCTATATCATATGCCATTATAAAGCTTAGATTCTGCTCTTTCCAAATTTACCCTTAAGTGACCATATCTGGCGACTTTTTGTTGGTTTTGCAGTACAGGACCACACATTTAGAATCCCGATCATCTGGGGTAAACAGGGAGCGTTTTTTTACTGGTCATGCCAGACCAGTAAATTTGGCAATTCCTAAAAAATTACTAGCCTGACAGTGATTTTTACCTGTCAGCGACTGTCGGACCAGTGCCAGTATTGAGCGTTAATGCACACAATTATTGGTCTGTATGTCAAGGTGACAGTGGGCGACCACAGTGGAAGTGATCGTCACTGGGCCTTACAAGGTTGTGTTTATGAGAGTATGAAGGGCATCCTAACATGCTGTAATCGAAGCAATTAAATATTTATCGAAGCATGTCCATGAGGAATGTGTGATAGAAAAAAAAATAGTGAAGAAAGTGTGTAACTCAATGGAATATGTACCGGTACTAGGTAAAATGAAATGATACATGTAGGTAATCCTATTTATCATGGTCAGCAAAGTTATAGCAAGCTTATTAGTAGAGCAGTGAGGAAAGAATCGCAAAGCTGTGAACTTTATGGTTAAAATAGGACTTTATACAGTACAATGTAGCAAGTGTAGCAAAGGCACTGTATCACCATCAACCAAAATATTGCTTTGAGGCAGCTTTGTTTGCTGTTGGAAGACCCGCTTTAAATGTACTTGACAGAGATACCAAGTAATTGTGCAAATGTTCAGCGTCCCTGGGAAAATATGATATCCAAAGCTTATTGCACCTTACATACCAGAATGACAATAAAATGTTATTTCATTATGACAAAGAAGTGTGTTTATGCCATATCAAACATACACTGTAATTGTAACTACTTCCTCATAACTGCTTGTAAAAGTACACAAAGTCCTCGAATGGCAAATTTGTAGTAATTTTGAGGTTTTCCATGACCCAGAAATTGTTCTGTAGAATCAATAGAGGGAATTCATGATACAGTGCTCACCCGTTAACCCGGAACCGCTTTAGCGGGAACCCCGCATAAGTGTAACAAAACTTGATGTAACAAATATTTAACATGTTATTTCCACCGCTTAATCGGAACGATGAACCGCTTTATCGGGACAAATCTGGCTGAAACACTTCCATGACCTGTGTATTAATGTCTAAAAATTATAGGGGGGTTCACACGTACACCAATTAGCGGAATACAAATCTCGAGATTTGCGTCGCGATCGGTATCTCGAGTTTTTTGCACGTGTGGACAGAAAAAACCCGAAAATTAGCGCGATAAGCATCGCGATGCTAATCCCAAGAAATTTTGCGCTAGTTCCTCAATTAGCAGGATAATTCGCCCCGTGCTGGTACGTGTGAACGGTCGGGATTAGAATCTCGAGTTTTTATATCCCATCATGCAATGGCGCACATCATAACAGCGAGGCCTCTGCGAAGGACAAAGGGAAGTGCGCACAGGTAGTGATAGAGAAGGGCGCTGTGTGACCCAGTTTGCAGGCTTTGCTGTTATCTCGATCGGCAATTAGCGGGATAATTCTGTATGTGTGGATGCTTGCAAGAAATTAGAGATTCCGAGCAAGATCGCTATCCCGCTAATTTGGAGCGTGTGAACGGTTGCAAAAAATCTCAAGATATGGAGCGCGATCATCATCCCGCTATTTTGTACGTGTGAACCCGGCTAATAAGAAAATCCTTTGAAATAATTGCAGAGATGTCATTTCTTTACCAGAAGGATTTTTTTTTCCTAGCCAGTTCCGATACATTTATATGCCAACTGCAATCACATTTTTGCCATTAGACAGTGAGATGTTAAGCAGAGACGGTCTTTATCGAGCGTCGTGTTATCGTGCGTCGTTAGCTTCTCCTCATGCACTTAATACACTTTACTATCTTCAGCATCGAATATTAGCCCTCATCCCTCCTTCCAGTAGATGTCTGTCCTCTATCTATCTACATTTATATCTTTTTATTTCTCTACTTCAAGCAAGATATTTTCCCGGTACGAAATTTTTGCGAATAGGACGGTCATTTTCGCAGCATGAAATTTTCATGAATTGCCACTGGCATTAAATCCGTAGATATGGTTAGTGTAAACGAGAACTTATTGCGTGCATTTCAATTTTGCGAATCTTGCCTCTACAAAATTTCGCGAAAATAAAATACATGCGAACATATGTGGTTTTACAGAATGCTCTGCCTGTCTATTCATCTATCTGTATCATTTTCTCTCAGTTTCCTTTGGTTCCTTTCCATCTCCCATCCCTCCCTCCCTCATCCAAATAGAAGATGGATGCAGGTTGCTGGTTCATGAGGCAACAAGTGATGCTTTATTTTCATCACCTTGGTTACGAGACCTGTTAACAGTCTTTGTTCTTGAAGACAGGTTTCAAGGTGAGGTCAAATGGGGTTCCATTGATGCAACATGTACAGTCATTCAGAGGCCTGATGGCATTTAAAACATAGAAAGTACCGTACTGCTTTGAGAATATCTTCGACTTGTGTAAGCTCATTCCCTTTTCTACTATGCCCTAAAATGAATTTACTTGTCACTAGTAAACATAAGTGATGCTATGCTGCAATTGTAGTCTAGCTTCAAGGAGTCCTTCTCACTTTCCATTGTACATGTTGATGCTATTGATGGTTAGATAGACAGATAGATAGAAGAAAGAGGGAGAAAGAGTGAGTGTAAAGAGCATTCGCATTTTATGCTCCTTGCAGAGATGAAAATAATCAGAGATTTTTATAACCAAGACCAAATTTGGCTGTAGCTCTTTAGTTCAGTTAGTTCGTAATGATGGAATTAGTGTGTATTTCCTCACCACTTTTCCTGAGACGTAGACTAATCGACCCTGAGGAATGGAGTGGTTCATTGACTGGCACTGAGTCAAAAGGCAATTATGCAATCAATGTTTGCCAGTGATCCCTGTAGGTAAACAGGGCCATGGGGGATGGTCATCAAACACAAGACTGCTCATCTTACACGTACAAGCCAGCATTATTAGCTCCATTGTGGACCAATTGTTTCGGGATTTCAAGGGTATTCATCCAGCAATGTACGCATGTACAGCCCAAGCCCTCAGTCCCAGTGATACGAGCATGTTCTCTAATTTTCTGGCTCCATACAGATACATATTGTAACAGCTTCTGTGTGTTGTAAACGGGCAGGAAAGTCCATTCCAAATGGCTGCAGCCAAGTTTCACTTGAGACTCGGTCATTGAGAGGTTTTCAGCATTTAATCATGGCAGTACACTGGGTTGACATACCATCACATACACTGTTGTAACAAGAAGGCCGCAATAAGAACACAACGTGTAGTGTGATTTCCCTTTAATACTCAGATTTATTCATTGTCTGCAATATACTATGGTAACCCAGTTATGGCCACTGTTTCATACTGTAATGTCAACTCTTCTGTCAAAAAGTAAATCCACACGCCAACCTTGAGAAAGATTAAGTTTTGAGATACAGAGAGTGTACATGTATGGAATGTTTTGTGGACATGCATTGTAAGCACTCCAATGTAGTGTATCCGTGTGGTTATCCCCTAAAATCCAAGTATATATTAGATCAGACAATCATGACCCACATTCAAGAACTAACAACTTTCATCAAGAATCTTTGTCTTCATGAAAATAATATTTGATATGATATCAAAAGTGCTATGAAGGCCATCAGATAGGAAATTTGGCAATGGTACTACAGGAAACAGAAGTAAGATATCATTATCGTACAAATCTGTACTAATATCAATCCACGAGGGACTACTCTGGTGATATGGTGGGTGTCACCTCTTGTCTATTTCTGCTCCTGAGAGCCGCTAACAGGGATCCATAGTCCCACATTGATGGCACATTGATATGTCATTGAAATCATGTTTATTTGGATGACAATGTACAGTAGCAACCACAGCATCTTTCCCCAGGAAAGTCATTGTTAGTGATTTTGTATAATATGAGACTAAAATTATATGATGCAAAAGATCCATGTCGTTCTTCTTGATTTCACATCAAAACGGGGAAATTTATTTGGGATTTGTGTAATAGCTCCCTTTGAGATTCAAATTTTAGTGATGGCTTCATTGCCACTGATTATTTGAGTATGTGGGGCATGGAATAGCACCGTTGGTTTCGTGAAAGCATGGGAAGCATTGGAATTCCATTAATTTCTATTCTGAACTCAAACTTTCTGTTCATCTAATCTTTTTTATACTGCTAAAGCCAACTTGAATGAGATGTGGAAAGTTCTGTCATTAATGCATGAAAGTGATGACCTCAGAATTCTACATTTGCATGTTTTGTAGTGCTATTTATAAGCTACCCAACCGTGACAATGAAAATCGTATCTGCAAGTACGGTAAAATGTTATTGACGAAAAGAGGAAGTGAAAAGTTAGATCTTCTGTGTGAGCTCTATACCCCTTTCAGCTACTCTCTTGGCTCGGGCCAGGCCCGAGCTAAGTCGTAAAACATTGAGTTTTAGAATGGGTCGGGCCAAATTGGCCCGCGCCAGGCTCGAGCTATTTTGGCGCTGCTGTAAGCTACCACCGTGTGTGGGCCAAGCTTGGGCCTGGTGCCGATTGAAGAGTGTGTGAATGATAGCAGCGCCATGCAGGCTCGGGCCAAAATTCTTTGCGCAGTCAATGGGCACAATTACCTGGCCGTTCTCCGCCGAAGCTCACATTCAGTTACATGGTAGCTATCACTTACTTGGCGGAGTTCGTGAATAGGTCATTGTAAAATTGGCACCGCTCTGCTATAGACTAGTATATTCAGCACAACTTTAACTGCTTGGCGCAGGCTAATTTAGCTCGGGCCAGGAGCTGGCCAAAAATGCATGAGTATACCGAAAGGGATGAGTATCACAAAATTTCATGCATAGAACTCTTCCAATATTGTTCATTCCCTGTGTTTGTGCAGTCCCTGAAATGCTGCATCTAATGACGCTGAAAAGTGAAAAGGTTTTTCCGTCTTAAATAGTTGTATCGAAAGCAAAGTATGTTGTTTATTCATGCATTGGATACCAGTCTGTAAAAGGTATTATCATGGCTATAAAAAGAAGAAAGAAGATAGAAGAATGACATCTCAAAACAAACAGCAAAAAAGAAAAAAAAACAAACAACATCAACAATTACAGCTACAGCTTTATACAGAAGTAACAAACAAGGAATATATTTAAAAAAATTGTTGGTTAAAGTAAGAGGGTTATTAATGACTGACTGCCACTAAAGTACACTTGTAACTCAACGAGATGTTATCCATCTAACTACCATAAACAGCACATGTAGCTGTCATAATCACACGCCCTATCCATATTTTTTGTTTCTGAACACACCTCCTGCCAATCTGAAAGAGACTGCTTGAATACAAAGACTGAATGTATAAAACTCAAACCCATGTTACTCCCAATCTGTTGTCGAATGTCAGAACAGATAACCTTGGCCAATGAAATCACAATCACAAATTCATTTTCTCGTCAGGAGATGAATTCTGGCATTTAAAAAAAGTAAATTGAAATCACTCAATTCACAGTACAGATTATTCTGTGTATTAAATTATCTACCTCAATGATAGGATTCAGGAGATAGAGCGTGTACCAGACCAGCACCTACGTATGAGTAGATGGTGGTGTAGGTTGATGCATCATAGCTGCTACTGGTTGACATGGCAACAAGGGTTAGGCCATACCTTTCAAGAATTCACAGTCATATCATGGTTCCTAAGGCACCGCCTGTAAGGATTTTTCATTCTCACAATGAATTTCAATCACCAGTCTAAATCTTCAATCCAAACCAGTTTTCTCTTGCACGTACTGCTAGGTAACTGCTCTGAAATATAGATGAGACAGAATCATCCCTATTGTAGGCACGTAAATGCTTCTAAAGTAAAGGCAAATAATAGGTGGGTACAAATCTTGAGATTGTATTAAAATCTCAAGATTTTTGCCTGTGTGAACACAGAAGTTCCACAAATTATCGCAGTGAGCATCGCGATGCAAATTCCAAGAAATCTTGGGCTTATTTCTGAATTATTGCTATAATTCACCATGCAGTGACTGTGTGATTGCTGGAGCAAATGCAGCAAGGGAACAGTTAGCAAGAAGACCCAATGCCATTTTGTGACTGGCGTGGGACATTTCAAAATTCATTGAGGAATGTAATGGGTTCTTCAGCCATATAAAAAAAGCATGGGAACTTCTCCATGTCTTGATATAGGGCCTCTAGAGATATGTATTGATGCTGGAATTAATCCTCCATTATATTCATGAATAATCTGAAGGTCAATGGGTTCTTTTGGTGTATACAGTGGACGTTTGTACTCACAAAGGTGCCTTTGTACTTGAGCACACTTCATTTGTAAAGGATTGCCAATAGGTAAGCATTTTTTTTTCTTTTTAAAGCCAAGGTGGTGGTCTAAGCGTGGGATTTCACGGAGCACGCGAACGATTTGCGAAGGACGCGAATGACAAAATCCAGCATTCGCATTTTGGTCTGCAAAAGCTCGCCAAACGAACGTGAGGGTTCGGAAGCGTCGTCAATTGTTCACGAATGTCGTTTTTACTTTGGCGAGAATTTCAAAAAAGTTTGAAATTTTCTGCGAACCTTTTCCGCACACTTGGTCGTGATTTGCTCGTGAATCGTTCTCGAAAGTGTCTTTAAAGCCTCGTCGTATGCGCAAGACCTTCGCAAGACACGCGCGATGTTCGCAAAATGTTCGTGAAACCCCAAACAGACTCCGAAACTTTGGAGAACGTCTCGCGTATGTCACGCGAAATCTGCGAAGTTTTTCCGATCATTTTCGACGTAATCGCAAACTGTTCGTGTACCTTTTGAGACATTCTCGCGAACGTTTAGCGCACGTTTGGGGGATGTATGACCTATACGTTTTCTACAAATAAAAATCGTAGCATACACCTAAACATCAAACAATTATTAACAACTATACTAACAAAAGAAATTAAAGGCCAGCAAACAGAAAGAAATGTTTGATATACAGAAAAGAATCGCAGAATACACTTAAAATTAATCTAAAATATGTAAAATTTCATTTGAAGTATAAAGATTATGTGTTGGAGGAACTGCAAAAAAAAAAAAAAAAAGATCAAATGCTTTACTAATGGAGATACGCCCTAGGAAAAAAAATGTAGGCAAGCACACGATAGAGAAATGATAGAAAAAGAAAGGAGAAATAGAGGAAAGAAAAAAGTTGAAAATTTTTCGTTGTTCGCATTTCCGTCGCGTGTTCTTCGTGTACGTAACATGCTGTACTTTAGCAATGATACACACGACATTCGCACATACGTCGTGGAAACTTCGCACAACTTGCGCAAGAATAGTTTTCGGCTTCATTGTCGGAAAACATTCGGAGAAAAACTTTTCCGAATGTTGGATTTTGCCATTCGCGTCCTTCGCAAATCGTTCGCGTGCTCCGTGAAATCCCACCCTAAAGGGCCAACCACCGATTTGTTGTTTTGACAATTGAACCAGTTTTTTTCAACCAGTTTTTTTATTCAACCGTATCAAAATTGTTGTGAAATGCAGAGATTGGCAGTGAGTACGGGTCACCAGGTAATTGTGTTTAGTCGTCCAACCATTCATCTTTTTGCAGGTGAGAGATTCAGTTTAAGTTTTAAAGACTGTGTACTTTCAGACTATAAACTCTCATTGGCCGGGAATTGTGAGGTATTCAGATATAAGATGGGATTGAAAGCTGTGAAGCTGTGATATGAATAGGGGGGCTGCCTTCGAATACCACTGAAAGAGAACACTCAACTGGTGTACCATGTACCATCACTTTGATTTTGAACTTCTTTAAAAAAAAAAAGATCTCTTTTATATATTTCCTAGAGATTATAAATCTATATATGTAGGTCTATGTATGCCCTTCTGAAACATAAAACTTTCATTTTTCAAACTATATATTTTTTTCACTGTTAATGTACTGTAAAAGTGGAAATTTTCGAGCATTTCATGCTACCAGACGCTAGCTCAAAAATAAAAGCATGCAAATATTTTTGCATGTCTTATGTTCCAGTAGGTGATGTCCTGATTTCATGGAATTAAAAACATGCAAAATCCATCTTGCCCAGTCGTGCGCGAAAAATTACTCATGCGAAAATATCCACTTTTACAGTAAGACAAAGAGTGATAAGGCAAATGTCATAAGAGCTTCATGTTTATTGTAAAATCATGAAGATAGCTCCATGATGAGATGTATGATTTTTGTTTGTGTGCATGTGATGTGGCCATCAGCTAATGCTAAATGGATATTAACTGATGACAGCATGGTTTGGTTCAGTGGGACTTATACAACGTACTTCAATTTCATATTGTACCCACAAATTTTAGGCTCTGATCCATCACCATTGTGATTCATCACAGCCATGAGCAGCACACGATATTCCACAACGGCAAATAATGCCAGCTCTAACAGTATCCTCAGAATGATTGCTCTGCAGTACATGTCTGCCATATGGCAATGGCTATTTTTAGTTTGGCGTCATACTAATGTGCAAGTACCGTAATCTTCAGTAGGAAAGTAGCTTTCAGTAACGTCTACTGCAGAGCTACGAGTAAAATACCAAATATATCTAGCATACCTGTCAGTGCATTTAATGCAGCCTAGTAAATACGGCCCTCAGGTACAATTGTATTTGTATTGATGCAGGACTTGACATCAGTTGTGGCCTAATGGACTGGGGCTACCAAAAATTTAGATCTGTCTTCCAAACTTTAAAGGGACTGTACAGTACTGGTTGAGGTAAGGATTCAGGTTTATAACATTCCTAAGTGAGATAATGAGAAATCTCGTATGAAATATGAAAGAACATGTAATTTTAAAAAGGATTCATCGTTAATTTGATGAAAATACAAGGTTTTCAAATGGCTGAGATATCAAAAAAAGTGATAATGATAAAAGGCGACAGGCCACGCCTTTTATTAGGACCTCTTTGTTTCACCTCATTTTTTGATTTTTTATGTCTCGGCCATTTCAAACCGATTTTCATCAAATAAACTTTTGATTCCCCAAAGAAGTGCATGCTCTTTGACACCTCATAGAGTGGTTTCTGAATATCTCGCAAAACGTTAAAAGCTAAATCCTCACCTCAACCAGACCTGTACAGTTTCTATAACATTGTTGTTGTTTTTTTTTTTTTCAGCAGGGTAGTTCTGTCAGTGGCTACAAACACTGTTATGCTCAGAGGCCCTGTGACACATTATACCTCACAAAATATGTACATAATGCAGAAGTTAAACCTTTTGATGGCCAGTTGCATGAGCAACTACTATAAGATTTAAAGTGGATTTTTATATATCCTTTTATATCAGGCCAACAAAATTTTAAATCTAGAGATTTTAGTGGCCAAAATAGTCCAACAGATGAAAAAAGTTTAATGTGTACATGTACAAACTAGCTCTGTATTTAGTTTCTTTTTCTCTCTCTCTCTCTACTATAGTACAAACGGTAATTGTACAATGAGTGATGAGGTAAAGGTGTCTCACTATTTCAGTTTCGAAGCCTTAATCAAATGCTATCTTGCACGTAGACACTGTTAATATTTAGCCAGGGGATGATGCGGTCAGGGCATTATCGTGTGGCCCAAGAAATTCCAGATTCCTCCGTGTCCTTAGTATGGGTGGGGGTGGGGCTAAATAACAAACATGCCCTCAGAAGGCACTACAGTTGTCTCTTGTTATCTAATGTTTGTTATAGAGATCATTTTGTCATTTCTATTTTGATACAGTAAAGTTAATTAATAGCCACGCTCAAGATGGATTTTCAGTATCATTTAGCGCATTTTCTTTGTCATCCGAAAACATTTGCTGAAAATTTATGGAACATTTCTGTGGTTTTACATTTCCTCATTGCTCTCTTAGTCTATTTCCAATGATACTTTCTCATTTATTTTCAATTTCCATACGAGTTTCAAGGTAAACCTTTGTTGCCTTTCTATAGTCCTTTTTACACTTGTGTTTCTTAACCCTGTACTTTCTCTGACCCAGGACTATCGCTAGTCCCGTACCAATTTTTTCAGCTTTTTACACTCGCCAATAAATCCCGTACTAAGCTCTTGTCCTGGGCTAAGGAGAAAACTACCTTTTTACACTCTTATTTCTTAGCCCCGTACTTTCCAAACCACATGAATATTCATGATTACGCTGTGCACTGTACAAGTACACGCATGCACCGGCAGCACTTGATTACCTCGTTTCTGAATGGTCAGTGGGGGGGTTGGACTTCGTCTCCGTCGCTTAGCCCAGGATTATTTTTTCGTTCTGTTTACACTCGCTTGCACGAGAAAGGGCGTATCTTGCGAGGAGAAACACCCGTCCACAGAATTCCCCTGAAACAAATGTGACCCGCTACAACAAAATGGTCCTAAAGTCGCGCACGGTCAAAGCCGTGAAAATCGAGTTTGAAGTCAAAGCATCAAAATCGGTCAAAACTTACGATTTTCTGAATTTGACATATTATTAGAGTCTGACATGTCTTCTATCATCTGTCGAAATTTTGAGGCAAAATGATGAAAGGAAAGACCCAAAAATAGCGTTTTTCTGGGTCATGTTTTTTGGCGTTTCAATGAAGCAGAAACTGGTTCGAACATTTGGATTGAGCGCCACAGATAGGCTCCGCCCCTAACAACGACCAGAGTGATCTCATTAGTCAGTTTGCTGCTTGCCGCTAACCGAAGCGTGAAGCTCGCACACTCCCCAGTCGACTGGTGCGTGCTGGCGGGGTGCGCTATGCCCAGCCGCTTCTCCTGGCATCCTGGTCACTGATTGGTCGGTGAGTAGACCGCCGACCCTGTGTTTGAATGAGCATTTTGGGGGTTGCTAGGGCTTACCTTCTATTGTCCGGAGGAGAATCGCAAGGAGAACTTTTAGGGCGCTTTTCTCGAAACAGTGATTTCCCAGACGTCTCGACATGCTCTCTTTTAAACATCGATATCTCCGCAGCCGATTATTTTTATAAGATGTGTTATATATCAATTTAAAGCAGAAAGATTAGGGAATTGTGTCATGCAATTTTCAAATAATCGACCTCGCCCGACTTTAGGATCATTTTGTTGTAGCGGGTCACAAATACTGACCTCCCACAAGATGACAGGGGAAATCTAAACAAGGGTGTCTCTCACCCTCCGATGAATTAGTATAAAAGATCAACACTCATTTCGTCTGGCGTCTTCGGATGTCCTTCTGAGGTCCGTCTAGACAGGGGAACTCTTAATGGGTATAAGAGAGAATTTACAGAAAGTGCAGTTTCCTAAAAAGTGAGAAAAGAGGATTTAAAGGACAAGTCGACTTTCATAAGGATTGAGAGAATGCAGCAATATTAGTAGAACATATCAGTGAAAGTTTGAGGAAAATTGGACAATCCGTTCAAAAGTTATGAATATTTTAAGTATCTCCTCAGTCCCTGCTGGAAGAGAAGACTACTACAGTGTATGATGTCACATGCGTACAACTATATAATGAAAATAAAAGGAGAATTTCACAAAACTTTACTTTTTGAATAAAGTGCACATTTCTTCGACTTGCTACCGACGTATGTTAAGGGTGATATTATTCCCCCTGCCTTCTGAAAGAGAGAAGTCGAGTGTTCTTTTGTTATGCGAGAAAAATGGAAATATGTTGAATTTTCTTTATTCTTTCTTTATATTGTTGTACTCATGTGACATCACAAGCTATAGTAGTCATTTCATCCAGCCTAGACTGAGCAGAAACTTCAAAAATTCATAACTTTTTAATGGATTGTCCGATTTTGCTCAAACTCTCACTGATGTGTTCTACTAATATTGCTGCATTCACTCAACCCACATGTCTATGAAGGTGAACTTGTCCTTTAAATGATCATCGGGTGAGAATGATCAGGGCGTTAAGGTGCCTAGTAGCAGCTTAACGCCCTTTATCAATTCTAAGCCGACAAGATTAAGGTCACTCGGGCGTGCTGTGCAGAACTATCAATTTCCAAGTGAAAGCAGCGCCGGTCTGAAAAAACTATGGTCCAGTAAAACTGCTAATACAGTACTCTCCGCGTAATCGGGTATCGCTTAAACGGGTACTCCGTTTAATTGGGTAGTAATGTCAAAATCAGTTCCAATGCACATTAAAATTACCTGATAATCGGGTTGCCTCTCCGCATAAATGGGTAAACAATTTTCTTGTAACCTAATTTCTACCCCCATTTTATCGCAGATATAACACTTTAAAAAATCATGCATGTCAAATTTTCCACGGCTAATTGCATTCTCTGCTTACCGTAAAGTTCCGTGTATAAGACGCACCCGTGTATAAGACGCACCCCTACTTTCGGGCCTAAAATTAAAAAAAAAAAAAATGAAAATTTCCACGCAAATATTGCGTGTGTCATACATATTATTTCAGCTCAAAATTTTCCTAGAATTCAGCATGTATTTGCTCTTTTTTTCATTTCCTTTTATACTTTCTTTTAACGGTATTCATCGGACAATGGCAAAATATGGAAGACGCAAAGTGCGAGACTTGTCTCGGTACTCACTTGCTATTGTTTCGCCTTTCAATCGTGGTACATGTGTCATGCATATCGTACTCATGAGTGTACAGTACGATCTTTTCTGTCATGCATAGCAGAGGGTGTCTCGCATATTGACGCAGGTCAGACTGGAAGGTTCATTACGAAAAATAAGAAAAACATCAACAAGTGTAGCAGAGGGATCATACGGCGAGACGTACGGTGCGTACGGTAATTACACTCACTGTTGTTTCGCCCGGAGGGATTACCAGTAACGTGTGTGTCTCTTGTACCATGCTTGTATGCACAGTGCTAGCCTTTTGCAAAAGGCAGCTCGCTATAATTTCAGCACACGTACACAGAGAGCAATGGACTTGCACACACAGTGCGCAACAGGCAAGCGCGCTACGATCTGATCGCTGTGTGCACGCGAGTCCATTGCAAAAGCCTCTCTGCAGCTGCTGCCTTTGCCAAAGGCTTGCTAGCTAGCTAGCTAGCTAGCTACAGTGCAGTGTAGCTATGCTGTCCTTGCTGGCCTCGTGAAATGAAGAGCAAACGAACGACATGGATATGCATGCATGCTTCACACATCGTTCATATTTACGGTGACATAGTGTCGATCCTACTCCGTATTTTACAGCTTTTGTCTATGGCCATATTGATACTAGTACATTGATAAGTTTTACGGTATCGGTAATTTAGTAATGATACCTGTACATCGCGTATTCCAGCTACTAGGTTGGCTGTTGGTAGCTTGGTAGACTGACATCGGTAGCATACAGCAGTGCCGTTACAGCTGTTGTCTATGGCCAGATTGATACATCGTTTCTTCTGCACAAGGCCGATGTAAGTTTATCTCGTATTTGCAGCTTAGGTGTCCAGATTGAAAGATCGCTCATTTATCCGCAAGTTTTAGTGATTGCTTACCTTCCAAACGTCGATTGCATGGGCATACATGGCCCCAAGTTGGCCTTATAAAATTGGGTGTACAAGACGGATTTTTTTCTGTGATTCGACTGTACCCGTGTATACGACGCATCCCCGATTTTCAATGTTTTCCGACGGAAAAATAGTGCGTCTTATACACGGAACTTTACGGTAATTTGCAAAGAAGACTGATCATTTGGGGAGTGATTAAACATAAAACACATGTACCAATACTGACCTGTCACACGTAAACGAACATTACACATGTAGCTGGCACTCACAACTTTGCATAGACAGACAGGAGTTGAACACACTTGCGCTCCTCCCTTGCTCCGCAACAACATTCACAATACGAGTTAAGTTTGAAACGAAAATCAGGCCATGCACCAGCTTGCTTTTCCCCAATCACTTGTAACCCGACATTCTATGTGACTAGTGCATGCAAAGAGACGTGTTCATTTCGGAAAACGCCTGCGTGTTAGCGAGGAGTCTATAGTCAAACAACAAAGTTTTCTAAAGACATATTTGTCCAAAGGAGTGTAAATTATTGCTCGTGACTGAGCAAGTGTAAGATAAATGTATAACGTGCCGTGCGAGCACGCGTGCTAAGCATACAGTATAGGTGTTTGATGCAGTGTACAATGCATGTACA
Organism: Diadema antillarum; assembly: GCF_040938485.1. NCBI lineage: Eukaryota > Metazoa > Echinodermata > Echinoidea > Diadematoida > Diadematidae > Diadema > Diadema antillarum. The sequence goes on from NW_027271764.1 coordinate 285,558, forward strand.
TACACATTGCGTGTGTCAATGTGAATGAGACGTGTTCTTCTGTTAATCGCGTACTCCGCTTAATCGGGTGAGAAACGCTCTGCCGAGCCTACCCAATTATGCGGAGAGTACTGTATCTCAATTTCTGTTATGTTTGAAGTCGCCAAATTTTGACTGTATTAGGTAGAGAAATGAATACTGTAAAAGTGGTCTTGAAATTTTCGCGCGTTTCGTGCAACCAGAAACTAGCGCGAAAATAGAAGCATGCAGATATTTTTGCTTGCCATATGTGCCTGTGCGTGATGTCTTGATTCCGTGGAATTAAAAACACGTGAAACTCTTCTTACCCGGCCAAGCGCGAAAAATTAGTCGCACGAAAATACAGTCAAACCTGTCTATAGCGGCCACCCAAGGGATACGGAAAAAGTGGCCGTTATAGACAGGTGGCCGCTATAGACAGGTAATCCAACTTTGTGTGCATTGCCTACATGTACATGTATCATCGTTGTATATACATGTACATTTATGTGTGTACGTATGCACACATATGTATCATGCATATCTAGAACAATGCCGGTGTTTATGAAATTGTTGCACAGTACACTAGATGTAGCATGTGCACAGTCATGAATTAGTGCATTATTGTGACTGAATAAGTGATGAATGCAACGGTCGCGATCACTGAATGTTGCCCAGAAATGACTGGCACGGCTAAAAAGCAAAATTATCAGCTCGGCTACGGCTCCATCGGGTTTTTGGCCGCTATAGACAGGTTAAAATCTACCGCGGGAAACAAAATTTGTGGCCGCTGGCCGCGTTAGACAGGTGGCCGCTATACACAGGGTCTTTAACATGGCTTTTCTCTCGGGGGGATTTTTCAGTGGCCGCTATAGACAGGTGGCCGCTATAGAGAGGTGGCCGCTAAGGCAGGTTTGACTGTATTTACTTTTACAGTTAGTGTAAAATGCAATATTTTGGCGGCACGAAATGTTCACGAATGGGAGCGGACGGCCTTAATTGCAGCATGATATTTTTATGAGTTGCCTCTAACATTCAGAGCACATGAAGGAGACCTTTAGCATGCATTCTAATCTCACGATCTTGGCTCTCGCAAAATTTGTGAAATTAGAATTAATGCAAACATTCTTTGTTTTACAGTACTCTCTCAGGTAAGACAAACTTAGAAAATTTGAGTGGGTCAATTAAAATGACACATTCTTGGCTATGGTTCCAGAGAATCCTATTCTGCAACTTTTTTGTGAGTTTTTGAGCTGGGTAGTCTCGAAGGAATTGTTATTCTTCCTCTTATTTCAGATCAAAACATTCTTTTGGGGGGCTACAAATATGTCAGATTGAAGAAAAAAAAAATCTCGACGGAAGAATTTCATGAATTTGAATAATTATGCAGTACCCGCTGTATGCTATAAGGATTAGAACAAACACCTGCTGTCGGGCGAAAGCTCAGTGGTCTAGTGGAGATGACACCTGTCCGGAGATCAGGAGGTCATTCGAATCCTGCACGAGTATGTACGCCACAATTTCTTTTATCATGGCTACTACTAAAACACTGATCAATTCAGTGCTTATTATACCCCCGCCACATGTAGTGTGAAGGGGGTATAATAGGAATCACCGTGATGTTTGTCGGGCGGTCGGTCGGTCTGTTGCAAAATCTTGCGTCGCGAACTCCTCCTACAGTTTTGAAGCAATTTAAATGAAACTTAGGGTAAATGATGATATTGAGGTATAGATGTGCAAGACATGTTTTTTGTGTTTGTCGGACAATGCGTTGCCATGGTAACCATAATTTTACCAAAACCTTGTGGATTGAATAACTTCCATAGTATTTAAGCAATCAATTTCAAAATTGGTGTCTATGATGATCTATAGGTGTAGTTATGCAAGACACTCTTTGTGTTTGTACTTGACAAAGCGTTGCCATGGTAACCGCATGTTTTCTTCGAAATCTTGTGGAGTGAACAACTTCCACAGTTTTGAAGCAATTGAAATCAAATTTGGTAGGCATTATGGCCTTGAGGCATAGATGTGGAACACATAATTTTTGTGTTTGTCGGACAAAGCGTTGCCATGGTAACCATAATTTTACCAAAACCTTGTGGATTGAATAACTTCCACATCATTCAAGCATTTAAAGGACAAGTTCACCTTCATAGACATGTGGGTTGAGTGAATGCAGGAATTTTAGTGGAACACATCAATGAGAGTTCGAAGAAAATCGGACAATCCATTCAAAAGTTATGAATTTTTGAAGTTTCTGCTGGATGAGAAGACTACTATAGCTTGTGATGTCATATGAGTACAACTATATAAAGAAAGTATAAAGAATATTCAAGATATTCTCACTTTTCTCACATAATAAAAGAACACTTGACTTCTCTCTTTCAGAAGTCACAGGGAATAATATTACCCCTCACATAAGTCAGTAACAAGTCGAAGAAATGTGCACTTTATTCAAAAAGTCAAGTTTTTTGAAATTCCCTTTTTATTTTCTTTATATCGTTGTATGCATGTGACCTCATACACAGTAGTAGTCTTCTCCTCCAGCAGTGATTGCACAGATATTATAAAAATTCATAACTTTTGAACAGATTGTCGGATTTTCCCCAAGCTTTCACTAATGTGTTCTACTAATATTGTTACCTTCACTAAATCCACATGTATATGAAGGTGAACTTGTCCTTTAAGGTCAAATTTAGTATGTATGATGATCGGGAGGTGTAGTTATGCAAGACACCAATGTGTTAATATAAGAAAAATGTGTTGCCATGGTAACCACTCATTTTTTAATCAAATTGAACCATTTAATCTATGAAGGTGAAATTTGGTGTGTATGATGCTCTTTAAGTGTAGTTTTGCAAAATGTCCTTGGTATTTGCATCAGACAATTTGTTTCCATGGTAACCGCATGTTTTTTTTTAAATCCTGTGGAGTGAATTTCTTCCACAGTTTTCAAGCAATTGAAACCAAATTTGGTAGGCATTATGGCCCTGAGGTATAGATGTGGAACACATTATTTTTGTGTTTGTCACACAAACCGTTACCATGGTAACCACAATTTTACCAAAACCTTGCAGATCGAATAACTTTTCCATCATTCAAGCAATTAAAGTCAAATTTAGTATGCATCATGATCTAGAAGTGTAGTTTTGCAAGACACCAATATGTTAGTTTAAGGAAAATGTGTTGCCATGGTAACCACTCATTTTTTAAATAAAAATAAACCATTCAAGCTATGAAGGTCAAATTTGGTGTGTATGATGGTCTTTAAGTGTAGTTATGCAAAATGTCCCTTGTGTTTGTATCAGACAATGCATTGCCATGGTAACCACACTTTTTACCCAAACCTTGTGGAACTCAGTGTCAACTCTGTAATTGTACAGTAAACTAAAATTATTCTGCTTCCAATTCGACAAGTGCACAAACTTGGTATTAACGTCATTGCCCTCATGACATCACATACAATTTAAGCGACACAAGGGGCGGGGATATTAATCACCTTCAGTGATGATTCTAGTTTACATCAGTGTAGGGCAATTTGTCAATCAGTTACAATGAGAAAACATCTTGACGGAAGAATTTCTTGAATTTGAATGAAAGATTCTAGTGGCCTGAACCTGCCCACCAGAGAAATGTGTTAGTCTTGAGCCATGCATAAGGGATTATTATTTGTTCAGTATTCAAGACAGCAGGATAACCTGTGACCTGTCTCGGTCTCAATGAGGTAAGTGTGCACTTGAAAAAATTCCGCACCAGAAGCACACTGACAACAGTTGGCAAGAACCCAAGTTCCCATTCAAAAAGCCCTAAATACACTACATTCTATGTACCCTGGAACAAAAAATGGCATTTGGGAGGGGGGGGGGGGGTACAGAAACAACAGTGTTACAATGTACAAGACACGTGTCAGCAAAGCATATTGGTTCCGTGATAACAAGTACCAACTTGGTAGAACCAGTGCCCCAGTGTAGTAGAATAAGTGGGAAATCCCATACGGACACATGACATGAATGAAAACAATCCATATTCACAACCTTCATGCTTGCATTTGATGAAATGGAAAGTTTTGAGCCAACAATAATTTCCTGTTTGGCCCTGTAAGATGAATTTCTCTCGCTTTTAATTCTGCAGAATCAACATATAAAGTACATGTAGTATTTACATAGTAACAAGCAAAAAAAAAAAGCGCATTTTTATTTTTGCTCTAGATTCATGTCACACGAAATGTGCAAATAATTCTACACCATGAAAATTTCCATTTTTACAGTAGTCTCATGATTACACAGCAGAATTTCTTTGTGAGAAAAGAGCACAGATTTCCAAAACAAAAGAAAAAGAAAGTACAATGTGTATGGTGAGATTAGTTTTAAAGGCAAAATTCACCTTGGAAATTAGTCTTTCAGTGTAGTACATTGAATTTCTTTTTATTTCAAATGTTTTATAATTGTTATTGCTTGTTAGTTCTTTTTTTGGACAGAATATATGTATTTGCTTGGTCACTTTCTGAGTTACGTGTATATTAAAAACAAGAAAAATCACAATAGGTTTTAAGCTGCCAATATGAGTTCAATTTGTGAAGCTTCTGGTGGTTCAAATAACTTTTGTTGGATCATTATGAAAAAAAAAAATTACAATAGTAATTGAAATTTGGAATGTGGGATGATAATCATGATTCACATGTAATGTGCATGGGCACAAATAACAGGCAGCTATATGTGGGTCCATTGTAAAGCATTGAAACCATCATAAAATATGAAATGTCATTTAAGAGCACCACTCCCCCCCCCCCCCTTCTTGTGGTAAGGTTTGGTGTGTTAGTTTTGCTTAAATCACATAAGTGGATAATGTCATCTAGACTTTAAGGGGTATAGCACAAAAAATCTTGCAAGTTCTGTTCCTACCTGCAAGAGAAGTTTTAGGCCTACAAACTTCTCAGATTCCAGTCAGCACACCAAGTCACGGTGATCCTACTGATTGGGAGGAACTTTATTGTGATCATGGGCCCAGCAGGATATTATTAATCCCCTCAAGTGATTCTCAGACGGTGTTCTCCAGATGTTGGTTGCCATGGATACGAAGCGTATCTGGTCATGATCCTTTGGGATGTATTTGTGGGGAAAAAAGAGCACTTTGTCCTGTTGATCCTACTTTTAGGGTGCGTTCATGCAAATTTCGTAGCCAGAATCACAAACATGAATCGTGATTCAAAACGGCGTTTCAAATCACGGTCTCCGCGGAAGAGCGTTCATGCGGGCTTTCGTCAACGCTGATTCTAGCTCAGCTCATTATCTGCCATTGCGCAGCACACTGCGCAGTTTGTCCTTGTCTCTGCAATTCGAGCCTGACCTCCTGTTAAATTCTTCTTCTGCCAACTGATCAGTGAGTTTATTGTACACATTTTTATTTCGGTGAATACCTTCCAATTCGCTGTGACATTCAGGCTCTGCCCACAGATCGAGGAATAATCTTAATTCTTTGTCTGTCCAATTGTTTCCTTTGGTAGAACAGCTGCAGTCATTACTATTATCAACTCAATCGGAGAGTAATTACTTGTATTATCATAATAAAAAGCTAGATAGTAGCATAGAATCAATGTATGGCGTTGGTGTAAACAAACTAGTGCAGGTATGGTACTGAAACACACGGTTCGTAAGACACGCATGCGCACAGCGCACAATGACGACATAAAATCATGATTGAAATCACGGTTGCGTTCATGCGGTTTATGCGATTGTGATTCTGGCAGAATCATGATTCAAAACGCCCTTTTTTCCGCATTTCAGATCAGCATTTTGAAACGGGTTTAAATGGAAAAATTGCATCAACGCAAGTAAACATGTTTAGGGACTAAACGCATTTAGAAACGCAATTCTAGTTTCGCATGAACGCAGCCTTAATGTTTTGCTGTTGTTTTTTTTAAGAGGTAGACAGACAAGCTGAAGAAAGGCTAGAAGTGAGAAAAAGAAAATACGATTGGCTTTTTAAAGGGGTAAGGGACGGAATGTGATAGTGCAAGTGTATATTCAGAACTTGTAAAATGAATAAGCAACTTTCCTAAATGCTTTGAACACTGCTTTTCCTTAAGTCTAGTCTTGGGATTGATTTTGTTTTTAGCATTGGCAGTTAAATCTCAATATTCTTTCAATTTGGTGGCACTTGGGATTTTACCACCAAATCCTTATGTGTTATTGGTTAATATTCTGTCAAGCAGTAGTGGTTACTTTCATCAAACATCGGCATAGTTGTAATTTGCTAGAGCAACAACAAAAAAAGTAAATGAACTACCCGTAGTATGCAATAAAATAATTTCTCTTTTTTGCCATAATGTAAATTTCGATCTGTATTTATTTTGCATTTTTGTCTGAACAAGGTTGTACTGTGGAAATAATATTGCATTTGATCAAGCACTCAAATATTAAAAGGCATATGTACCCAGTTGGCCTTGAAATGAGCTGTAGTTAATGAAACTATACTGATGCAGTGTTGTGTATTGAGCAGAATAGAAAAGGGGAGGGTAAAAAGAAATGGGGCAGTTGTGTTTATTGAACTGCGAGACGAATTTGGCTTCAAGGGCTGCTGCATGAGACTTGCTACCTTTAATTAAGTTTTAATTCTATGTACAGAGCTGGGAACAATCATAAGAACTTTATACTTTGCCAGGTTTGTCTTTATTCTGCAATCAGATCAGAGAAGATCTCAAACAGCACATGCTAAATTACTATTAGAAAGTCTTGACAGTGGTACTGTGCAGTGCACCACCTCCGCATATTTATCAGCTTCACAGATTTCAAGACGATAGGAACAAAAACAACTAGACAGCCTGATCTCAAAAAGTGTTTGAACAAGTATTCCTTCTTGCAGATCTTGAAAGATATGACAGTTGAAACATTTTGAATTCATCATTAAAGTGTACATGTACAGTATGTCGAAAATTAACAGCCCTACTCATGCAAAGGCCATTATTGCCTGTGAGGTTTTACTTCAAACAAACCCAAGTTAAAAGTGGATCAAAGAGATCAGCAGAAGAGATTTTGCATGAGAAAGTAGCTTTGTATTGTGATCAGAATTTAATGGAAACCAAAGTCCAAGTATCAATATGGATTGAGTTTAAAAGTGTTCAGCAATATTAGTGGAACACATCAGTGAAAGTTTGAGGAAAATTGGGCAGTCAAAATTCAATAGTCGTGAATTTTTAAAGTTTTGGTGCTGTCATGCCTGGATATTAGGAGACTGCTGCACTTCATGGCAGCATATGGGACAATATTTAAAGAAAACATTTGAAAGGAGAATTCCACAAACTCCCATTTTTCATATTTGGGCTATGGTTTCCTATAAGAGATTACGGAAGAGGTAGGACAAAATTGGATCTTTCATGACTGATTACTGTAAAAGTGGTTTCTTTTGCGTACAGATCATTCTTTCGCGGTTTCCATCGGTGCCGACTTTTTCGCGTTTGTTTAAATTCGCGGTCGGCAAAGTCTGTGAATTCACATTCGGCAAAAACTGTTTTATTTTGAACATGAAAACCCAAACTATAATCCAATCATTCTTTTTATTAAATAGAAATTGAAATCAAATGCAGGCTTATCTGAAATCCCGTCTCTGGAGTACTTTATAACATGCTTGTAAAATTGCCTAGATGACCTACATTGCGCGGTATCGCTGTGTGTTTGTTGACCATCAATATACTCAATGCGCGGAATCTTCGTGTGTGCATGTGCGCAATTTAGCATTGTAACAAGCGGCGAGTTCAAAACATTTTCGCGTGATGTTAAATTCGCGGTTCAACCTCAAAGCGCGAAAATAAAACCACCGCAAAAGAAACTACTTTTACAGTATTTTGTTTTGTAAGCATGATTAGCATTAAGAATAGTGGTATCTCTTTCATATGGCAAAAACAAAGTCTTCACATGTCTTGTGACATTGAGCACAATTCTGTGTGAAAGAATTCTCGTAAGAGCTGTTAATTTTGTGAGGGTTAAATTTTCATGAATTTTGCTAAATCACTGTTGGGTCGCGAATGTAACAAATGGAAATTTTGCCACACGGTAGGTTATTAGCCCACTTTCAATAAGATAGCTTTGGAGTCTAACCTTGAAAACAACATCCTTCAAAAATGCCTTTTGACGTCGTCATAAAAATATATGTAATTATGTACGCGAAAGTAACAACTTTTACAGAATCTTAGGCTTTTCATTAAGTCTTGACAGCATGGATGGTTCTTTTAATAGATTACAACTGGCACCCAAGTGCTTACATCAGTGATTGGGATGTTTTCAAAAGCAACCTTTGACCAGTTTGAGGTATCGCCTCCCGTTTTCAGGAGATAAACGGAATAAACTTGAATGACGTCCTATCTATTTAAGTTGTGGGATGCAAATTAAAAACTGAAAAAAAAAAAATATGATGCCTGACAACGTAGAACAAGTTAATGATCAACGTGTCGACGTTGGGTGTGAGTAGTGTTCTCAAACACTCCACCTGAGCTCAGAGATGAAACTGCTTTAATAGTTGATATATCTACTAATCTACAGTTCCACCAGATGGACACTCTTTGTTGTTTTATGACAAACAATTCCAACTATGTGCAACCCCCCAAGTGTAGTGCTGCTTTATAAATATGCATTGTTGACTTTCATGACTAGAGTAAAATTCAATAAATTAATTAGTGGAAGAATAGAGTAAAAGTCAATAGATTTATTAGTGGAAGAGTCACAAAAATTGAGCCCAAGAAAATGTCTATGTTGTAACAAGTTCAATGATAATATAATATGGACTGGCCTTGAGGGGGATACAACATTTATTGCGCGAACTAGAATTGTATTGCCCTCACACCAATTTCGCTGGTTCAAACGGCAATCTCCTCAGCACAGTCTGGGTTCCAGCGAAAGGAATAGACATACCACACTACCCAATTCTTGAGCCATAAGTTGTAGTTTTTAGAAGGGGAACATCTTTTACTGAATGTAATAGACAGCCAAAATTTTGATTATGACGTCATATTGTCGGTGCCACACATAGCTTCAAAGCCCGATTTTGATGAGCTTGTCTTATGGAAGGCCTGGAAAGGAGATGATGTTGGGTAACTCATGGTCACTTTAGCTTTAGCGGATCGATAAGGCCAGATTTTGACCTAACTAATCACCGTTGTACTGATTTTTCCCCTGAGGGAAGCTCTCAGAGTGCCATCTTCATCTCTCTTCCACCTCCCTGGTTCAAAGAACAATTAATATCATTGGTTGCAGCCACATAAGTGCAAATTGAATGAGCTGTGATGCCTTAATCTCAAAAGTCTCTTATTTTGTGCACAAAGATGTAATGAAAATCATTCATTTGAGTCAAGTAGATATTATACTCAGTATATCAATACAACCTGTTCACCCTTAGAAGTCATATTGCTCTCTTTAATGCACAGCAAAACAGTAGTGTAAATTTGAATGATGTAAGTTTTTCAGAAGAGGAATACAAATGGTGGTAGATATCTGTGTCAAGGTCAAAGTGGTGCTTGTGGAGCTTCATCACTTCCTAAATTGACACATGAGAATGCCACTGATATCATGCTTCGCTTAAGAAAACATGAACTTGAAAATCTTGTAACTTTCATGTGTACTATAAAACTAGGAATGTTTGCATGTTTTATTTTCGAGAATTTTGCAAGAACCTAGATCAATGAAATCAAAATGCATGCAAAAGTTCTAGTCTACACTATAATGCATATTATGCATTGAATGTCAGTGACAATTTGCAAAAATTACATGAGGCGAAAATGGCTGTTGGCTTCAATTCGAAAAAAAAAATCATGCTGCAAAAATGATCTTGCTTTACAGTAAATATTTGTGATTTTGATAAAAACTTTTCCTATACTTTGTCCAACAAATATTGATGTCGAACCTTAAACTTCCATTTTGTTCTTTTTCATCTCCTCAGTGCAGGATTGAAAAAAAAACAACTTTATTGCTCTCTCTTCTTGATACCTTATTATCATTTCAGCTCAATCATTAAAAGATACTTTTTTCTTGAACAAGCTGTAACTGAATTGAATACTTACTGACGTTTCTTTGGCTGCGCAAGTGTGCACACCAGTGTGCACACCACACCGCACATGCAATGTACACTTACGTGGTGTCCCTGAAAGATTTTCAGTGGCAGATGACGCGTGATGGTGACTCAGTTGTCAAAGTTAAAGGACAAGTTCACCTTCATAAACATAAGGATTGAGAAAATGCAGCAATATTAGTAGAATAATAAAAGAGCACTTGACTTGCCTCTTTCTAAAGGCAGGGGGAATAATATTACCCACAACATTTGTCGGTAACGAGTCAAGGGAATGTGTACTTTTTTCAAAAGATGGAATTTTGTGAAATTCTCTTTATATTTTCCTTATATTGTTGTACGCATGTGACATCTAAGTTATTCATACACTGCAGTAGTCTTCTCATCCAGCGGGTACTGCACAAAAACTTCAAAAATTCATAACTTTTGAACGGATTGTCTGATTTTCCTCAAACTTTCAATGATGTGTTCTACTAATATTGCTACATTCTCTCAATCCTTATGTTTATGAAGGTGAACTTGTCCTTTAAGGTGCACAAAAACAAAAACTTGGCCAAACCTCTTGTTTCATTTTCATTTTTGGTGTGCTCACTTCCTCGTCAGATTTGCATCCTAGTGGATGATTTCTTATCCTGCAAAGAAAGGGCTATCACAAGTGATGGGTGGGGCATCATAAATTAAAACTGATGAGAGTTATAGGAGCATAAAGCGTGTGTTAAAATAAACATGAAATCTAAAGCAAAACGGAACAGTGCACTGTCATTTGCAAGCAGAAGTAGTCTGTTATGTCATACCTCAAAATGAGGACTCTCATAGACATTGTGCACTGTCAGTTTTAGTAGGGTTCAATGGGTAATTAGTCAAAATAGGCCACTAAAAATAATGGCTTCTGAAAGTTATCAGTAGAGAGCATACATGTTATTTTCTGACAGATTTAGCAAGACTTGGAGAGGTCTGGTGAAAGGACGTTACTGCCTTTTAAGTCTTGTGAAACTTCAGAAAAAAAATCCCAATTAGATGTTGTTTACTTATGTCAACTGTGAGCTGTGAAAGGAAACGAATGAAAATCTTTTGCGGATGTGTTGCGGTGACCGTGACTTCAAATTTTGAGGACTAATTTGCCAGATGTGTCGTTCATTCACGTCGACCAATAACTGAGAAAAGAAGACAGAAAGTTGTGTAGTGGCTGTTATTACACTCGTAGCTATGACTTTGATACTGAGAAGTGATTAGCCAGATGTGTGTTCTTTTCATGTCAGCTGTAAGCCAAGTCTTCTTTGGAAACAACCCTCCCATCACATGACTTCTGTATAGTAGCTAATTACGAACTGTAAAGCGAGATATTTTTTGCGGCGTGAAATCTCCGCAAATTGCCACTGGCAGTCTATGCTCAATAGCGTCGACAGGAACTTTATACATTAGAACATTTTCATTTCGCAAATCTTGGCTCTCGCGAATTTCAAAATATCTAAATGCATGCAAACATTTCTGGTTTTAAAGCACAAGGTGCAGAATGGAATGAAGAGTTTGGAACATTTTTTTTTTTTATGTGTTTGATGTCTCTGTTTGACCTGCATTTATATGTGACCGACCAGCTCCAAATCTACAGAAAATAGGCCAAAATGAATTTCAAACATCTACATAGTTTAAAAGACCACTGGATACACAGAATATTTCACAAGGTTTTCATTTGCACAAATTTTGTGAGTCAGGAGGTGCTATAAGTTTGCAGTGGTAGAAAGACACATGAAAATATTGACTCTGATCTCAATATGAATGTGACATGCGCATACATTTTTCCGTTCAGTACAGTACTCCACAAGTGCAAATTTATCCATGTTCGCAAATTTATCCACATTTGCAAAATCATCTCGAAATCTCGATTCACAGAAGTTTAGACTCGCTGAATATGTGGAATATCTAACTGTAAGCTCTAAGATTTAAAATGATGTATAACTTGTTTATAAACTGGAGTATCCTAACCCATTTAAAAAGTGGGTCAAATAAGAGAGGTTTGGAATGCAGTATCATAGAAAAGGGAGAAAAGAGGATTTAAAGATTAGGGTCACTCAAGTGTGCAATACACATTTCCCTTTGAAGTAGCGCCTATCCCTAAAAACATAGTCCAGAAAATTTGTTAATGTTTCAATTTCAATTTTGTTTTTTAGCCACCAAAATTTGACAGTAGGTAGCAAAAAAATTACTCTTCCAGGTAATGGCAAACTTAAGAAATTCGAGGCGGTCAACCCATGTGATATATTTTCATCCATGACAGAGAATCTTCTCTGCAACTTTTTGTGGGTTTTGAGCTGGGCGGTTGTATAAATATTGGCTGAAATGCAGCCATTGTGGCTCGATGAAATCTCAAAATGATGACTAGATCCAGAAATAATCCAATATTTTAGACATAACATGAGTCATTTCCAGACATTGTCAAGTGTCTCTACCCAATGCAATAGTCTCATGTTTCTAGCCTCAAACAAGTGGGTTTCTGTGGCTTTATTTGAGTGAGAGTATTTTAGCCAACACCTTGTTGAGGAGCCCCAGTTTTAAGGCACAAAAGTATGTGTGCTTTTTATACGTGAGGTCTGCTGTATAATGATATTTGTGGAACATAATTGCAGTTTAGAAGGAATGTCTTGTATCCTTAAAGGGTAATTCTTCATCCTTTCTCACTTCTATTCGTTTCTTTGCCCTCCCCCGTGCAACAGACCATGAGTTTGCGGTGTTTCGCGGTGAAGATGGCGAAGCGCACGTACTCGACGCATACTGCCCTCATCTCGGAGCAAACATAGCCGTCGGTGGCCTCGTCAAGGGAAACTGCTTGATGTGCCCCTTCCATGGCTGGAAGTTTGAGGGCAAGGAAGGAAAGTGCGTTGACATCCCATACAAGCCGTCAGATAGTAAGTCTCACAGATACATGTATATGATTCGTCACGCCATACACCGGGGTACTGTAGTAACGCAGGGTACAACTATTCTATTGATTTGAATCCCTCATAATTCAAACTTTCTCTCTTAAAGTCGAAGCTATTTCTTCAGTCCAAATAGATTCGACTTGGGCGAGGTTGAGTGACTATTCTATGCACTAATCGAGGTGCTGGGTGGCTTTTGGCAGCAATGAATGGGCACCCATGCATACTATTCATCACAAGATTGATTTTTTTTTTAAATCACAAGACCTAACTGTTTTCCATAGAAAGTGATTTCATGCTAACAAATAGGTGGATTTCTAATAAATTCAATGTCAACAGAAAGGACACTTTCACTTTGTCAATGTTTCTGACTGGGCCCAAATTTAGTGAACTTTGATCATTTGTAAATTTCAGTGATATAAAGACTTGTATACACAACTTCATATCTCAATGTTTTGTTATGTTTTTCTGAAAGTTTGAGTATAATAATTTGCAAAAATTTCCACTCCACAAAACAGTCTACATAATACATGACCAAATACAACTTGTACCAGCTTAAGTTTTAATGTACTACATCATATGTTTTAGTATTTTTTTTTCTGAGGATCGGTGTGCTCTTCTGCGAAGGAACAAAATATTATGCCAAAATTAGATGACTTTGCATTTATTTTACAGTGCATGATAAACAGGTTATAAACTTGTAGCTTGAATTGTTTTCCAGTAATCACAAATGCGAGACAGCATTAACTATCTATGATATTACAAATGATATCTCTCTGTCCGCTAAGAACTTTTAGAGAATGATTTTCATAATTTTGTGTGTGTTTGCATATCTGTTGAAGGGAAGGAGAATGGCATTTGAATGTTCAAAGATTTGTTTGCAAGACAAATTCTTTGCAAATGTTGCAGCTCCTTGGATGTTTGTATACCCTCATACAGTATACTGCATAAAGAGAAAGAAAGAAAAACAAATATTTGTTAAATTTCCAAAGGCCAAAAAGGAGGAAACAGTTACTTTGTGTTGTGAGTTTTAGGTTGAAATCTCAAGATTTGTAGGACTGTAGTCTTCTTTCTGTGATAATCTTTTCATTCATTGTTTTCATACACAAACAAGAAAAGACTGGATGCCTCTGCTTCAGAGGTGATGGTAATGATGATGATGATGATGATGATGATGATGATGATGATGATGATGATGTAGATGATGATGCTGATAGTTCTTTGGTCCAATTTTCTGCAGTTAATGGAAACTTCATCTTTGGAGAAGTTATCCATCATTGTCACTATATCAAGTGACATTTAAGGACAAGTCCACCTTCATATACATGTGGACTGAGTGAATGCAACAGTATTTACTAGTAGAACACGTGAGTGAAAGTTTGAGGAAAGTCTGACAATCCGTTCAAAAGTTATGAATTTTTTAAGTATCTGCGCAATCACTGATGGATAAGAAGACTACTACAGTGTATGATGCATAGAACGATGATAAGGAAAATAAAAGGAGTTTTAAAGAATTTCACAAAACTTTACTTTTTGAATAAAGTGCACATTTCTTTGACTTTTTACTGATGTATGTAAAGGGTAATATCATTCCCCTTGCCTTCTGAAAGAGAGAAGTCAAGTGTTCTTTTGTTATGCAAGAAAAGTGAAAATATGTTGAATTTTCACGTTTATACTTTCTTTATATTGTTGTACACATGTGACATCATAAGCTATAATAGTCTTATTATCCAGCTGTGACTGAGCAGAAATTTCAAAAATTCATAACTTTTGAACAGATTGTCCGATTTTCCTCAAACTCTCACTGACGTGTTCTACTAATATTGCTGCATTCACTCAACCCACATGTCTTTATATCTCACATAAATGTAACGCATAGTTATAAAGTCCTCTCATGTTTTTATCATTGTCCCTGTCATCCAGAGCCTATTCCAAACGTAGCGCACTCTAAGGCGTGGCCGATGCTGGAGCAGAACGGGCTGGTGTTTGTGTGGCACGACGCGGAGGGGCGGGAACCGCAATGGCAACCAGAATCCATGGATTGCCAGAAATGGGGCAAGATGCGTTTCCATGGCAAGACGGAGCACACCATCTGTGCCCACATAGAGGTATGTAGGCTCTGTCGCTCTCTTCTGCAATGAGGAGTGTTTGGAATATATTTGATGCATGTATAAGATAGCCACATGATTTCAAGCGGGGTGATTGGTCAAAACGTGTCACATGGCATTCAACTTATTTTGCGCACTGCATAGGAGTGTAGATGTTGCACCAAATATTAAAGTGATATACCACTCTTGTGATATCATGTTGAAGTTTGTCTATCATTTGTCGTGTATTTGATCTTATGTTACCCTTTTTCTATTTGTTATTCATCAAAACTTGCTGTCTTATAAAAGGAATAGTACTCTTGTCCCATTGTGCGACAATGTAAGTGCAGTGTACGCTCGGTATCTTTAGATGGTGTGCACTGTGTACTCACCTTGCAGCGCTTATGCAGGGGTGGCACAAATCTAAAGAAACCTTGCATTCACTGCATGTACACTACCGTGCACTGTGCCGTGCACTACTTCTGTGTAACTCTGTCTTTGAAAGACAAGTTTGCCTTCATATATATTATGTAGATCAGGCGTATGTAAAAATATAAGTACATGAAAAATATCAGTGACAGATTGAGAAAAATTTGCAAAAAAAAAAAAGTTTGCAAATACTATTAATGGGTTCCCTCCACTACATCCAGGAGCAAAGTTACTAGTTTCTAAGCTTCTCTCTCCGTGCTATAAACACCAGCACACCCCTTGTCTGGTTGGCCCCTTCTTAGGGATGGTAGACAGTAACATAGAAGAAGAAGTAGAAGAAGAGTTATTTTGCAAACAGGCAGACAGACAGACAGACAAACAAATCAAAACCAACAAAAACATGACTTCCTTGGTAGAGGTAAAGTAACTTTTATTGACACCACCCCTCTGACTCTGTGGAAGAAGAGAGCCCCAAATAGTACGGTTATTCTGTCACATGACTAATCAGTCAGATGATTTCGCTATGTCACATGACTGATCAGTCAGGTGATTTCACTGTGTAACGTGCCTCCTCACCCAATGTCCTCCCTGCCAGGAAATCTCGGAGAATGGAGCGGACTGCAATCACCTCGAGTACGTCCACGGGAACCTCTTCGTCAGCGGCAACGACTTGAGATACATGGGGACCAAGTAAGTCGCGACAAATTTCAGGATCAATTTATTTGGGATCGAACGGAGAACAATGTCCTGGGCTTGTAAATTGTGAGGGGTTTGGGGTTCACCGTGTGTGGTGTAGATCCAGCTCCATCCCTGGATGCAATTCAATGCTCGATGATCGTAATCGTTCATCGCTGTTGTCATTGTCATAGAGGGGGTGCTGTGGTATAGTGGATAAGACTCCTGGCTCCCAATTGGGGGACCCAAGTTTTGATTCCCACCCAGTACTTTCAGATGTTCTTGGATGAGATGTTATTACCAATCTCGTCCCTCTTGACCAAGGTGCATTTGGGAACCGGGCAACGCTAGGGTAATGATAATGACAGGGCCCTCTGGTAGAGCAGTTGCAACATTGAAGGGGCTACCCAGGATAAATAAGACCTTATGATTATTAGTATAACACAATTATCATTTATTATCTCATGTTATTTTCCCCGAGACTATATTCACTAAAATGCAGGAGTTTCTATGATTGATATTCACTTGATGGTACAGTAGGGCCTATGGATTCTAGTGCAGTGATGATAGGCATATATTAGGGGGGATAGTAAAAAACCGACAAGGACAACCAAAAAAAAATCCAATCTCGATAAGGACAAACGAAAATATCCTATATGTTGATTAAACCTACAATTCCGCAGTAATGCACATTTCACGAAATTGAAATCTATGCATTGAATTTTAAAAAAAGAGAAAAACACACACCAATTGCATTATATTCCTCCCTCCTGTATCAACCCCTCTTACCTCCCCACCCCTCTTCCTCATAACCTCTCCTTCCCCTCCTATCACTACCCCACCCTTGCTCCCTTGTCCCCTTATGTTCCTCCTTCGTTATTGCCCCATCCCACCTATACCTCTTTCCCTCTTTCCCTTACCACCTCTCTTTCCCCCTTCTATCACTACCCCACACTTCCTCCATTGCCTCCCTTACATTCCCTCCCCCTAATCACCACCTCCTTCCTCCCTCATCCCCTTTCCCACTCATCCCCTTTCCCACATCACCTCTCCATCCCATCCCACCCTCTATCCCTCCACCACCATCACGACCACTCCTCTCCCCATCAGGTGGTTGAGCTGGGCACGACACTCGTGGGGAGGGACGTGGGAACAGGACCCAGATGACAAGCACATCGGTATCATGACAATCTACCACTCGTTCAGCCTGTTCGGGATCCCGCTCATGATGACGCAGACGAAGAGCGAGGCGCGGCAGGTGGGTAGCAAGGAGCACTCTCCAACTTCTCTTCTATTCTTTGACAAAGTGTCATCGGAGGCGCTATGTTTTTGAGAGGGTTGTCTGTGCACCTGTCCTTCCTGCATTCATTTTGGTAAAAAATGAAAGAATTGAAGTCCAAAAATCGAAACTATCATCTCAGACAAGCGTGCATGTGAATACTCATGATTAAACATTTTCATATGGATGCTGGACTGGCCAGCTTATCACATATTGAGATGTTTTTTTTTCGTGGCAGAAACAGGAGAATTTATGAAGAGTAAAACAGGATTAATCCTTTTTTGAGCACTCTGCACCGTTATCATTATTATTTGTTCAGCAATTCAATATTCAATACAAGCAGACATAGAATACAAAGGGAAAATCATATTACATGATATAAAGATTTCGGTGATTCTAGGTGCATGCCGCTGGTTGCCAGGGGAGGAAAAGGCAAACATAATCACCGAGGCTCAAGGCCTTCCTCCCTGACCAGTGCATGCACCCAGAATCAGTGTAAAACAGCCACAAACACTATCAAATAATACCACTGTCCCCAGAAAATCAGAGCTGTAAAGTGCCATCTTCAATTCACTCTTGTCTTGGTAAAGAAGTTATGATAATGAAGATAGGTCTTACCAAGCAAACAAAGCACATAAAGTTGTAAGCCTTGGAGATGTAATAGAAAATCAAGCGTGTGGTGGTTCACTATATAATGTCACTGATATATCCCTGATTTTAGATCTAACTTTTTTTTCTTTCTTTTTGGGTTGGAAGGTAAGTATCTTGTTTGAAATGCTTTCGTTCAAGAGAATGGTTATTGCTTGTTATTTAATGTTGCCCCAAATTACTGGACCTAAAGGCTACTTGGTTGATCACAAACATTTAATTGTCTAGTGAACAAAGAGCTTTGTAGTCACCTCTTTTAACTTGAACATGTTTTGCTTGATGGACATCCATCACCCCAAGTTTGCCCTCTCACCCCTCATTACAGAATGGACCAGCCCATGTGCTTTTATATTTCTACCTGCCATTTGGGTCGGCTGTCATCTCGATAGGGGTGACACCCACGGAGGGACTTGTGCAAAAGGTCACTCAGCAGGTCTTCAGCACAGCTTTTGTGCCCAGGTGGCTGGCCAAATTCTTTCTCCTTGCAGAATATCTTCAGGTGAGTCACTCAAAGAATAATATGGAGAGGGAGTTTGCACCCCTTTTTTTTCCTCATCCTCATTTGATTTGAAGTTCCTCTTCTTGTGAAGATCTGTTGGAATAGTCCATGTTAAAGCAGGGTGGTCCTTAACTGCAAAATTTGAGCATGTTGCAAGCTGTGACTGTGAGAAGACTGCAGAAATTATTTGCATGAAGTGCACTTAATGAGCTGGTAGGGTGCAATATTTTGTGACTTAATCCTGATTGTGTTGCTTACTTTCGATGCTCTGTCTCATGTTTTGTGCACAAATTTCGTGGTAGTTTATTGTTTCTCAAGATTTGCACATGTTATATTTGATTGCATTTTATTTTGAGCATGTGGCCAATTCTCAAGGATGGTACATATCATTCTGCTGGCTTTTGAGGCTGTTGCACAAGAATTCCAGCATGTTGCTGCAACACAATCAAATCCCTCGTTGCACATCTTGTGATGATGGTAGTGAAAAATCCCTTTTTTTTTGTGTGTGTGTGTTTTTTTGTGTTTTTTTTTCAAAGTTTCATTGTCTTGTTTCGTAGTGCTTCAGCATTTGCCAGATATATCAGGAGAGGCACTCATACCATGTGACTCGTTTGATTTGTGATCCGTTTGTATTCCAGTTTGAGCGCGACATCACGATTTGGAACCACAAGACCTACCTCAATAAGCCAGTCCTGGTCGCCCAGGACAGGCTCATCGGCAAGCACCGGCGCTGGTACTCACAGTTCTTCTCGGAGCACACCCCACGGTTCAGCGACCAGAAGCCGACACTGGACTGGTAGTCCCGTCATGACTGTCGGGATCTGGGTGGGTGGAGCGTTAGGGTTGGGGGAGGGGGAGGGAAGGGTTGGAGACCAAGCGTCCTGACAACCTTCAGAGAGTCGCACTGAAGATGTATCAGTGCATTTTATATGTGTCATAGTTTGCAAGACACAAAGGGAAAGTGTGATTTTTTTTTTTCTTCACCATTTTCTGTGATCAGGATGTTGTCCCAGACTTAGCCAAGAGTTGTGGTCGAGTGAATGAAGATTTTTTTGACAGTGATTTGCTGATGAAGGATGCTTGTGTATATCTGTAAGTATTTCTCCCACCACTCAACCTCAGCAGAACGGTAGCTGCAATTCAAAAAAAGAAAGAAATAGAATAACATAAATACATGTTAAAAAAAAAGAAAAACACAGAACAATGTAAATGCTTTTGCAAGCATGGAAAATGGAAGTGAATTGTTGATGCATTCTTGTTCATGGGTGGAATTCTTTGCCGTGCATAATTTTTGAATTAGAACAATAGAATTTTTACCATGTGTTTGTTAGGAAAGTGATAAATTAGATTAAAGGAAGAAAAAGTAGTCACAGTGTGATGTGCATATTTTGATACTTTTAGGCTTGCTTTGATCATGGAAATGTTTGATAGATATGTTATGTTTGTCTTCTTCTTTTTTTTATTATGTGTTTGATGTGATTTAATACCAAAGTTTTGTGTAATATTTTCATGTCCAAGGGAAATTAGCACACAAGGAAGTAATTTCTCTTTTTTCTAAATCAAAACACTGATTTGAATGACAGTGCCACTGATGTAAACGACTTGTGATAACTTGTTTTGAGACGGGCATGGGCCATTTGCAGTGGTATGGCTTAAACTCCAGTGATTTGTAACGTGATGTGGCAGATGATATGTGAGCACACATGGAATATTTATTAGTGATGAGAATATATATATATATATATATATGATGCAAAGTTAATGTAGGGTGTGAGATATAGGAATAGTAATATAAGCTACACTTGAAGAAAAAATCAAACAAAGAAGATAAGAGGAAGTCATTATCTTGATTTTATAATGGTTTCAGTTTTTTTGATAATTGCGTTCATTCCATATAGAGATTGGTGATGAGAATATGTGTGCGATGGAGCAATAGGAATATGAAGTCTTTCTATTTTTACCCCCATCTCTGTCCACTTGTATGTCTTTTTTGTCTGTAATTAAATTTGAAGGATTCTATCTCGAATTGAGAATTGGGATGTATGAGACCAAATCATCATAGTTTTCACTGTTCTCGGAGCATCGCATTCACATGTGAATTTGCTGTGGTATTGAATACTGAAGTAATTTGTTCGCCATTAACCTCATTGGCAAAATATCAGGGTCACAGATTTAGATACCATTCAGTATTTGATGTGATACTGTTCTCATTCATATAATGCCTCGATATTTTTGGTAATTTAAGCATTGTGCACGCACATAAACCTGCAACGGGAAAGGGCACAAAATTTGTGGGGTCACATGAGAAACACACCACCGAATGATTTGCAGTATTTTACGACATGATTTGATTCTTGCTTGGCACATTTCATGCAAAGTTTGAGTCGCCACCGCCGTATTTCACATTGTATTTCACTGGGCAAAGGAGTTCGTATTCATATCATATTGGATGGCATGAGTGGGGTACCAGGAAATAATGCACAAGTTATGGCCAATATTGCATGAATCGAAGATTCGAAGATTCATGCAATATTGGTTCGAATGAGTGCAATATTCCTTGGTATCCTAGTGATTAAAGCCATTATCATTTATATAATCATCTAGAGAAAGCATGAACCAAAAAAGTACTGTATTTCTACTGAACTTTGAAGTCGACTCTGCGCTGAAGAAAAAAAAAATAGGAGTGACTTGCACTTGTGTAGCAAGGTGTTTGCGTGCTCGTGTTTGCGTGCTCGTGAATTGCAACAAGAGTTTGCACACTTGCAGTTCACACAGTCAGCAAGCGCCCGTGCAACAGAGGAGACAGAATACGGTGTATTATTGCACAGCCAGTGACAATGGTAGCCTATGTGGAATTAATAGATTTGTCTATGCGTTTCATTGACTTCGCTTTCATATTGCAGAGTGAAAATCAAGCGGGCAAGAATATGCTATATTGTGTTTTTAATGCACTGCTCAAATGTCCTATGAAGCAGATTACATGAAATACTGTACAAGATAATGTGGTTTCACTGACGATGTGAGTGCACCAAAAATGACTTCACTTCACCAAATCCTGGAGGACGTTTTTTTTTTTTCTTTTACAAAATCTAGGATAAACTTTAAATGTAAACCATTTAGAGGTAGAGGTCAGGGTATTGTGGCATTTCAATAAAAAATCTCCTTGTTTGGTGTGTCATAAACGAAGGTTTTCAATCATATGCAGTGGAGATTCAAGCCATCTGCTGCTGCAATTGCGGCAATAACAGCACTTGATGTAGAGCATGTACATTTTGATCATGAATGGAGCACGTCATCTGCAGTGTCACATTTTTTTTAAAATGGAAGTCTTTGAAGATTGCCTCATCCTCGTATGTTGCCATGGATATAGCTATGAAAGTTTGGAAGAATGAGATCTAAGTCTCATTTGCGTCGATGAGGAGCAATTTGTCAATCAGCTGCAATAAAAATGAGATGCGGTGGAAATTGATGCATTTGCAATTTATTTAGTTTTTTATTTTTTTTTACTTCCAATTTGAGTCTTGGTGATATGATTTGCACCCATCACAGATCTCTTAGCAGTGGATTTTTTTTTTTTTTTGCAAGTGAGGCTCCGGAAATAGAATGCATGCCGTAATCTCTTGGTGTGGCTTTAGGCCTTGGATGCAATTTGAATTTGTGGAGGAATGTGGGTGGTCTGGGAGAGATAATAAATGGCAGAAGGTCGAGGACGCAACTACAGGATTTTTTTTTCCTTCTTCTTGTTCTAAGCCCACTTCCATAATACCCACCCATGTGGAACTGGTCAAACCACCTTGGTATCTCGTGCTTTATTGTAACATAATGTGCATGGAGCTACCTCCATGATATACTGTATGTGCCCCTACATCACAAGACCACCAAAAACTACCAGACATGGACTTTTAGTGCAGGACAGATTCTGCAAGAGCAGACTCTTAGCTTTCAAATGATGTATATAACTCAATACAAATGGGCTTCCCTATAACCCGTCTTTAAAGTGGAAAGAAAGTGCACACTCTGGAAAAGTGCTTTCACTGAAAAATAGGGGGCTTATGTGAAGCTTAGGGTCTATTCAGTCTCACCTTGCTGTGTTCTTTGCGGTGAATGGGACGAAAAATAGGATGTAAAATTCAATAGAAATCACAAGGGATTATCAGATTAAGCTGACATATTGCACGTCCTTTGAAGCGTACAGTCTATTTAAAAGGTTTAAACTCACCAAGCTGTGTTCTGTGCATTGAATGGGACAAGAAAAACAACAACAACAATAACAGCAACAATAATAAGATGTAAAATTCCACAGCAACCACAATGAAGAGATTATCAGATTAAAGGGATCGTATAGTTTCGGTTGAGACCTAATTTCAGATTTCTAAAATTTTTTGGTAAGATAATGAGAAACATCCTATGAAATATGAAAGAGCATGTAATTCTATGAGGAATTCAATGTTTATTTGATGAAAATTGGTTTTGAAATGGCTGAGATATCCAAAACAGAGTGATTCTAATACGTGTGGGACCCACACTTTATTACGATCGCTTTGTTTTACTTTGTTTTTGGATGTTTCAGTCACTCCAAACTGGATTTTCATCAAATAAACTTTGAATCCCTCTGAAAATGGTATGCTCTGTACTATTTCATAAGTGTTTTCTTGGTATCTCGCAAAAAGTTAAAAGCCTATTTCTCATCTCCACCAATACTGTACTATCCCTTTAAGATGAAGATTTGCACACTCTATAATACATTCCCATTCTGTTCATGGCTAAATACTATCTTACAAAGCACTAACATCATCCTTTCAAAATTTAGTCGAGTGGGAAGTGTGTAAAGAGTTTCTAGGAAATGAAAAGGAGGCTTAAAGACATACCAGATCACATCATTCTAAATTTGAAAAAAAAAAACTGTTTTATAAATACTGCAAAAATAACAGATTTACCTTTCATATTTGTTTTTATCTTCCATATTATAAATCTATCTTGAAGAAGAATTGCTCTTTCAAAAGATATGAAAAAAAAAAACTAAAGACTGACAAGGTTGACAGAATTTACCCATTTTGAGTCCTAGCGTGAATTTGGGCTTGGGACTTTTTGTTGGTTTTGTGACACACATTCTCATTTGTCTGTGTAGGCTATAGAGATAACACATAGTGTACATGCATGCATACATTCATACACATTATGTATTAAAAACAAACAAGCGCATGATTTAGAGGAGAGCTTTCAATATATATATGACGAAAGTTTGGTGTTGGATGGTTTCTGTTTATGTAATTGAGGCACCAAAAAAAGAAAAAAGTGATACAGATTACCATCTGAAACACAAACACATACACAAGACAAGTGCCACTTATCCCGCAATGAGTATATGAATACAGACAGATGAAACCAAAGCAGGTGAAGATAGGCGACCCGCTTCCAATATGTGCACAACATGAACGTGCCGCCCAGGGATATCGCAGTCGAGCGACTGCATTTGCGCATTTGGTAATCAAAGCCGCGATGCCGTCAAAGTTGTTTTTAACACAGCGAGAGAGTTGGGCAAGGAGTAGAAATCCCACAGCAGATGGTGATTATTTTGTCATTGCTTCGTTTTTGCAAGTGGGTATCCTTATCACTTATCAAAACTTAAATGTTTGCCGAGTTACGTGCCATATCACCCTGCACGTAATAGTTTCAACTGTGCATGACCTCATCGTACAAGGGAGTGATGTATGTGGGGGATGAATGAAGTGAATGTAATGAATCATTTTGAATCTAGTAACCCCCCAGTAGAAATACAGCGACCTGCATGTACAGAATGTGTCGGCAGTGGAACAAGAGGGGGGAGTTTTAAGATCTTTAAGTTACTTAGGGCAACTCCCCAAGGAACAACAAGTTTAGTTTGATTATTCTTTATTCGGGCTCTGTGATATAACACATTTTTCCTCATTCTCAATGATTGTATTAAAAATGGGGCATTGTTCAAAACCATTAGCCTTCATTAGGCCCACTTCCCGTACAGCTCACAGAGTAGACCCTTCACAACATTCAGTTCATGTGTTGCAGTGCAATCTTAACTAGACCCAAAACAAAACAAAACAAAAACAAATCCTTCGCCTGTGGCAAATGAAGAACTTGGACACAAATCCGGGAATATTGTAAAATGTTAACCAACAGTAGTAGCCAACCCCATTGAAAGCGTTGGGAAATATGTGAAGGGCAAATTATTGAAGCCGGGGAATCTGTTTGTACCTGCTTATGAGTCGGCAGGGAACAACAACTAACCTAACAACTAACAACTAAGACTGATCAAGCTGACATGGTTTGTGACACCAACCTACAATTGTTATTTCGCACATATTATTCCTCTTGAAGATTATCTTCCAAGTTAGTGAAAGAAAATATCAGTGAATAGTTTGAATCATCCTGTAATCTGATCGAGAGACGGTCGGCGGCATGCGTGATTTATGCTCCATTTTGCACCCATTCTGTCAATAAGATGATCATGTTTGCATTATTCCGTGTGGGCACTCGATTGACTTGGAATGGTCTAAATCCAATGGACCAGCTCTGCAATGTATTCAGATTTTATGCATGCTTTCTTCACGAAAGTTGCCCTTAATTCCAACCGCGAAGCTTGCCAGAGGCTTGCCCTACCTAGCAACAACTAAGCAAATTCCTGCCTATGGAACTTAATGGGAGGAGCAGGTACATGAGATGCTTCATTACTAGGCTGTAGGGAAAGAAACATCCATTTAGTGTGATAAAATTATAGAAATGGTCTATTGTAGCTGACGCACTCGTCAAACTTGGAACATTATCTTCATACCATTTCTTTCTTCTTTTTTTTTTCAGAGAGAGGTGAGTGTGGGAATAGACTAAATAGTGAAGTGGGAAGTTTAAAATTTGTCTAGTAAACTAAATTGATTGGAGCTATTAAGAATAGATAAGATTACAGAATGAATGACAAATGAGTAATGGGTCGCAGTTGCTGTGTCAATGAAAATATTATAGGCCTTGTCAATCAAACGTCAAGTTCAAAGTTCAAGAGCAGATAATGAGCATGATATGGATGTAGTGACTGACGCAAGAGACGCTTGAAGCCGAAATTCTGCACGTAGGTGATGTTGACTAAGCAAAAATTGTAATGAGCCACTGACGCCACAAAGACGCTGCCTTGCAGGAACAGAAAAGATTGTTGATTGGTCTGTTGCGTGCAGGACGTGATGAAATTTGTTGTTTATTTATTGTTTACTCTTGGCAGATAGCACTTTTTGAGAACCAAATATCTTGTACATTACCAATTTGACAGCGTGATGCAATATCCTCAAGTATTATAGTGACAGCCACTAGCTCCTTTTAGGAGAACAAAAAATGTAGCAAAGTGTTTCAGAGATCAATTCTATTTACAGTTTTCATCTCGCAATGCAAAATGCCTTGAATGGAGAATGTTTGCGTAATGAGGACATGATGTACATATTTTCTTCCTCATTTGAAAACTTAACAATACGGAGAATAAAATTCTTTACGTCAATATGTATCGTGTAGTTAGTATTAGTGCAATCATGAGCTTTAGTCTGAAGCTTTGTCACTGAGAAAGGGTGAGCCGACCTTTTTTTTTCCCCTCTTTTAAAGATTTTGCTGTCCAGTACCGTTAAATTCGGTGAATTCTCCTACTTTGAAGACAGTCACTTCTTGTTATCTTTCATGCATTCCATGCTTACTATTTTTTCAGCAAAGCCTTCCCTGGCCTTGACAAGCTTTGAAACTTATGTAATAGCATTCCACCTCACTATAAAGATTTTTTACAAGGATACAACAGTCTGTTTTTCTGAAGGGTTAGCCTTAGGGTGTTTTGTTTTTCCCACATTTTCTCTCATTCTTGTTTAATAGCAAGCAATTTTTGTTGGAAATATAAACGATGTAGTGCTTTGTGCGATCTCATGAGTAGAAATACAGTAATAAATGGGCCATTGCCTGATTTGCAGCTTTATTATTCAGTGAAGTTGCTTTTAAAGCAAGGGTCAAGAGTTGTTAGACATGCAAAAGGGGGCATTTGCTTCGAGGAATCAGATTCATAGGAATGAAAGAGTTGGGCTCAGACTGTTGCCGGAGTGAATGAACAGAGAAAGTTAGAATCAGACAAGTACTGGGGGTGTTGGTTTGCTGTGTAAAAGGCAGGAGTGCATTAGACGTGACGCTTCACTGACCTGGTCATCTGATTTCTCTGCAGTCAGGAAATTCAGATTTATTTTTTCCACACTAAAAAAAATAATAAAAAAATAAGACTGTTAAAGTTAACAGGACTTCTCTTGTACAGTGTACTAATTGCAATGAACTACGCATCGCAATTTGGTGCATGGTTGCAATAGCCTTGATCAGTGCAAGAGCAGGGCACATATTAAAATGTCCAGTTTCCATGGTTCTATGTTGGAAGTTTCCCCTGCAATCACGCATTAGCAAGTTTCAGACCTGCAATGCGAATGCCGAGATGATGCAGTCTCCTGGGTTGGACAATGGGAACGTCTGTCTTGCGCATGTGCATAAGACCATTTGAAAAATATATATATTTGCCTAATTAACATAATTGTTTTAGCACTAGCTTTGAAGACCTGAAGCTTGCTATTGATATCTCTTCCATGTCTGGATGAGAGAATATCAAAATCTCCTGGATTCAGGGAATCAATCTGCTCATAGAGATGCAGGCAACATGCGAGTGTCTCGCTCCTATGGCTCTTTGAAATCCTCCTGACTTTGATGAATGAGTGTTGGCAGCCCTGTGTATGTGCACATGTCAATGATGGCGAAACATTTGTGCCATTTGTTCTAGGGTGTTGTGGTTTTTTTTTTTTTTTTTTTTTAGGAACAGATTTGTGTGGGACATACATGCTGTATGCCAAGATGCATGCAAGTTCTTGTACCAAGACATCCGCTTGTATGCGTAAGATAGTATACTTATCAGGCAGACGGCACTACTTGTTCTATTTTGAGATGTAAGAGCTCTCTATGTTAGACCTTGGTGTATTTTCTGTGTGCGTGCCAAACAAGCTGTCTATTTTATGACATTTCTCATGTGTGTCTGCACTCATACAATTGCAAGTCTTTAACATGGGAAACATTCCAACAAAGTGTGATTTATTGGCATTTCACAGTTTTTGTACATTGTTGTGTTTCATTGTAAAGTGACCCAGCATTATGTGACAGATTGCCATGCAAATGGGTTTTTGAATTTCTTTGAGTTGTTACTGTTCATCTTGTCAGTCCTTGTTGTGTACATTTTAGCTTTTTTATGATACCTTCAAATTTTCAGCCATTTTTAGACTGTAGGCCTACATGTATTCTCTCTTAGTACTATGTTGCGCAATGCTTGCATGACAATATATTTTGTTGAGTTCCCTGTATTTTTTTTCTACCAGTGATAATCTAGGTTTCCAATTGTTCAGAACTAGATCTGAATGAAGTCCTGGTTGGGGTCTATTAAGGGCAAGAGTGGTGTACAAGATAATTAAATCCTATCACCTTGAATGGGTTAACAGTGCTTTCCACACAGATCCTCTTCCCATCTCCAAATGTCTTATTTTCTTTTTTACCTCTCTCTCTCATCATCTTTCCTATAGTTGCCCCCCCCCCCCCCCCCCCAAGGTTCTCACAGTCTGTTTAAAACAGAAGTCTAATTAGTGATCTAGCACGGTCAAAGTTCACACCATGTACCCCACATATCAGCAGTTTGCAAGTCTATTTTTAGTGCAGTGTACTCTCCTACCCTGCTTCTGTGCTGTGTAAACTGGAGTGGATTGGTAACTGAAACAAATATTTGTCCCGGTATCACCTGAAAAAAAGACAAGAAAATGTCTTGATTGTGATATTGCAGATTGTGGTGAACAATCTTATATTTTTGCATTGTATATTTGGTAAATTCCTGTAAGCCAGAAGATGTGAAATGGAGTTAAGATGGTTTAATTGTAAACACGTCATAGAAAAATAGGAAAAGTAGATAACAAACTATAAGAATGTAAGACAGATATCCACCAGGAACGAGACTGTTTGAGGTGATCACACTACTGACTCAGACACACTGTAGAATGGAGTTTTATTGCAAAACAAGCTAATAGAATACTATTCTTGTCAGGTTGAGATATTTACAATTAAAACTGCTAAAAAAAGGGGGAAAGTATAAGAGAATACAAGTTATATTTAATCATAACCTCAAGAATATTCCTTCTTATGTTATAAGTGAGTTATCACTGGAAAAAAAAAATAAGTTGCTCTCTCTGATGATGAACTTACTTGAAAATGTTTCAAAATGGCACCAAGTCCATTTTGTGATGATGCTCTTATTATGCTTTCACAGCTCCTGTAACAAGTGTATGTGTAGATAGATGTAACCTTGAAAATTGATTATCAATGTGGCCTTAGAGCAATAATGTCATAACCGTTTGGTGTCCTTTTTTTTAGGCATTTGGAGGCTTGGCAGTGGGATATGAATGAGCTTTTTAATGTGGGTTGCCATTGAACTTTGATGTATGTGTAGAGGGGTTTAGTCTTTCATATGCAATTCATTGTTATCTTCTTGATATTTTATTGCATTTTGTCTTTTTTGGGGGCAAAAGATGAAGATGAGATGTAAAATGGAAGTATGTGGATTGGCAAGCTACAAGATAATGAATGATTCGGATGGCAATTTTGTGTGTGCCCTACAATAATTAGTTATGACTTTCTACTTACTCGACTGTATTAATGAGTGTCTGTTAAGCCCTTGTGTGCAGTAGTTGAAAGCAAGTAGGGATCATGCATTCTGTGAGTACAGCAATTTGTGTTTCATTCTTTGTCGGAAGCAAGCATCTGCCTATATATGTAATTTCCTGACTAAATGTCGTCAGAAATGTGAATTTAGGTGTGTCTGACAGTACTGTACGTGATTAAGAGTTGTGCCTTGACATCATGAAGAAACTTTAATACTGTTTTAACTTTATTCCATATAAGGGGTAAAGCAGTTTGATCCTCTGTCACTGTAGCTTTAGAAAATATATTAAAGTATATTGAATTACACTACAACAAAACAAAGAAAACAAAGACATGCATTTCTATTTAAGGAAGAAAGTAAAATAAAAAAAAAATGAATTAAAAAATGCCTCTTCCAATGAAATCATATGTGTTTAGCAATTTGGGATTATGTTATATAATCATTGGCATTCTCTATTTCATGTTGATTGGCATCACATGTGTCATTGAACACCAGTTCACAAACAAATATTAATTTATTGTATGTATACTATGTGAACAGGCTCTCGTGTGGGAGCTGCAGCACATGCCATTGGTGTGAAAAGACAAAGATTTTTTTTTCTCATTTGTTTTTTTGGGGTTGTTTTTGCTTCTGTCTTCTTCTTTTTTTCTACATGGCTTCAGGTAACATTTGCTCCCAGGATGTAGGCATTTAATTCCATTTGCCATGTACAGACTTATTTTCTGACCTACAAAAGAAGCTCCCAGTGTGTGACGGTTACATAGAGAATATATATGTATTTCATTCTCACTCCACTCTGTAGGAGACGGCGCCTGTTATATATTGCTGTAAAGTACCTGTCCTATGTCCAGTTACCAGGAGGTATACCGGTATATTCATATACTAATGCTGGTGTATGTTTGCAGCGAGATACATACAATGTGTATTTGTATATGGCAAAGGATATATATCCCATTCTGGTTGTATGCACATTAATACACTCTACACCAGTATTTTCGTAATTGAGTTTCGATGCCCTTTTCACCAAGCTCCACATTGCTTAAGCTGACAATGCCAGTGAATTTGTGAGAGCTTATTTTCCTGTTGCATTTCTTTTGATTTCATTAAAATTGATTTCAATCTTTGTGTGACCATTTATATTCTATAGCATTTTGTCTCATTCATTTTGCATACTGTGTATTATGCTCTCTAGAGTGAAATATGTCTTGAAAATCTGCAATGGCTGTGATATCAACAAAGGGAGAAGTAGAGGTTAATAGATAGAAAAAATAGATAGAGAGATAGATAGATAGATAGATAGATAGATAGATAGATAGATAGACAGACAGACAGATAGATAGATAGATAGATAGATAGATAGATAGATAGATAGATGGATAGATAGATAAGATAGATGGATGGATAGATAGATAAGATGGATGGATAGATAGATAAGATGGATGGATAGATAATTGATAGATAGATAGGATAGATAAATGAAGTAAATAGATGGATGGATGGATGGATGGATGAATAGATAGATAAGATATTTCAGATATATGGATTGGGTGAGAGAGGGGGGGGGGGGAGAGAGAGCAAAATAAGCCATATGCTCCGTGGAGAGATGAGGAGAAAGAGAAATAAAAACAATAGCTGAAATAGATTACGAGAGAGTGGGTTATGTCTTTGAAATCTGAAATGACTGTGATACCTACAAAGAGAGAAATAGTGGTTGATAGATATAAGGATTGGTGGATATAATCAATAGCGAGCAGTGGCGGATCCAGAGGGGGCACAGCGGGTGCACGCCCCCTCTTTATTTTTGGTTAAAACAAAGAAATGATGTCATAAAAAGTTAGACCTGAGTTCCCATCTCAGCAGCAGCAACAACAACAACAAAATTCAGTCTCTTTAACGTATAGGCCTCGATAGATGATACCCAAGCAGGTGGACGTGTAGAAGAGAGACAGGCAAATTCGAGCAAGGGTAATGTTGGTGGGGGAGCATGGTTTCATTCATTTTCAGGGTTTTTGTTGTTGTTGTTGTTGTTCTTTTCTTGTTCTACAAAACCAAAACAAATACGATACACACTGATTCAACAACTATAACAACAACAACAGTAATAATAACAGTAATGAGAATAATTATAATGATGATAATATGAACAACAATAACACGACAACAACAACAACAACAATTAAAGTCCACCATCGGGTGTGCTGCATGACAGCCCTTGCCTGTTTAGGTCCGACCTAACACGATAATCTTACTTTTCTTACTTTATCGTACATGCGATCATGTCAAACGGAAAAAAAAAATGCAATCTTCATACAAGACAACGCCGAGCTGGGAAATTAATCCGTACCGATAATAAGAGTGCCTAACTGATGGCAGATAACATGAAATGCAGTTTCCATTTGTTAATGTGTTCCTTTAGAATGTAAACATTGCGAATATATATATATATATATATATATATATATATATATATATATATATATATGTGTGTGTGTGTGTGTGTGTGTGTGTGTGTGTGTGTGTGTGTGTGTGTGTGTGTGTATATATATATATATATATATATATATATATATATATATATATATATATATATATATATAGTGGGGGCGCTGTGGCATAATGGATAAGACTCCCGTTCGGAGGACCCGAGTTCGAATCCCGCCAAGTGCTTACGTCCTTGGACAAGATGTTTTTAGCCACTATGTCCCTCTCGACCCAGGTGTATAAATGGGTACCTGGCAACGCTGGGGTAATAATGGCAGGGCCTCCTGGTAGAGCAGTGGCTACCCTGGGTAGATGATACCTTATTATTATTATTATTATTATTATTATTATTATTATTATTATTATTATTATTATTATTATTATTATTATTATTGTTATCTCTAGCTTCACAAGATATCTCTTGGAGATTAATATCACGTCAAGTTCCATCCTGGAACCTTAGACTTCCAGTACTTTTCTCAGGATTCGTGCCGTCCCCAGCAATGCTGCTTTTTGGAGCGTTTGCACTCGATCTGACACACCAACATCGTCCAAGTGCCGTCGCAGCTGCTTTGGCGTTGTTCCGAGTGCTCCAACGACAATAGGGATCACCTTCGTTCTCATATTCCACAGGCGGCGAAGCTCTCTGGCAAGGTCTTGGTACTTCTCTATCTTTTCCTTCTCCTTCTCGGCTACTCTGCTGTCTCCCGGTACCGCGACATCGACGATTGTGCACATCTGTCGAGCCCTTTCTACGACGATGATATCCGGACGCCTGTGCTGGATGACATTGTCAGTTTGAACATCGAAATCCCACAGGATTTTAACTTGATCATTTTCAGAAACTTTCTGTGGTTCGTGCATATACCATTTGCTCTCACATGGTATTTCATGTTTTCTGCAAAGCTCCCAGTGAAGGACTTGTGCCAGTTTGTCATGTCGTCTTTTGTACTCCTTTTGCGCCAATTTACTACAGCCACATACGATATGTTGCACTGTCTCGTCTCTTTCTCGGCATATCCTGCATGTGGCATCCACATCTCTCTTTTGTATCTTGGCTTTCAGAGCATTTGTTGACAGTGCTTGCTCTTGGGCAGCGATGATCAGTCCTTCTGTCTCCTTCTTCAGTTCTCCTTTCTTCAGCCATAACCATGTGTCATTACTGCTGATGTTCTCCGTCTCTCTGCAAAACTGCCCGTGCAGCTGCTTTTCTCTCCACTTTGCAGATCTTTCTGTTCGTTTCTGGCTTTTGAAAGCAAGTGGATCAATGGCGTTTACATTATTTCCACTTTCAACCAGAACGGCTCGAAGGAGTTTTTCCTCACTGCTGTTTATGTAATTGTTGAGGCTGATTTGCTCCATTTTAACGCAATCTGACGCACTCACGAGCCCTCGGCCTCCTTCTTTCCTTGGCAGGTACAACCTGTCGACATCAGCACTCATTTGGTGGGTTTTGTAGAGCCTTCGTCCATTCGACCACTCCTCCTGTGTATCTCAAAACTGCTACCGCCCAGGTGTTTAGAGCTGTGATCACGTGTCCGCCATTTAAGTGTGATTTTAGTACACTTTTATTATTATTATTATTATTATTATTATTATTAGTATTATTATTATTATTATTATTATTATTATTATTATTATTATTATTATTATTATTATTATTATTATTATTATTATTATATACATACGTACATACATACATACATACATACATACATAAACCCTTAGACATATGTTTGCTGTGTTATCCTGCTTTTTTCCAACGGGAATCATTTGCCTTACAGCGTGTGTGGAAAATTACAAGGCATATTCCTGGAGCTCCATGGCCTATTGATGCATGAACCTGCGTTTGTACATCAGGGAGGTGTTCGTTTCACCTCCCTGGTCTGTACAACTCCATCCATTTACACAGTGACGTCACTCTGTGGAAAGGAAAAAAATGTAATTCATAATACGAAGTATTTCATATCTTTGTCACGAATGAATAACTACAAACTGCAGGCAAAGGGTACACGTACTGTATTCACCACCCCATTCACTACACACCCTATGTACGTTTGTGCTTCGTTATAGCACTCCTGTGTTGTACTAGCAGCTGTAGGGTCCACTAAAACTGGTGAAAACATGCCCACAAGAATGTTCAAACCAGATCAGAAGGTGGGAATTGTGTAAGAGTTTCAAGATGGATTAGCGACTTTTACATCGCATTCCAAGCATGGAAAACAAATTTCTGTGCTACCGGTGAGTCTGATGATCATTTGTCATTGGTATAGAATTCTACTGGCTTTAAGATATTTTTGCATTGGGTCTATTAAGGTTTACTCTTAGTGGGTTATCGGGAGCGAAAAATCCCTCACATTCAATTTATTGTTTATAATCAATACATTTCTTTGAAAAGAAGAATTCGCCTCCAACTGTAAAGGATAATCAAAAGAAATATATATCAGTGAGGTGAATTCAAACTGCTGTCGAGACATTTATAAACGCCCAAGTCAGCTTAGGACACAAAATAGATGCGTCCCTTTCTCGTCTGTTAATCCCAGGGAGGTGCAGAGACACGTCTCACCTCCCCGATTCAGTTTACCGACAGAATGGTAATACTCTTATCAGGCCTACAATAATGTTTGAACATTGACGATTTAATCGTGTATTGTCACTGATATGAAAAAAGAGAAATTTCCCACATTTCGGCCTTGTTCGGCTGAGGTGCCTTTCCAATCTCAACTGCCTGTGACTAAGCACCAAAATAATGCTGGGGAGTAGCAAACCTAAAACATGAAAAATATTGTGTCACAGGAGCAGTACGGGGGCCTCTTTTTTGATCGCTGGAGGGAATTTTAACACAATGTTCAAAATGATTATGCTTAATGAAATACATTTGTTTTAAAGTTTGCGATAAAAGTCTAAAATGGATCGAGATCGGACACAGGAGTAGGGACAAAAAATCCAACTAAATATGCGCTGTACAGCATGTTTATGTTGCTTTGCAAAATCTCTCCGTAAGATTTAAGATGGGTGTTTTAGCTTTCGTTTTTAACCTACAGGTATGTGATACACAATGATATCGAATCCAGACTTCCAAATTGATTCTGAAAATGTTGAAATACTTAAAGGACAAGTTCACCTTCATAGATATGTGGGTTGAGTGAATGCAGCAATATTAGTAGAACACATCAGTGAGAGTTTGAACAAAATCAGACAATCCGTTAAAAAGTTATGAATTTTTGAAGTTTCTGCTCAGTCGCGGCTGGATGAAAAGACTACTATACCTTGTGATGTCACATGAGTACAACGATATAAAGAAAGAATAAAGAAAATTCAACATATTTCCATTTTTCTCGCATAACAAAAGAACGCTCGACTTCTCTCTTTCAGAAGGCCGGGGGAATGATATTACCCTTAACATTCGTCAGTAGCAAGTCGAAGAAATGTGCACTTTATTCAAAAAGTAAAGTTTTGTGAAATTCTCTTTTTATTTTCCTTATATAGTTGTACGCATGTGACATCATACACTGTAGTAGTCTTCTCTTCCAGCAGTGACTGCGCAGATACTTAAAATATTCGTAACTTTTGAACGGATTGTCCAATTTTCCTCAAACTTTCACTGATGTATTCTACTAATATTGCTGCAGTCTCTCAATCCTTATGTATATGAAGGTGGACTTGTCCTTTAATTCATTGCAAATGTATGACCTGTTTGAACTGGGGTTATCCCACAAGACCGACTCCCACGAGTCATACAGCCCACCAGTTTGACATTGAAAAAAGGTTCACGAGTCATACAGCCCATCACACGAGTCATACAGCCCATGAGTTCAACACGAGGCAAAAACAGCCCACTAGTTCGACATTACTACACGGGGATTATGTACGTGTCAGTCTCATGGGCCTCGTTTGCTTAGTGTCGAACTCGTGGGCTATATGACTTGTGGGTTATATGACTCGTGGGTGTCGGTCTCGAGACTTGCACCCGTTTGAACATCCGAGATCATCCAGCTAGTGGCGCTTAGACCACCTGTATGTATAAAGCGCTATTCCCTTTTCTCAGATTATCATATCAGGCTGACCAAAGATTATCATTAAGGGCGTCATTTCCTATTAGGTAGTCCACTCGATTTACCAGTTACAGAATTCTAGAGCTTAAAACCACAAACCAAGATCTAATCGTTGTATCAAAGTTTTTAGACCCGACCCTTTCGTTTAGGTTACGGATCAAAATTGTTCAATTTATTGTTAAAACACGACGAAAATATGGTAACGCCAACACCACAGTCATCCAACAGATACGACATGAATTGCATTTTCTATTGATCCTGTCTCGTAACTTTTGTTGACCACAAGGGACAGCATCGTGCAAACGGAGACAAAAGAAAAATCGAAAATATCAGAAACTGTCCATGTTTTTACTGACGGTATATGCTCGTGGCTACCTCTACCAGAAGAAAGTATCGATATGTGATTTTTATAAGAAATTGATGAATGATTGACGGAAAACGGTGTGGAGAAATCGCGACCTAAATTCTCAATGGTACATTTGTTCTATAACCATCGAATCGAGATGACGATTTCTGACGAGACACTACGGAAAGGGTAACAGAAATAACGACAAAAATGAATGTTTCGTAGTTTCACTGATCATCGAAAATTTCAAGCACACAACGAGAGAAAATGTAGAATCATTTCACAACCAGTGCATTGTCGAAATTAGGTAAAACTTCTGTGGATATCACCAGGGCCGGCGCTAGGTGTTTTTTTTTTTTTTGGGGGGGGGGGGGGGCGACAATATGAGGAGAAAAAAAAGGTATCTACCGTTTTGGATGTCACTCGTCTACTAAATCGGAGGACAAGCCAAGAAAAAAAAACAGTTTTTGTAGTTTGGGCTGCCAATTTAAATCTCCACCGACATCGAATGACAAACAAAGAGTCAGACCCTTTATTTTCTGCCCAAAAAAGTGTGTTTGTGTGTGTGTGGGGGGGGGGGGGTGAGGGGTGGACAAAATGGTCAGACCCTAGTCATTTTCTGCAAAAGAGTACCCCCCCCCCCCCCCCACCCCCATTGGGCCGGCCCGGATCACAGTAATTTCCTGCACTCGTCTATGGACATAACTGTCTCATAACCAAAGCTGGGCTTTTTTTGAATACTGCTCGCCTCATTATGGGTTGCCTGCATCTGTTTGCGCAACCTGAATTCCTCGATTATTTAAACATTTATCTAAACATTATGATTATGATTATGATTATGATCAATTGTTTTTTGATCTTCTGTGTTGAGAATGACCGCAGCATTGACAACCAAGAGAAAAAAAAAAAAAAAAAAAACAAGAATCACCGTCAGCAGAAACGACTAGGAGAACTCAGTAGAACCGGGGAAAAAACGGGGGTGAATGTATTTTCCCTGTTAACCCCATGTTTGAACCGACAATCGACTCAAGTATTCCCGCGGGAAAAGTTATTCATTCTCACGAGTGCCTCCGGGGGACGATTGGCTGAAAAATCACAGCGAAACAGTGATGTTTAATGCAGAGAAAGAGCGAGTGAACGTCATTCCCGCTTCTCTCTCCCACCCCCTTTTTTTTCAAGCCTCGTATCGCCATCATCTCTCTCCATCTCCATCTATTTATTTATCTATCCCTCACTTTCTCTCCCTGCATCTCCTCCCTCTCTCACCCTCTCTCTCTAGTTGAGTATGACTTACTTTTTTTACCACCACAAACTTTAAGAGTCATCATTGGCCACGAGAGAGCCGTGAACGACTTCTCCATGAAAAATGGATTTTATTAATTCAGAAGGTTCCTAAGACTTTTTTTTCTCTTCTTCTTCGTCTCCTTCCTTTAGTTTCTGTCTTTGGTTTTTGATGGTTTGTTTGTTGTAGTTGTTTTTCTGCGGGGGGGGGGGGGTATCTTAGAGGTTTCTTGAGGAATAAGGGACTACAAAATATGACGGAAACTTACGTGATATGATAGCATTAGGATTTATTAAAAGGATTTTCCATCATGTCAGCTCCCGAGTTTGTGGAGCGCTAAACCCACACACGGACGCAGCTAGGGGCTCTCTGTCGAGCAAAAACGCCGTAGAACTGCAGTGCTGTGCTGGAATCTTTGTCATGGAATTAGCCAACAAGACCGACTTATATGCTGTGGATATCTATTTTTCACCACTAGATTAGTTTTTAGGTCTTTTTTTTTTTTTTACATCGCACCTTCAATTCTTTATTTTAACAATTGCACCTCTCCGTCTCATCTCAATTTCAGGCACCCTTAAAGGGGATGGCTAGTAAACTGATCAGTGGGAATCAGTGGGAATGCTGGGGGATGATTGTTCCAATCCTTGTGGGATTCATTTAAGAGTATATTATATATCTATTGTTGTGTGAAAATTATTTGCTACAGAATGGTCTCATATTCAAGCAATGTGCAGTTTAATCGCCCCGTCACTGTACAGGCATGCTAACCTGGAAACATTAAACTGCACATTACTGGAATATGAGACCATATACTCTTAAATGAATCCCACAAGGATTGGAACAATCATCCCCCAGCATTCCCACTGATTCCAACTGATCAGTTACTAGCCATCCCCTCTAAACCTCATCGCATACTGACGTGGTCATCTTACACCTTAATTGTGAAGGAGGATTTTGTTTCTGATTTTGTTTGGCATTCACAACAGAAAATTTTTTGCGCGAGACAGCAATATCGCTGCTTCTTGAGTGGAATCTGGTAGTGAGATGAGACCCACCACGGCCTGGTGAGAACATCGTCAATTGGACGGAATTTGTCCCGTCTTCTTCAACATTAGCGTCGGATGCACACGCACACTCGCCCATTCGCCATAACCGTTTTAGGCACCAGAACCTCGACCAGTCACCCACATCTTAGCCCACGCAACGCTCTACTTGCAAAGTTTTTTAAAGGATATATTGGCGTGGGAGTAATCCCCAAACGATGATTTAGTTTAAAGAGCTGAACCTTGCCTTAACTGTTGATTAAGCTGCCGGCATCAGGCTGTGACGGATTTCCAGACGGTAGATGCCCTCTAAATGAGAAGTGCGCTATTCACAAAGGTCTGATGTCAGATCAGAAGAAATAAGGGCGGATTAATGACGGATTATCATTGTGATGGTCGGCTGATTGCGAAGGATTAGAAAAGTTTGTTGACACCATGAGACGTCTGTTGCCAGCTGAAGCCATCGTTCTGCTTTTCTCAATGCTAGCAATCCTTGAGGGAGATTTGGTGAGAAGCTTACACGTGTCCTCACAGACAGCGTAATCATTATCATTGATTTTTTTGCAGGACAAAATGTGCCCCACTGTGATTAAAGATTCAGTTTCAGTTCCGATTCCTTAATCAATGCAAAAATGAGCTTACGACTGAAAAATTGATGTCTCCCTGACCATGTAGATGTTCACTGAACAAACACTAAGGTGTAAATTTGAGTAGGTTTACTGAAAGTTTCGAACACAGTCCTCTTTGCAAATGAGTACCTCTCAGCATGGTAACTAAGGAGAGTCCCAACATTAAAAGTGTTGATGATGCTTGTGATAACGCTACTTGCTAACATCATTATGTCACTAATTCTATGAAAATCAGCCACATCTTCTATTGCTTTTGGTAAGAATAGAAATAAGAAGGAACATCAAGTCAGCATCTCGAATAATTACAAGGCAATTTTTCATGTTTCAGCTTGAAGCTGCATGCTACCTATATGACATACCAAAATACTTTGGAATTATGGGTTAATTGCGTCGTGTTGTTTTGATGTATGCATATGTATATGTACGTATGTATGTATGTATGATATACTTATACTAGTATTCATATTTACGTTTATATTTATATTTATATCTATCTCTAAATCTATATTTATATTTATATTTATATTTATATTTATATTTATATTTATATTTATATTTATATTTATATTTATATTTATATTTATATTTATATTTATATTCATATTTATATTTATATTTATATTTATATTTATATTTATATTAATATTTATATCTGGAGATTGTTCCTTTCCCAAACAATGAACCTGATGAAGGCTTGAATCTTATTTTATATATATATATATATATATATATATATATATATATATATACATACATATATATATATATATATATATATATACATACATATATATATATATATATATATATACATATATATATATATATATATATATACATATTCATTCATTTATTTATTCATTTATTCTTTCATATTTACAGCTAAGGCATTGGAGTGGTCAGGAGTTACCTTACTAATCGAAAACAATTTGTATCTATCAACGGACATGCATCGACTACGCAAAATGTTAACTGTGGTGTTCAAGGAAGCTTGCTAGGTCCCCTTTTATTTATTCTCTATGTTAATGATATGTCAAATTCTTCAAACATCCTCTCTTTCTTATCATTTGCGGATGATACTGATATGTTTCTATCTGATTCTGATTCTGATCGATTAATTGATATTTTAAATAGTGAATTAATGAAGATACTTCAGTGGATAAGAGCGAACAAAATTATCAATAAATTTGCAAAAAAACTAAATGCATGCTGTTCAGTAATTCACTGGAAAATTTACCGAGAAATATTTTCCTGGAAGACACGGTCATATAAGAAGTTTCTTCCATCAAATTCTTAGGTTTGATCCTGGACAATAAACTTACCTGGGGTTCGCATATTGATTCTGTATGTCGTGTTATTTCAAGGAATATAGGTGAACAAAGTTAAATTTTATCTTCCCAAAAATGTACTTTTTATGTTATATTCTACTTTGATACTACCTTACTTAAAACATTATTAATTATGGGATACTCGCATGGGGAAACACTTTTTCTACTTATACAGAAAGAATATTATCATTACAGAAAAAAGCTCTTCGTATCATTTGTCACGAATCGTGGAGAAGTCATACTAATAATTTATTCCACGAAAATAATATTTTGAAAATGTATGACCTCTATCGTTTGCAATTAGGACAATTCATGTATAAACTCACCAACCATTCTCTCCCCCTTGTGTTTGATTCCATGTTTTTAAAGAATGAAACTGTTCATGCATATCCAACCAGTCAATCCCATGAATATCATTTGCCTTTGACTAGGACGGTTTTTGCAAAATCTTTATTCTCCTTTTCTGGACCAAAATTCTGGAATTCTCTGGATAATAATGTAAAACAAGCTTTAAGTTTTTATACATTTTCTTTATAGTTAAAGAATCATTTAATCAGCGAGCCCGTGCTTCTGTGCCTCCAGTGCCCTAGTTATGACCCACCATTTCCCTCTCCTCCCCCCCCCCTTGTCCACCTCGGACTTACTACCTTCTTCACTACTATATCTTTCTATCCTCTCATCAATTTTTCCTTACAAGAGAGGCGCCATGTGTTTGTTAATGTGCGTCCGTATGTATGCATGTATGTGTGTATTACTCTGTCTGTCTTTTTTTTTTTTGCTACCGCTTAGGGAAATTTGTTGTTGTTGTTGCTGTTTTTTTTTTCAATGATATTTTTTTCTCTATGAGGGGACTGCATTCTACAAGCTCTGCTTTTTAGCAGTCCCCTCCATTTCCAGCAATATTGTTTATGCATTTACCACAGTGACGTAACAGTTATTTGTATCTCTGTTGATAATTTACCTGTATCTCTTTTACAATGTTATTCTTCTGTTCATCGCATTGTGGTACTGATTTCATGACGTCTTTGTATATGAGCGTTCCCTTGTATTTCTTATTATTTGTTTGTTAGAAGTGAAATAAATCAACTTGAACTTGAACTTGAAGTACTAGTTGAGTATGATGAAGGCTACACGATGTATAAAATGATCAATTTCTTGGAATCTTCATCAAAAAGTTTTTTGTTTCTCTATCACAATTTGATTAATGAACTTTTAAAATTTCATTCTCCTTCTGTTAGTCTGAATAGCAACCATCTAATTTCTGACGAAAGATAAACATAGAGCCTACTTTTGAGTCAAATTCATCCAGGGGGTCTACCATATTATAATAAAAGAAAAAACGGGGGAGTTTTTGCCATTACACCAGTGCATTACACATCCGTAACTCGGAGCGTTTAAATAACCCCAGCACATTTTCCTGTGATCACTCGTACATGCCTCCGTGCTGTCATTTTAGGTGAAGTCCTACCGCCCAAGTTTGTGGAACTGCTGATAGTCGTGCATTCCGACGTATGCCATTACCATGGTAACGGCACGGCGGACTACATCACGAACGCCCTGAATCAGGTAAGAACTCACGATTTTATATAGCTAATGGTTATATCTCGAGTATATCCTGCAATGTAATACCATGCATGAGATCATGATTTTTCCACATCTGTGACTTCGTCATGAGGATGAGCACATGTCATTATGAATGTGTAGACATTAATATTATATGCATATTAATTATTTTGTTCCAAGCAACTTTCACGACACCATCTGACAGACATTGTTCCGAAAAGACACGAGGTGAAGCCTAGATGTAGGGCCTACTGGAACACAATAGCAAGCGCAAAAGAATGTCATATAAGTTTATATTGATCCAAGACACCAAATTGTCTCACATGCATGGCATGCGATGTATTTGCTACTATTTGCAACTATCGGTTGCAGTTAACTCAATAACATGAACTTGCTGCTATTTAGAAACGTTACGATGAACAGCAATTCAAGAAATCAGACACTGTCAGGCGCAAGGTGCGACCGACACTGGAGTTTGTTTCCTTTACATGTATAGTTGCGTTCAATTCCCTCCAAAACTTTTAAATGCCATATGTCCGATTTTGGTGACTCTTCTGTCACAATGTCTTCGTTCATCTGCAACGTATACAATGTTTCTTTCCACTGTATCATTTCATCATGATTGTAATATTAAAAGAGCAATATCGAGTGCAAATTTTGTCCTTCTAAATTTTTTTTTTGTTTCAATCATCAGGCAGCGGGGTTGTGGAGCGACGTCAAGAACCTAGGGGTCAATATAACTCTCAGCGTGAAGAAACTGATACTTGTCCAGCGTGACCTACATGTAAGAACAAAACTACTTGCCTTCGATTAGCTACATACTGTATTGTTAGATATACCACTACACTGTTAAATACTATACTGTTAAACTGTTGTACTGACATTATCTTAAAGCAAAGTTTAGCTATCTGCATACCTGTGTCTTCTTTCTCTCGGCGGAATTTCTAGAAGATGGTTTGCGTTTTCACAGACATTGCAAAATTCTGAATCGGCTGTATACATACATGTTGAAAAAACACATCCTGGTAACTAGCAACGTTTTGAAAACAACGAAAATTCATCTCTGTATTCAATTTTTGTGCCGTGAATAAATTTGAGTATTTCCTAAATACAACCGCTCTTGAGCATGTGTTTCGTTTGCATAACCCACCAAGTAAAATCGTCTTGTATATCAAGTTTAAGTTCAAAATCAAGTTTAAGTTGAGGTTTATCTTTCCTCCATCTAAACATAATCAATGACACATAGTTATTATGCGCACGATGTAAACGAAATGAAAGAGATGTGATGTCAACATATGTAATCCAAAAAGCAGGGTGCACTATACTTTAGAAAGCAATTCAAGAAGTGAAACAATTGAGTGACAAATAATTTGGGGAATGTAGATGGGGGACCAACTTAAAAGTGAAGCTTGAAGATTGTTGATCGGAATAGTTATGTAGGCCATATCATACTAGAGAAGAATTCTTGCTCACCAAATCCACTATATATTCATATCAATTAATCAATATTATTGAACAAATCAAACATTATTCATTTTCATATTGCCTATAAGAGGTTGATAGAACTAAAAAGTATCATCCGTAATTGGGGCTTATGTGGGATCAAAGTGAGGAACGTGTTTTTTATTATCAATTTTGTTATTACTATTACTATTACTATTATCATTGTTATAATTATTACTATTACAGCTATCATCGTTATTATTATACTATTATTTTTATCATCATCGTCATCATCATCATCATCATCATCATCATCATCATCATCATCATTTTCTTCAGGGTGAACTGCCGAATACTTCTAACGCAGTCATGGCTCTCCGAAAGTTTTGTTCCTGGCAGAAACTGTTCAGGGTTGCCAGCGATCTCAGTTACGATGCAGCCATACTAGTAACAAGGTATATTCATTTGTATGTTGTTTGGGTGATGTTCGTTCTCCCGAAGATTAGTTAAAGTGATCGTATAGTTTTGGTTGTGATCTAATTTCAGATTTCTAACATTTTTTGGTGAAATAATGAGGAACCTCTAAATATGAAAGAGCATGTAATTCTATGAGGAATTCAACGTTTATTTGATGAAATTTGGTTTTGAAATGGCTGAGATATCAAAAAAGAGCGATTCTAATAAAGTGTGGGACCCACACATTTATTACGATTGCTTTGTTTTACTTTATTTTTGATTTCTCAGCCATTTCAAAACCGATTTTCATCAAATAAACTTTGAATTCCTCTTAAAATGGTATGCTCTGTACTACATCATATCTTTCTTGGTCTCTCGCAAAAAGTTTAAAGCCCAATTCTCATCTCCACCAATACTGTAC
This sequence comes from Diadema antillarum, assembly GCF_040938485.1. Classification (NCBI taxonomy): domain Eukaryota; kingdom Metazoa; phylum Echinodermata; class Echinoidea; order Diadematoida; family Diadematidae; genus Diadema; species Diadema antillarum. The sequence goes on from NW_027271764.1 coordinate 329,910, forward strand.
CATCCCTTTAATCCCAAATTGAAATAAGGTTCGTTTTTCTAAAAAAAAAAAAAATCCTCGTTTCGTAACACACACTTAGTTGCTCGTTGAT